>NC_143530.1:20172125-20500600 GCF_031878675.1 Megascapheus bottae | reverse complement strand
AGCACAAAATATTTCTAGAATTAAATTCATATGTGTGATGTAAGTGAAAAATCACAAGGTATGCAAAAAGACTCAAGAATTTTTATCTTTTTTTCTCAAGGAAAATCCTAAGGAAACACAAACTGAACCTAAAAATTACCTGATAGTTCATTTCTAGACAAAGGCAACTATGTTGAAGTATTCAGAGTACCTAAAATATTTTAAAGAACTAAGGAAATATAAGGGAGAAATCAAAATATAGGGGAGAAATGAAAATTCCCAGAACTGAAATGTATATTTTCCCAGAAAACTGAAAGACAGATTTGAACGGGTAGATGAAAGATTCAGTGAGCTTAAAAGTAGAGAAAGGGGAATGGTGGCAAAACAAAGTAGAAAAACTAAAGAAAGTAACTGTGATCAGAAGACTTGAGGTAACATCAAGCCAACATGAGCTCTATAAAAATCCCAGAGAGAGAAGAGGGACTGTTTAGAGTGCTAATTAATGTCTGTAAGTTCCTGAATTTGATGAAAGACATACATATAAACATCTTAAGTTTATTGAATTTCAAGGAGGACGAGCACAAAGTAACCCATACCTAGACCAATTGCAGTCATACTGTTTAGACAAAAAGAGAATCTGGAAAGCAGCAAGAGGAAGATGACTCCTAACTTAGAAGGGATCCTAGATAAGAATTTTCCTTGAGGCCAAAAGTCATTAGGGAGAGACAGCCAACCAACTGGGAAAAGATATTCACCAACAATACATCTGACAAATGCTTAACATCCAGTATCTACAGGGAACTCAAGAAACTAATCCCCCGAAAACCCAATAAACCATTCACTAAATGGACAAGGGAACTAAAGAGAGACCTATCAGAAGAAGAGATTAAAATGGCAGAAAAACATATGAGAAAATGTTCATCATCTATGGTCATAAAGGAAATGCAAATAAAAACAACCCTAAGATACCACCTTACCCCAACAAGAATGGCCAAGATTTTGAACTCAGACAGTGACAGTTGCTGGCGGGGTTGTGGAGAAAAAGGAATCCTACTGCACTGCTGGTGGGATTGTAAACTAGTTCAGCCACTCTGGAAAGCAGTGTGGAGGTTTCTTAAAGAACTGAAAATAGACCTTCCCTATGATCCTGCCATACCATTTCTGGGCATCTATCCTGAACAGCATGACCCAGGATATTATAAAGACACCTGCTCAGCTATGTTCATCTCTGCACTATTCACAATAGCCAGGCAATGGAAACAACCCAGATGTCCTACTGCAGATGAATGGATACAGAAAATGTGGTTTATATACACAATGGAATTCTACATAGCCAACAGACAAGATAAAATAATGGCATTCGCAGGGAAGTGGATGAAACTAGAGCGAATCATGCTGAGTGAGACAAGTCAAGACCTAAGGAACAAAAGGCACATGGTATCCTTAATATGCGGTTATTAAATCCAAAGTGTACAAGAGCAAAGACTCAATAACTGCATACCCAAAGCAATGGACATGGTAATGGAAATAAAAACTGTGGGGAGCCCGGCCCCTCCCGCGTGGTGGCGGGACCTGGAGGCGCATGTCCCCCTTTCACTCTGGGGCCGCCTGCGGTGCTGGTGGCTGCGTGACTCAGGGATATCCGCCGCATGACTGGATGATGGCGGGCATCCATTTTGAGGAGTGCTGCCATTGTTAGCGGAAGCCTGGTCTCTGCGTGGCCAGATGCATGAAGGGTGCATGACTGGAGCGTGTGAAGCCGTGATTGGAGGGCCTGAGCAAGCTGGCATGAGTTGATTGGCCTACTGACTGTATATAGCAGTCTGGAGAGAGGAAGGGAGGGGAAGAGAAGAAGAATAAAGGATCCTGCTTAAGCTAGCATTGTGTCGCGTGTCTTCCTTGCTGGACAGGGATAGCTCATGATAACAAACATAACTATATAGACAAAAAAACCTATGACTGTATTATCTTAATGTTTTATTTCATAAACTGATGTTTCTATGACATACAAACGGTTAGCCTAATTTTGATTAAGTTCTAAAGACTAAGTCCCAGAGAATGTAATTAGAAATTTCCTCCTTGAACAATTGTTTGTTAAACTTGTCATTTAAAATATGATGTAAACATAAGCCATATAATTAATCATTGTTGTTCTTAAGGTACTATGTTATCTCTCATCACTTCTACTGTCCCTTAGTTATCTCATATTGTTACACTATCTCACTTTGTTACCTGATATATCGGATATATTTGTATTTTGTTATCTGAAATTGGATAGGGAACGGGAAAACAAGATGAGGGGTGGGGGAGAGGGGGAAGGGAAATGGGAACCATGACATGTGAAAGGGTATCAATGTGTGGGAATTAAGGCACCATTTATCTGGCAAATATCATGTAACCCTTCTATTAATTACAATAAAAAATATATTAAAAAAGGTCATTAGGAAGATACAGTCTAAAGACAGCCAATAATCCTGTATCTAGCAAAACTTTTTTGAAAGGAAGTAGAAATATTGTCACATAAAACATAAAGGATTTTCTTATACTGGATCTGCCATGTAAAACAATATTAGAAGGAATCTTATATAGTGACATGAAAGGGTGCTGTATGATAATTTGAAGAGACACAAAGAAATAAAGATTTCGGCAAAGATACATAAGTGTACAATTTTTGCACAAGATTTATACAGGATGAATACAGTTTTCAAAATCAGTTAGGGAAGGAGTACTTCTTTTTTCTTTTTTTTTGGCCCAGGCACATTTGAATATTTAACATCCTTCCTAGGTCATATAAAATGATCAATATAGGAAGATGGACTCCAGCCAATGAGAAGCATATGTGTTTGGTTATGATTTCGTGGATTTATACCACCGTTTGGACAGATGTTCCCCACGTCTAGAAAAACTAATATTGTAACTTGAGTTTCCAACTTCATGTTTTGTTTTCTATATAATTGAAGGCATTAATGCATTTGAAAGTTTTGTTTTCTACTTTTATCCAAATGATATATTTTAGAAATATATCATTTTGAGACCTTTACACCTAAAAGAGAACAAATATGTAAAAGAGCCTAGTTTTTAAGTGAAGAAAGTTAACCCAGTATAAATCTAAGTTAGAATATTGTAACTTTTAAGGAATTAAATATAACCTGCATGATAGCTATGAAAGAAACCCTTTATGATCTATCACAAGACAAAAATGAGAAATGTAAACATTCCATCGCCCCCAAAACCATCTACAACAAAAGAGAACAATAATGCAGGAAATGGATCTAACCTACCTACCAAAACTGAGGCAAAATGAAGGAAATGATACTTTATCATTCATAATCTAACGTTTGCTACAACCCAAACAAATCTTGAAGACAGTTTGCTAAGTGAAATAATACCATTACAGAAAAGCATACAATATGATTATACATATATGAGTACTTTGAGTTGTCAAAATCGTAGAAGTAGAAGGTAGTGTGGTGATTGCCAGGGACTATGTAAGAAGAAGTAAGTTGTAGAATTTCCTTGTGGGAAGATGAAAACATTCTAAAGATGAATAATCCATCCCACTGCACTATGTTTATTTAAAAATTGTGACTATGTATTAGGCATGATATGGTGATTTATACCTGTAATCCTAGCACTGGGGAGGTAGAGGCAGGCCTGGTCTGCACAGTACGATACTCTCAAAAATAACAAAAAGGGGACTGGGAGTTTGGCCTAGTGGTAGAGTGCTTGCCTAGCATGCATGAAGACCCGGGTTCAATTCCTCAGTACCACATACATAGAAAAAAGCTGGAAGTGGTTCTGAGGCTCAAGTGGTAGAGCTCTAGCCTTGCGAAAATCCATAGACAGTGCTTAGGCCTTGAGCTGAGCTCAAGTCAGGACTGGCAAAACAAACAAAACAAAAACAAAAAGGATTGGGAATACAGTTCAGTGGTAGAGCATTGTCTAGTATGTGTAAAGCTCTGGATTTAACCTCCAGTGCCATACAATAGGAAGTCAAACCATGGTGAATTATGAAATAAGTTATTATTGCAGAGATAGACATGTACAACATAGGTGGAGCTGAGGAGATGGAGAACTAGGAAGAAGAGTGAATTAGAAGACAAGCACCCATCAGCAGAGGTGGACCAGAGAGGAGGAAGTTATCTGCTGCTTTTATAAAATGGTTGCTGCTAAACATTAGGTGGTAGGAAACTGGTATCTGGAACCTACAAGCTGGATGCAGAATAGAGAGCTGTGAAGACAGCCTGGGACCCTTCAGCATCTCACCATGGTGACTTCTTCACTTAGAAAACACCAGCTATTGCATTATCAAGCAAAGGGCCTTCTGTGGATTTCAGTTTAGCCATTGGATAGAAGACAAAATTCTGAAGTTTGGAATCTGAGAAATACAAGGAAGATCTTAATAATAGTTGGCTTTCTCCCCCTTCATCATTTCCAATTATAGATTTCTTAAATGTAAATAAAAGCAAGTTTAATGTATTTTTCAGTGAGGCAACCATCTTAAATATGCAAAATCTTACTAGAACTTAGTACCATCTATTTTTACTACATTTAATTTGGGAGAATTTGGATATGCCCAAGTAGATTTACTTGAAAAATATGTAATGCTGATTTTTAAAAAGTCATTTTTCTATAAACTAGAGAGGAATTACAAATGCAAGTGTAACTAAGCTATTAGAATAAATTCCTTTCTGATTTTTGTTTGCAGGCAAATGGGAAGGCATACTGGCTTGGATAACATACAATCTTGATTTTAATACTTACTGTATCAGAAATGCCCTATTGCACTTTACATAACTAGATTCCTTATTTCTGAATAAGAGGGATAATGTATTTGGAAAATGAAGCATCATGCAGTCTTCAGGTATTATTACCATATCGTTATGGAGGAAATGTTGTTTCCAATTGACATGAAGTTGTCTCGCACAATATATTTTTTTAGCTAATGTAACGATCTTCTAATGAGCTGACTGTACCTTACATATATTGTCTGATTCTATCATAGTCTATTTCAGTGCAATTGTAATATGACAAGAGTATTTTAACTAAATTAAAATACTTTTATTTCTTGATATTTTTTTTTGTTCGTCATGTGGCTTGAACTCTAAACCTGGGCACTATCCCTGACCTCTTCAGCTCAAGGCTAGTGCTCCACCATTTGAGCCACAGCACCACTTCCTCTTGATTCTTTTTCTTTTTCGTGCATGTGTGTGTGTGTGTGTGTGTGTGTGTGTGTGTGTGTGTGTGTGTGTGTGTGTGTGTGTGTGTGTGTGTAGGCAGGCTACAACCCTACCCCTTGAGCCACAGCACCACCACAGTTTTCTAGTGGTTAATTGAGGAAAAGAGTATCCAATTAAGAGACTTCTTTAACTTTCTGGTTTTTTGTTCCTACAGTTTCTTCTAATAAACAAAATGATATAAAATAAAAGTAAACAGGGGCTGAGAGTTTGTCCTAGTGGTAGAATGCTTTCCTAGCATGCATGAAGACCTGGGTTTGATTCCTCGGTACTACATACATAGAAAAAAAAAAAGCTGGAAGTGGTGCTGAGGCTTAAGTGGTAGAGCTCTAGCCTTTAGAAAGTTCAAGGACATTGCTCAGGCCCTGAGCTCAAGCCCAGGACTGGCAAAAAAAGGAAAAAAAAGTAAACAGCATGCATTAACATTCAGAAACTAAATGTAACTATAATATGATTAGTGTGAATTTTATATGTGAAGTGATATTTAAGCCTCTCTAGGGCAGAGTTCAGAAATCTTTCCAAACATCTTATAGGAAGAAAATAGAGATTTGATTCAGAATCAGTGATGGGATCAAAAATGGCTTAGCATTTTTTTCTATCAACTCTGTCTGAAGAATACGTGCAGTTCAGCATCTCACATTAATCCAAGGAACCTTAGTCACTATAATTTAGTTTCATGAAGCAATGACAATTAGCTTTAAACTAATATGAAGTAGATGAGTTTTTTAAATACATAGGTGTTTTGTTTAAAATCAGCTTAAAATACTGGCTTTGATGTGATAGTTGCCTTGGCTTGACTTATTATTGCATTTTTATAGTATTGGAAATCTATTTCAGTAGTTAAAGTTGAAATGAGACCACCCATAAACCAAGCACAGTTCTGCCCTCATGGTTGTCACTTGTAGGGAAATGGGTTGCTTTCCTGTGCTAGGAAGGTTGAGCATCTCAAGGGCTACCTCCAAGGAGGTGGTCAGAGATACAGTGCCAGCTGAGGCTAAGCAGCATGGCCTCTTTCCATCAGCAGGTCCTCCTTGGTCCTTTTATGCTGTTTATACACTTTTTGCTTGTGCCTAGCAGAGTAAGGCCAAGGGAGAACTGTCTTCTTAATACAATGATCACATCACTCCCACCTACTAGAAGATAAGCTTTGTCTTTGGTTCTGTAGTCCTGTTTCCTAACTTGTTTATTAGAAATATTTGTTATCCTCACTTTTATTTCTTACTTGTGGTTATCATAGTGTAATTTTTCCTAGTATTTCCTAGTATTCTTTGTCCTTACTTAAACCAGTGTTTCCCAGTTGTCTTTGATAAGAATGACCTGGATGCACAGTTACACAAACAACTTTCCAGACCTCTGACCCCTCACTCCTTCCCCTCATTTCCTCTAGAGGATTGAGTGTATAACCCTGGATGGAACGTGAGAATTTGTCTGTATAAAAAATATCACAGTCCTTACTTATGGAGGAAATCTAGGCAAGTTTTCCTTGAGAGTTCAGTGTGGTAATGGCACAGGTGTGATGCCAGTTTTAGCCAGTAAAAATACAGGAGTCCTGTAGGATGTATTTATACTGGAAAAAAATCATTTGTTGTTTATATGAAATTTGAGTTTAACTGGGTGTACTGTCTGGCAGTCTTACCCTTGGAGAAAATAGATTTGGGCTGCAGAAGCAGCTATTGGAACTTTTTGCCTAGGAGCCACATGAGTGCCAGCCAGGAGTTAAGATAGCTCTTGGACTTAAAATGTGGGCATAGCTTCAGACTGGTTTGCTGGCTCCTCTGAAGGAGCAAAGTGTTGCAGGGTAAACTCTCTTCCATCTGCATTTTCTTATTTAAAAGTTCTAAGCCCAAATACCTCAGAGTATAACATTATTTGGAAATAGATTTGATAATGAAATCAGTTATGTTAGGCTCTAATTAAGTATAATTGGTATGCTTATTAAAAGGGAAAATTTGGAGATAGACCTGCACAGAGAGACCATGTGAGGATGAAAGCAGAGATCAAGAGATGCTTCTCCTAGTCTAATTTAAAAAATGCAGAAATGTTTGCCTTGGGTCTCCAGTTTTCAAATTGATTTTTTTTTCATAAAAGCCACTAAATTTGTAATGCTTTGTTAGGGAATCCCTGCTAGGTTATTTAAGTAACTTTATGTGAGATATTATGGCAAGCCATTTATTGAAGAGTTCATATTTGCTGCCATATACAAACATAGAAGTACGGAGTGCATACATCATATCTACCTTATCCACAGATTCAAAATTATGCAGCTTTGACCAGGCATAGTCAGAAAAATAAATCAGAACAAGTTTCAAAGCCAGAACTTCTAGATTTCCACATACAGATCACCCAGCTCTTTTTATGTGGAGAAGTTTAGTTAGTTCTGTATTTAAAATCAGTTGTGTTTAAATCTCTGTGATCTATTGAATCTTTCCCAGAACTTAATTTTATGAAATGATGACTCTCAAAAAGCAAACAATACTCCTACTCAAGGTACAAGTTGGTGTGCTTAGTTTAGGTGATAACATAAAAAATTGAGGTTTGAACAACCGCATGTCTTCACGGTTATGAGAATGAATCAAGCTCCTGCAGAATAGCAGTGAACTCTACACATCCTGAGCATTCATGGATTTTCTTCAATGGGGTCCACTTGGAAACATGCCTTTCCCCCCAGTATCAAGAACCTACTATTATTAGAAATAATAACTTTGGAGAGTGATTGTCATATCCAGACACTTATATAAATTCTCTAATTTATATACAGTGAATAAAGCATCTTAGTCCATTTGTCTACTCTTACAAAATACCATTGTTTAGGTACTTTCTAAGATAAAGAAGATAAAGAAGTTTATTTGATCATATTTCTGGAAGCTTTGAAGTTTTCCATGGACATCCTACATCTGCTTGTCTTGACATGGGAGAGGGTGGGGAAAACTTGAGAAGAGGGGGCTGAGCTGCTGTCATAACAAACTTACTCTCTTGTTAATTAACTAAGCCCTGTAAAAATGACAATCTATTCCCTAGGGCAAAGCCCTCAGGACCCATTTGCCTCCTTAATGCCCCACTTCTCCCTGACATTTCACCAAGGGTTACATTTCTAACACATCGATTTAGAGAGACAGACCAAAGCAGCACTGTTCATTCTCTCCATTTTCCACCAGAGTACTGCAGCACAGTCGGAGATGTGGTTCAGTGAAATAGTAGCCACTAAATGGTGAAACCCAAAGTCAAGCTTAATTCCTCTGGCATCAAACACTGTTCTAAACTACTTATAGATAACAAAGATGCCCATTAGTCATATAACTTACATAGAGGACTCAATGAAAGAATGGAGACTATTTATACGGATTGCTTTTCTTTGGCTCTAGAATTATAGATATTTTCACTTGCTACTGTTGCATATGTACACATAAATTATTCATCTTTTCTTTTAAGTTTGATTGTTATACAGATGATGTACAAAGGGGTTACAGTTAAATAAGTCAGATGAAGAGTACATTCTTTTTGGACAATGTCACTCCTTCCCTCACTGTCTCCTAGTTTTTACCTCCCATTCCCACTCATTTTTAACATGGTGTCTAGTACCAGTCTTTGAGGTGGGCAAAGTCACCCTAAAATTTTAAAATGAATTTTACTAAGAATTTATCAGAGTTCGATACTTTCAAGTAAGGTTTCCATGTTATTAGAGAATTTCCACTTAAAACCTTTGTTTCCTTTTAGATCATCATTCATAGTTACATTTAATTTTCCAATTTAATATTTTTTTCTGTACCTAATATTGTATGTAGGGAATTGCTGATAATAAAGCATGTCTAAGGTAAAGAATCCTATGGATTCTGCCCCTTCCCTATATTCTCCTGTTTTCTTTCATCTGTTCTTTTTCCTATATTTTCCAGATCCAGGACTTGTGACTCAGCCTTCCATCCCCTGAGTTTTCTCTCTTCTGTTTGTAATTCAGCATTTTAGGAGTTAATATCTGTTTAGTGCCTTGAAAGGGAGATTTCTCACCAGAGGTGCTGTCTGGCTTTCAGAGTGTGTGGCTTCTGAGATTTATTATTTTTATGGGGTGGAGAAGTTTCTCCAGGCTATTTCTGTGAATGAGAGATCAAAGTCAGATGGATCTGACAACTTTCCTGTGAGGAGGACCACCCAAAAGTTTGATAGTTCTTGTATTTTTCTACCACATGGTGATTGATGTACCCATAATCCACTGCAATTTTGTTTTGAATAAAAGTATATGGTGAAGCCCCAGTTTCTGCTGCTGATTTTTTAATCAGGCAATTGTATTATTATTGTTCCATTCAAATTCATAAAAATATCCAGTGTTCTTCCCTCCAGATCCCCAACTTTCTTCAGCTGTTGTTTCTTGTTCCCTCACTGAAGCGATATTCTGTCAAATGTCTTTGAATTTCTCTGCCTGGGTGGGACAAAGCAGGTTTTCTTGGCCTGGGTCCTAGGGAAAAAGGTCAAAAAGCATCTCTTGAGTTAAGGTTGGTTTCCTGGTCGTGAGAAAATTTGTGAAAGAAATGTGTTCATCAGGCTTTCGATGTGTTCAAGAGTCTGAACATAATGACAAGTGTCTTGATTCTTGAGTAGTGGAATGACACAGGTAATCAGTGAAATCAGAGGCACTTTATGATGGCCAGATGTCTCAGGAAGTAAAAACTAGAATTGGATGCCTAAGTTGTCAATTAAAGTGTCCGACAAGACTTACTAAAATCATACTTAGTGAAGATATTAATGAGCATCTCTTTTCAGCTGTAGCTTGTGGAAGGTCAGAAGTCACCGTGGTCTGTAAAGAGTCCATGTTCTACCCACATGTCACATTCTCACAAATGTCTTCCCCACCCCTGCCGTCTCTAAAATATAGACTACCATCACAATCCTCCATCTACCTCTTAATTTTCTACAGTTTTATCTCTCTTCATAGGAATTTTGTCATCTTAGTTACTGTATTATGTTTGGGTTCCCCCTCTCATCTCATCCCATCCCTTTATTGTATGATCATTTAGTGGATTATTATTTCTTTACTACATTCCCCAATGCCTAGGACAATATTGTATGCATTTTAGAAAGGCAACAGAAATTTGTTGAGTTTTTTGAATGGTTACTTATGGCAGAAATATTGACTATCTGGCTATTTCTGCATTCTTTTTTTTCTAACATACTAAAAGGTTTTTAAAAAGATATTTTACTCTTGCATCGCATATAATAGTTTTCTACAGCTGATACACATTCTCAGTGTGTAGACTTTTTTATAGGTCACATACACTGACAAAATTTGAGTGCTCTTTGTATTTTATGCTTACCTTCAGACATATGCATCGTAATTACTGCACTCAATCTTAATCAAGATGGCAATCTATAAAATTATTGAATTTTAAGCTCTGCTTGTTATTTTCTTTTTTAATATTTTGTTATCAAAAAGGTGGTATACAGAGGTAAAATTGTTCTTTACAAATTGGTTTTTGTTTTAAACCCCAGATATTTATGTAGTGTGGGTTTATTAAAAAGAAGTGATAAGAAAAGATATCCTTATTTATGTCCCAATCTTTTTATAATGTGTTAGTGAAGTTTATCCAAAGAAGTAAAACAACTCAGCCAATTATTTGTATTTGTATCCACACCAGTCTGAAATTCTCTGAGAAAGCCAAGGTAAGCTGGAAATTTTAATAGGAGTTTGTGTTGCTTTCTTGAGACTGAAGGCAGAATTCCATTCTCTTTTGGGAAACTATCTTTTCATTTTAGATGCTTCAACTGATTGAATCTGAGGCCTGCCATAATTATGGAGAGAAACTGCATATGGAGAGTAGAAAGTCAAGATTTGGTGTTTTGGGCTCCTTGTCCCTTTTTGAACACTCTTGATATAATGTGGTGAATTTTCCAACCTTCTGAAAACAACCTTCCCAAGATATATTAAGAATATGGTTTATATCCTTCTGAAAACAGAAATTCAGAAATGAGACCCTTAAAGATGGAAGTTCACTTAGAACCCATTTTTACTAGCCAGACTTTGTAGTGGCTTCTGGCATTATTTCTTGGCTGTTTTTTGTTTGTGTGTTTTTGTTTGTCAGTCAGCCATGGGGTTTGAACTCAGGGTCTGGATGCTGTCTGGGAGCTCTTTTGTTCAAGGTTAGCATCTTAGCAGTTTTATAGTGCTAACAAAAACACTGGCTGTTTTCTCACAGGGTTTGTTTTGTACATTGCTAGGTCTTACTTCTGGAAGTTCAGTATGGAGCCAGGTTTTCAGTATCCTTCTAGTAAACTCACACTGTATGACTACTCAGAATCAGCTGTTAGTACTTACAACAAAGTACTTGAATAGTATCAGTTTTTCAGTAGTCTGTGAGGCATCACTTTAGCATGGCAGGTTTAAATTTAGTAAGGTTACGTTTCAGTGACAAGGGCAGACTGTAGGGTCTGGATTACTCACTTGGATGATGTCATTTCTAAGTGTACTCCCTAAAATAGAGTGAAGACTGGGTTAGAGATAAAGGTTTGAGGCAGAGCAAGAGACTTCCCTAGAGAAGCTGACTCCATGATGAAGTGAGAGTAGAGGTTATCATCAATGATCTGAATAAATTAGATAATTCTTGAGTGGCAAGTTGAAATAGATGTCCGTTTTCACCCAGTGTTAGAAAATTTTAGATTTCATCATCTTTCTAATATTGTAAAATTTCAGGTTGCCAAAGTCTCATATTCATTGTTCACTGTATATAGAAGTAACTAAACCAGTTACTCTTTGTGGTTTTTTGTAAAGAATATTGCCTACCACCAGTTGTCCTGTATTGTTAGTATTTAGAAAAAAAGAGGGAGGGGGGAGGTGTAGTTCGCCAAGCAACAGTGGCGCCCACCTATAATCCTAGCTACTCGGGAGAATGTGATCTGAGGATGGCGGTTCAAAGGCAGCCCTGGCATTGAAAGTCCATGAGAGTTTTATCTCCAGGTAACCACCAGAAAAGCAGAGGTGACACTATGGCACAAGTAATTGAGCACTAGCATTGAGCTGAAGAGCTCAGGGACATTGCCCAGGCCCCAGGATAACCAAAATGATGGTGGTTTTCTAAAAGTAGACTGTTTACCCAAGAAAAAACTTACAGTGAAAATAATGCTTCTGATTTCAGAGGCCTGTAAATCATTATGCTTGAGTTCAATAGACTGATTCTCATGGTGAATCTAATTTGACCTCTGGCTAGTTAGTGGTCTTTTATTGTACAGTGTGGTCATCAGGAAGAGGGCTTCTTTCATAACATACTCCAGACTGCTACATGCCTGTGTTTTGTGAGACTCATATCAAGACCTGCTAAAGTCGCTCACAGAAGCATGTAGTTTCTTCTATGTAGATTTTGTTGTTTTTTTTTTTCTTGTGATTTGGAAACATTCATTCCTTAATTATTTTTATCTCTAAGGAGTTTTGCAAAGGAGGTGTCATTTAACAAAGCATTTCATGAATACAATTTTTCTTATCAGTGTCACCTCCTTCAGCATTCTCAACCCCCTTCAACAAACCTCTTCCTTTTTTTTTTTTAGCTTCATGGTATATACAATGAATTCTTTAAAAAAAAAAAAATACCTTTAAGACCTCAATGTCAGACCGGATCCTGTGAAACTGCTACATGATAGAGTAGGAGAGACACTGGAACTCATAGGCACAGGCAAAAGGTTCCTGAATAGAATCCCAGGGTCACAACAGATTGGAGAGACTTGATAAACGGGACTACCTAAAAATAAAAAGTTTCTGCACAGACAAAAGCATAGCCACAAAAGTAGAGAGAAAGCCAACCAACTGGGAAAAGATATTTACCAATAATACATCAGACAGGGAACTCAAGAAACTAATCCCCCCCCCCCAAACCCAACAAACCATTTATAAATGGACAAGGAAACTAAAGAGAAGCTTATCAAAAAACAGATTAAAATGGCAGAAAAGCATATGAGAAAATGTTCATTATCCATGGTCATAAAGGAAATGCAAATGCAAGCAAACCTAAGATACCACCGTACCCCAACAAGAATGGCCAAGATTTTGAACTCAGACAATGACAGATGCTGGCGGGGTTGTGGAGAAAAAGGAACCCTACTACACTGCTGGTGGGAACGTAGACTAGTTCAGCCACTCTGGAAAGCAGTGTGGAAATTTCTTAAAGAACTGAAAATTGACCTTCCCTACAATCCCGCCATACCACTTCTGGGCATCTACCCTGAACATCATAACCCAAGATATGATAAAGACACCTGCTCAGCTATGTTCATCTCTGCACTATTCACAATAGCCAGGCGATGCCCTACTGCAGATGAATGGATACAGAAAATGTGATATATATATATATATATATATACACACACACACACACCATGGAATTCTACATAGCCAACAGACAAGATAAAATAATGGCATTCGCAGGGAAGTGGATGAATCTAGAGCAAATCATGTTGAGTGAGATAAATCAAGACCTAAGGAACAAAAGGCGCATGGTATCCTTAATATGTGGCTATTAGATCAAAACAATGCAAGAGTGAGGACTCACTATTTGCATATCCAGTGATTTGGACATGGTCCAGGAAATATAAACACAACTACATAGACATAAAAACTTATGGGGCCAGGAGTTTGGCCTAGTGGTTAAAGTGCTTGCCTAGCGTGGACGAAGACCTGGGTTCGATTCCTTGGTACCACATACATAGAAAAAAGCCGGAAGTGGTGCTGAGGCTCAAGTGGTAGAGCTCTAGCCTTGAGAAAGTCCAAGGACAGTGCTCAGCCCTGAGCTCAAGCCCAGGACTGGTAAAAAAACAAAACAAAAAAAAAAAAAACTTATGACTCTATAGACAGTGTTTTGTTACATTGATTAATATGTATCTATGATATACAAACCCTTAGCCTAATTTTGATTATGTTCTCAAAATTAAGAGCCTGTGATTGTATATAGAGATTCCCTTCTTGAATACTTGTTTGTTAAACACTTCATTTGAAATATGATGTAAAAATCAATGTTAATAAATTCTTTAATAAAAATTTAAAAAATATCTTTAAGAAGTTATATAAAGGAGGGTACCATATACCAAAGCAACTTAAGATAAAATGCCTAGGAATTATCTGAACCAAAGATGTGATGGGCTTCTTTAGTGAAAACTTTAAAAACTTGAAAAAGTAAATTGAATTTAAGGAATTAAAAAGACCTGTGCTCCTGGATTGGAAGAATTAGCATTGTGAAAGTGGCAATATTGCCCATAGCAATTTAAAAGTTCAGTGTGATATTCATTAAAACCTCAACATTTCATTGAGATACAGTAAACAATCCAAAAATTCATATGAAAAAACAAGTCTCTGAAGAGCAGGTGCAATCCTTACCAGGAACAACATTATTAGATAAGCAACAATACCAAACATCAAACTCTATTACAAAGCCATAGTAATAAAAACACCTTGATACTGGCATGAAAGTAAGCCTGAGGACCAATGAAACAGGATAAAAACCCGAGAAATGAACCCACAGACCTATAGGCAGTTTGCTAAGGGAACCCAAAACATATTTGGTAGAAAGACAGCCTCTGCTGGCCAAACTGTGTATCCATATGCAGAAAACTGAAACTGCATGTGTACCAGCATCAATTCAAAGTGGACGAAGGACCTCAATTTAAGGCTGGAAATCAGGAAACTTAACACAGGAACAGGTAGGACAAACTCTAGGGCTCCTGGGCACAGGTTGAAATTTTCTAAATAAATGTTCTATTCAAAAATGAAATGATAGCAATAGCTGAAATTTAATTATTAGTTTATATACTAGTTTATATATATATATATATTAGTTTATATAAATGTCTTTGAGCCATATAAGACCCAACAAGACAGACTGCCATTGATACATATACTAATACAAGGCAAAGGGAGGTTAGGTAATTTACCCACATCTGTCATGATCTATTGTGACAAACTGATAAATGAAAATGAAATAAACAAGAACCACATTTTTCTTAGGAGTCATTAGTTGTTTCTTAGCCTCAGCACAACCTAGGAGCCTAATTACTATGTCCTTGTGTCCCATTTTAGTTGCTGTTCCTCCTAAAGATGGTGCTTCGCTTCTGGAACACCTCTGAATCGGATTTCACAGACTGTTTGTCTTATAGCAGCTAGCAATATTACTAGCAATAACTACCAAGAATCACTTCATTTTGGCACCTGGTGCTGGGGTATTTCCTCTCATCTGAGTTTTACTTTCTGTAGTGTACATTTTCTACCCATGGCTAAAACAACAAACGAATAAGTGGTGCTATATAGGAAACTGAAACTCTGACTAGTTTCTCAACAACTGATCGGGTCTCTACTATTTTCTTCTTTTACATAGGAAAAGTATGTCAGACTTGCATGATACTAAAAGGTGCTAGACTTGATTTGCAGGTGGTACCTTAGTAGCCCTGATTTATTTATATGCTATAATAATCAGTGATGTGCCTACTTTGGTAGGTTTTCTAGAGCTGTATTCTTAAAGCATCGAATATTTTAAAATAAAATATAGCAGGACATTTGTACAAAATTGAAATTACAATCTGAATTAGTGACAGAGAAAAGAACCATATCAGGCTTATTTCAACCCTGTCATTCTATTGTGGGGAACAACTTTTATATTTGAAGAGATCATTGCCCTACTAACATTCACAGGGTACACTAGATTTCTATAATGAGTAATACAGTTAAAATCCAAATTTTCAGCTATAAAGAAAATTTTGATTTTAATCTTTTCCTCTTACCATATTTTTGGTTATAGGACTTTTCATCATCCAAGAAATTCAGGGAAGTACTTATTTTAGAACGTACTGTTACATAGCAGAAAATGAAAATACATCTTTTTAATAAAATTTGAAGTATACTTATTTTTAATTTTATGTCTATTTGGGGATGCATCTTATAATTAATGGAATGTTACAGACATATAGAACCATTTTGTTGTCATTTTTCCTTAGTATGTTGTTTAAGCTTATTTTACTTTGTTCAAGTTATAGAGCACGTGACATATAGTAATCATCGATTAAATAGATTTACCTGTAAGTGGGAACTAATAATAAAAACAAGAAAACGCCAAAATCTTTACCTATAGTCAAAGCATCAACTATCAGATATTGTTTAGAAAGGCCCTTAGCATTTTATGGACTACTTTTACTAAGTTTTTATTTTTTGTCTTGTGGAGGTGTAGCTTTCTAAAAGGGAAGGAGAAAAATGTACTGTTAATAGATGTCTTGATAGTTTGAATGCATTTTTCTTCATAGGAACATTAAGTGACGAATCCACATGGTTTCCAGATGGATTCTGAAGCAGAACTCTGTAAACAACCTGAAAATGTTTTGTTGTGGTGGTTGTTGTTGTTGTTGCAGCTGATAGACAGTGTTTCATTTTATTTAGTAAATGGAATGAAATTTTATGCAAAAGATACAGATAAAACCACATAGGAGAAATTGGTGCCATTAAGAGAATAAAAAAGTGTGAGCAACTGTGTGGATGGTTTGGTTAGAAACATATATTAAACTTTAAGGTAGTTATGTAAAGAGCTAGAGCTTGGCACTAACCCAACAAGGAAAAAATAATCTGGATAGTAACATTTAGATTATTTCAGAGGTATATTTTTCTTATGAGTTAATATTACTTTTGAATATTTTGTGTATTGGGAACTATTTTTTCCATTGCACTTTAGCTAAATTGAGTGCAAATGGATTAGGAAAAGAGACCTCTAAGAAAAATGAAACGACGCTGAAATTATTTGACTTGGACAGAAAAATCAAGAGATTAGGGGAAGAGGCACCAGCTGCTTTCTATTATGTTCATATAGAATAAGTATGTATTCCAGAAAAAGGAAAGCAGGCAAGGTGGTTGTTAAAGTATAAAGGAAAGGAAACATCTTTATTTATAGATTTTGGTTGCAGCATGGAAACACATCTGAGAAATTCACTTGACAGACCTATCTTGAATGTCTTTCATAGAAATGGCCAGTGCTGGTTCTGATCCCTGTTTGAATGCCACACACTGAACCAGGCACTTGATATAAGGTATCCTCCTATTTTGCAACCTTTCTGAACATAAGTAGTACACTGGGATTTTGTAGGAATGAGAATACCTGCATTTTGATTTTCTATGTAGGTAATGAACGAAGTGGATCTATGTAAGGAAACAAGAAAATGGCTCTATAGAGTTGGTCTCCCTTTTATGTCAGTTAAGCTGACCTTCACATCTAAATGTCTTGTGAATGTTTCTTCAGAAATGTCACATACAAGGGAGATAAGTGATGCCACTCATATTTTGTCATTATTTACAATGCTTTATGTATACAGTATAATCCATCTGCTAACTTTAATTTCATAAGCTATTTATTACATTTAAACTGTTTCCTTCTTATATTAAATATTTATGGCAGTCTTTGGGAAGAATACATTGAAATGGAAGATGAAGATTGTTTTAAAAATTTTCTCAGTGGAGGGTAAGGGACCATATATCTGCTTTCAAAGACAGTTTCCAATGTCTGATAGCAACCCAAGAAAGCAGGATTTCCAGCACTTCCCAGTACAGTGAGCTCTAAAAGCAATGGCTGCAACAGTCATGCTTTGGCACCTCTCATCTGAAACTGTTTGCAAGAGCAGTGAAGAATAGTGAACAAAACACAGTGTTATTGTGTATTCATAATTCAAAATGAATATACCTCTTTTGCATTAATATTACTTTTTAACCGATTTGTAACCACAGTGGCAAAGATAAATGGAAATTCAAATTTGTGATCCATGTCTTCCAGGAAAATATGTCCTAGGCTTTTGAGTTCTGGAATATGGAGCATATTTTAGGATAATCTCTTAGACTTTATAAATAAGAATGTGCTTCTCCTCTTTCTTTTTTGTTTGCTTAACTATTTTTATATGTAGTAAATAATAATTCTGGATAGAAGAAAAGTAATGTTTTGACACCAGAGATGTGTTATTTGCTACTTTACACTTAGAAGAACACTCCATCTTTAATTTTATTTTCTTTAGTAGACATCATGGCCTTTAGGAGTTTTGTTGAATAGAAAAATCCTTTCATTTTAATTAAGATCTTAGAGGATTATTTATTAAACTGTCATTCATTGTTGATAGTTGAGATTCTCCTTTTGCAGTCCTACTCTATTTTTTTTAAAAAGCAAACACCTGGTATTTGATATAAAATGGAAATGTATGTTTCTGAAGAACTTATTTTGCCTTACTCAGCTATTCTGTAGTGTTTGGTGACTGAAAGTCTCAATCTAGGGAAAAATAGGATTCTTGTAATACTTAAGACACCTGTCAGTCAATACTGGCCATTCTCAGTTGATGAAACAATTATTTTACAATTGTTCAGAAATGTAAGAGCGTGTGCGGGAGACTAATAATGAACCTTTCATTTTTGTAAATAATTGTTTTTGCACTCAGTGGGGAGGAGAAGAAATGGATTTTCTAGTGGCAACAATTGTATGCTCTTATTTTTTTTAATGTTTTGCTCGGTAATCTCATTATAACATCACATTTTAGTATATAATTGAGGAGTTTTTCCACAGATAAACTTCCAGTGGTCTGCCAGTCACTTGAAATGTCAGGCTTCTTTTTGGAAGTGGAACAGTAACTCCTATACATGTCAAAGGGAATGTCCCACTCAATACACCTATTCCAGGCAGCCCATTCTAAGCTACTTATTTTTCAGAAGAAGATACTCACAAAAATCTCACAAAACCAAGTGATTTGCTTAAAGAAGAGCTGGAAGAATTGGGATTAAAATAATTTCCTGTGCTATTGACTATCCCTGAAATATCCAGTGCTTTTTTATATAAATTAGATGCTCAGAACTTGTAACTACAAAAATTATGAACATTATCTATAGAAATTATCTATAGAAATTTATATTCAGAGTATGTATGCATGAAGTACAGTTAGTCCTGAACTTACATAATCTTATTTTCTATTACATCTGGTGTATGTAAAGACAGATAATATTTATTCAATCCAGCCAATAGTCAATTAATACTCGCCATTCTTGGCTGATGGAGAAGTACTTTACAGTTATACAGAATATAAGAAGTTTGATCATTTGAATTTCATTGCTCTTTTAACTCCTTGACATTTAACAGCATGAATGTGAATTCAAGAGAAAATGAACTTGATTTTGAACACTGTAAAACATATTTTAAAATGATCTTTGTTTTGAAAGCTTTGCACCATTGTCTAAGGAAATATTCCTTCACCATAAGTTTAGCTTGTAATGTGGAAATGTACAATGAAATGTAGAACCTCCTCTTAGCAGTTTTAAGTTTCTGACATTTGCAGTTGTTACAGTAAGTTCCTGGTAAATACAGTAACATTCCCACCCAGTTCCTGGGAAGATGGTGGCAGCAAATGATTTTTGTATATGCAACCATTTGTCATCTTGAGCTTTCTTTGGTTGAAGTAGAAGGTATTTCCCCACTTTTCCTGGTACTGAAGGTTCATTTTGGAGACCAGGACAACAGGGTCTTGGCAGTACAGTGTTAAAGCAAACAGAAGGGAAAATTGAGGGGAATAGAGGTGAGTTCCCTAAGAGTTCCCAGAGGACAGCAATAGAGAAGGTAAGAGTGTACAACTGGCATCTACAGGAGGATACTTGTATACAGGGTTGGGTATTTCCTGTTTAGTTTATGCCTTTCTGTAGGCATGTAAGTAGTAGTGACTTTTTCTGTTTATTTGGCCATTTCTTTCTCATTCACAGTCATCAATATAGACATTGTTATTATCTTGAAACACAGTGAACAGGCTGATGTAGTACTTTTAATTTTTGTTGCACAACACCCCAAATCTGCCACCTGCCAACCTGGAAAGTAAAACACAGGTGCTTTTTCTTTTCTACTGTTTGAGGGGAACTCAGGCCCCTTTTACAAGCTCATAGTTCAGGGACTGGTTTGAATCAACATTTCTTCCCTGTTCCAGACTCCAAAGAATACAAAGAAGAAAGGCTCAAAGATATTGCACATTGTTTTCTTTAAAGGATATTGGATCCAAATTTATTATTTGAGTGCTTGTTTATATGCTCTGTAACTGTGTTTTCTTTTTTCTTTAGTTTTAACTTTTCATCACAAGGTTAGTTTACAAGAAAATTTCCTTATCAAATTGATTTGGATTTTCTGGATCAAAAGTCTATGATTTCTTGACTTCTTTCTTGGCACTAAATGTGCCAAGAGAAACTACATTAAAACAACAACAAATGTAATTTTGAAAACACTTAATGAGTAAAAAAAAGCAAACAAACAAAAAACAACTGATTCAGACCAAACTAATGAAAGCTATTTAAGAGAAGTCAGTTGAAATGGTTTTAAACATTTATTTCATTGCTTTTTTAACTCCTTGACTAGTAACACCATAAATGTGAATTTGGAAAAAATTAACTTGTTTTTGAACTCTATAAAATGTATTCTTTTTCTTTTAATTAACTTTATTGTTTTTAAAGCCCCGCATCAAGCTCTATTTCTGTGCTTGGGTAGTTCCCATTTGCAAATGGGGCACTTTCTGTATATAGGTCTGAATAGGTTCTGCCACAATTATCCCTTTCATTGTAACTTTACTGTGGAAGAAGTAGTTTCCTCCTCCAAATGGAAATTCTAGGCTAACTCAAATGCCATAATAAACATGTTGCTCTTCTCTGTTTTCAAAGGCAATGGCCCCTGGTCCAGCAAACAAAACCCACATTCAGATACATCCTCTATCCTTATTACTTTAGTGTCTGATGCCTAGTTGCATTAGTTGTTAGCCTTAGTTTACTTTTTCCCATGAGCCAGGGAGGCAACAAGGCAACAGCTTGATTCACTGAACCTTGTTCAGTCAGTGTAGATGTTATTTTCATATCACACAATCTTAACATAGTTAACGCTACCTAAGTTACCAAACTCGTAAATAATAGAGCAAGACTTATAACTTAGGCTGACTCTGGAGATGTTGTAGCATGGCTATATAATAAATAGGGATATTAATATCTGTACAATACTTTTCTGGTTTCAGTTAATCTAATTAATCTTTCTCAGTTCTGTATTTCCACTGCAGTAGAAAGCTGTATAGCATGGCGACACAAACAGCTCCAAGCTCTTTATAACAGTCTAAAGCCTGTATTTGGCTTAGTGGCTAATAAATGGTAGGAAAATGAAGCTATAGCATGTTGAGTCAATTCAAAGAATGAACATACTTCCTTTTTTAAAGCATTTTTTGCGGATTTGATAACTGTGTTAAATTTGTTGTTAAATCACCTCAGGACAACGTACCCGGTGTTTCTCAAACTTTACTTGTTAGGATCATACAATCTTAGACATTCCTCCAGATTTACTTAATAAAAAGCCTTCCTATTCAGCATCCATTTAAAAATTTTAGCACACTTTATGCCTCAGTAGTATTTAAAACCTCTGACCTATCAGTTGTCATTTAAGGATAAGTAGAAGTAATTTCCATTTGGATTTAAAAACAAAAAAAGACATTTCAGAGGCATCCTGAGATCCTGAGTGCTAATGAAGCTCGTTCCAGTTCTGTAAATTGAATTGGTACAAGGCCATCTGATCCAGCCTGGTCTTCCTGAAGAGAGGGGCAGTTTCAATGGTTCTTAACTAAGATGACACCCCACTGACTGTCATGAACACTTACTTTCCTTTTTTTGCCAGTCCTAGGACTTGAACTCAGGGCCTGGGCACTGTCCCTGGACACTTTTTGCTCAAGGCTAGTACTCTGCAACTTGAACCACAATGCTACTTCTGGCCTTTTCTGAGTATGTGGTACAGAGGAATCGAACCCAGGGCTTTGTGCCACATTCCAGGGACAACACTCACTTTTTTTCTTTTTTTGGCTGGTCATGGGACCTGAACTCTGGGCCTGAGTGTTATCCCTGAGCTCTTAAGCTCAACGCTACTACATTATCCATTGAGTCATGGTGCCACTTCTGGTTTTCTGGTGATTAATTGGAGAGAAAGTTTCATGGGCTTTGTAGTGCCCAGGCTGGCGTTGAACCTGGATCCTCAGCTCTCAGCCTCCTAAGTAGCTAGGATTAGGATTACAGATGTGAGCCAGCTATATTTTTTAAGAAAGTAATTTCTGACAAAAAAAATGATTCCTTAAAAACAAATGGAGTCTCTGTTTAATACAAACTACTTTTTCAAAAAAACTAAGAAAGAAAGAAATGGAAGGAGAGTGTTAATCTTTTTAGTTCTAAAGAGATCCTACTTTTCTGTTGAATTCATGTAATCTACTTTAGGCCCCTTTTACAGAAGCCTCACTACAGTATTTTATTATACTTGCAATGAGCCATACCCTCTACTTGATGTTTATGTCATTGAGTTTAATATGTTGTTTAAATCAACTGCCAGAAAGGATGTGGTTATTAGTTATCCTCAAGTCAGTTACATACCTTGCCCAGATACAGTGAGATCATCAGCAGAGAAGCTAAGAGTCAAACCCTGATCGGCAGGATTCCAAAGCTGTGCCATAGAAAAAAACATGGAAGACAGTGCTTTCCACTGAGTCACAAAAATTCCACTCCGGGAGGCTGGCATCTTCTGAAATGTTTAATCAACAGAGTGGCAGGAAAGAAAGGACTTTCCGATTCACTTGTCCCCCCAAAAGAAAGTCCATCCTCTTTCTGAACATAATTGTTCATTTTATAATAAAGGTACCATATTCTTTTGATTTGTTGCCAAAATTGTTTTGGCTTCAAAGGTCGTTCCTTTTGGTTTTTACAGGACTCAAACAGACGTGACATTTATGTGAACAGTGTAATTCAGCCAAGTAGGTGACACTGTTGGTTTGAAAGCTAGTTACTCTTAGAACGGGATGAGGTAGTCATGAACTAAAATTAAGAGACCTAAAATTAAGAATGTTCTACAACTGTAACTTGCACATTTGCCTGAATGTTATAATATATTCACTGTAAAGTCTAGAAGCCTTATAAATATATGACTGGCAGTTGCCTCAGGCAGAAGTCTTTTACTGATGCAATGAGATAAAAGTAATTAGGCTACATGTAGACTGATGGGTAATTAAATCCATGTGAAGCATTTTGTAACTAATTGCTATGTTCTAATCACAGATTGCTTTCTATTTGTCAAGGTAAGTGTATATAATTACACATTCCTTATTTTCTTTAATCTGAAATCATCCCAGTTGGGTGAATATTTTAAGCACTCTGAATCTTAGAATATTTGGTATATTTTTGGCAGAAAGTAATTTGCATATATTGTCATTTGAATACCTTTTATAGTAAAATACCTTTTCTTGTTAATAACAGCATTTTTATGGTCAATAGAAATTTCTGCAGTATAGGTTCATTTGTTTTAATTTTTATTTTGTGTATAGTAAAAGGTAGTTTGTTACTTTTGGAATATCAGTCATGTTCAAAACATTATATGACCTTAATGTACTATGTTATCTCTCATCTCTTTTGCTGTCCCTTGGTTATATCATATTGTTACAGTACTTTACCTTGTTTTCTGATATATGGTAGATATGTTTATCTGTTGGTTTGAAATAGAATAGGGAAGGGGGAAAACAAGATGAGGGGCGGGGGTGGGAGTAGGGAAATGGGGACCAAGACATGAGAAAGGGAATCAGTGTTTGTGAAATAATGAACCTTCTATCTGGTAAATATAATGTAACCCTTTCATTAATTACAATAAAAATATATGAAAAAAGCATTATATGAATCATGATCCTGACACAGGAAAGAAGGGAAAAAAACCCAACCAAACAAAAAAACACATCAAATTCATTTTTCATCAAAGTAAGAAACCTTACACAGTACACAGAAAACATTTTTCGCTTGTATTTCCAGTTAGAAATTTTTCTGGGGCTTGAACTCAGGGCCTGAGTACTATCCTTGGGCTTTTTTTCAAGGCTAGTGGTCTGCCACTTGAGCCACAGCACCACTTCCAGCTTTTTCCTATGTATGTAGTACTGAGGAATTGAATCCAGGTCCCAGGTCTTTTGTCCACATGAGGCAAGCACTCTACTATGAGGCCAAACTCCTGGCCAATGTGTTGCTGTTGTTGTTTGTTTGTTTGTTTTTAATAAAATAGTAATATTGTGAAGTATCCTAACAACAGTTCTGTTTTAAATCAATACCTTTGGCTTAGTATTAGGCTAGTAAGTTTTTGTGTTTCCATAGACAAAGACTGTGTGGAGCCTATCCTGTTTAAATGTCATCTGGAGTCTCTAGGATAAATCTTTGGCCTTAGTAATTAGTACTCTATCTTGATCTTCCGTATTCACTTTTATTGTTTTAAAAAACAAGGCTAGAATTAATGAGAGGGTTATAGAGATAGGTGTAGTAGTTTATACTTGTAATCTTAGTGCTTAGGAGGCTGAGCTAGGAAGTTCTCCCATTGGAAGCAAGCCTAGATTACATACCATGTACTTGAAGGCCAGCCTGGGCTGTAGTATATCCAGTTCTAGGCTGTTTGTAGTCAAGAAGACTATCTCAACAACAGCAACAAAATAATATAATGCCAACAGTTCACATTTGCTGTTCATCAGACTTTCTCAAATGGCAATATTTCAACTGACTACAAATCAAATAATATGAGAAATTTAACTTTGGCAGGATGTTGCATCACAATCTCAAAAGCCCATTCAAATTTCTCTCATTTTTTTCCTCTAATATCCTTTTTTCTCATCCCAGATCTAAGAGTAAAGCATCCCACATTGTCTTTAGTTATTATTACATCTGCTTAGTCTCATTACATCCACTCTCCATCAGGTATAACCTTAATTCTTTTTGAAATGCACTGAACAGTGATTTTACAAACCCTCTCTCAATTTAGTTGCATTGTCTCACTTTTTGGCACCAGCACAGCTGATGTGCCCTTTTCAGGGCATTGTAGCCAGTACATTTACTTTTTATCACTTAGTTAAGGTGGTGCCAAGATTCTTTGCCACGGAGTTATTTTTTCTCATTTTAATTAATATGTGTCACAAGAAAAAAAACCACTATAGACGAAAGATTTATCCTCTCTCCTCTCTTTTACTTACAAACTATAACATCTATTTATGAATCTCACCTCCAAAAATTAATTACTGTGGAACATGCCTGGGAAATATTTTTCTATCTTTCCTTTTACATTTAGCAATTAAAATTAAATATATGAAGACTTGCTCTCCTACCCCCATCCCAATCTTGAGTCCTAGAGAAAACTTTGGGATGTTCTTGTGTTGTGTTGGTCATGGGGCTTGAATTCAGGATCTAAGCCCTGTCCTGTAACTTTTTTGCTCAAGACTAGTGCTCTATCACTTTGAGCTACAGTTCTACTTCTAGTTTTCTTCTGGCTGATTAGAGGTAAGATTCTCATCGACTTTCTGCCTGGCAGACTTGGAACCATGATCCACAGATCTTAACCTCCTGAGTAGGTTGAGGCACACACCAGTGCCCAGCTTGGAATGTTACAGTCTTAAAGAGGCATGTAATCATATCAAGTTGACAAAGGATAGACTTGCGTATTTCAGTTTGATTGGGTTGAGATAAGTGACCCGGCTGAGTATGTCAGTGAGGACTTAACTAATTAGGAAGATCCACCCTGAATATAGGCAACACCACACTGGGCTGAGCACTCAAATGGAATATTGAAGGTGGGAGGGGAAAGCCCTATAGCCCACGTATTCTCTCTTTGTTACCTGTCCACCATGATGTGAGCTGCTTTGCTCCACCAGCTTCCCTGTCATAATAGACTGAAATTACGAGCCAAAAATCAATCCTTTCTCCCTTAAATTGTTTTGGTCATATGTTGGTCTGGGGAATGAAAAGTTTGACAAATGTATCCTGAGTTTATTTGTCAAATATTTGTGTTAATTTTGTTCTATACTTTATATTCAATCACTATCATGCTTTATTTTACTGTTAAATTGGACCCAACTGGCTAGTAGGGGCTTCCAGTTGACGTATGTGTTCTTTTGATGTGCTCTCACAGTTTCTTAGCACTTTATTAACCAGAAAATGTTCCTAGTTTATTTATAATTTGCTTACCCCACAGCTGGAATCACCCACTTTTCAAAGGAGTCCTTGTTCTTTTTATTGGAGATGGTATTAGAAAACTAAGATTAGCTGCTAGTTGATTATTTCTGTGGTCTCATCTTCTGGTTTGAGCTTTTAAGCGTAAATTTGTAGAGTTCTATTGGAACAGGAAAGAAGCCAGCATACTGTTGAGTAGATGGAAGTTCTTCAAGTGATTGTCTAATGGAGGCCTGGCTGTTGCCTACTCAAACAAAATGGTGCCGTTTACTTATTTAAAGAGAAATTATTTATGAATTGGTGGATACATCATGTCAATTTTCTGTGTTTCTTATACAGTGTTTTCTTACTTATTTGCTGGAAGCTCCACCTTTCTCTTGGTGTATAAGATAACAGACTAGAAAACAGATCCCTCAATTTATAGCCTGTTTTGTGCGATTATTTTTCATATCAAATGCATATATTCTAGGCATTTCCTGATTGTATAATTTCAGTAAGCACTTAGATTTTGTGCTGTTTGAAATAGTGTTATTTAGTAGTATTCTCGTCTTCTAAACAAATCTGAGAACAGTTGTTGGCTTCTTTTTTAGTTCCAGTTGTTTTCGTATTTTGATTGTTTCCCCCTCCACCCCATCTTGCTTTTCTTCCTTCTCATATTTACAAAAAGAATAATAAATAATGCATTCAGATAATAAATGTTCAATGACTCCTACAATGCCTTAGGTACCATTGGTTAAGGAAGATCCATTGGTGAATAAAACCAATGAAAATGTCAGGAATACTGTAGCTAGTTGAAGATGAGATGTAGAGGCAATAAATAATGGATTATTCATGTTAGATGAGATACTTCTCCATTTTCCTTCTTTCTGTTTCTCTCTTTCACCATGTATTCATTGATTTCTGCCCATATGGCACTGTTGAAGATCTTTTAAAAAATGATGAATTTATGAGACTGTAGCATCTAAACTTAAATGCAAACCAAGCTTAAGTCACATAAAATAACTTAAAATAACCAGGAAGTTATAAAATGCAAAATGATTTCTTTTTTGCACAAGGGATTTGTAGGATATTTAAGTGAACTCATGTTTGAAGTATCAAAATAAATGTTCTTAGAAAAGATTTTATGGGCTTAATTGAAGTAAAGCTTTTTAAATACTTAACCAGTACACTTAGAAGAGTGAGAATGATTTTTCTGTAGTTGACTAATTTTGTACTATAGCAATTATTACAAGTACTCCATTTTCTTTTTGAATTATAGTTAGAGAGTACCACAGTAATACTGGCAACAGAAAGGTTTTATGGAGAACTGGGTTCTGAGTTTTTTGTTAATCTGAATGCTTCATTACTATCATTGTGATTTTTTTTCCTGAAAAAGATGAGGTAAAGGTGATAGGCAAAATGCTTATTATAGAGAAAGGCATTTTTAAATAGCATATTTTTATTTCATTATAGAATACAATTTTTTGAATTTTGGTTAAAATCTATAAACATAATCAAATAAAGATGTTAATGAAGTACCAAATGTATAAAATATAGCACCTTATAACTACCAATCAAATTATTTAACTGTGAAGACTTTTCACTTTTAAATGGATTATATAGGATAAGGTATAGTCTATTAGTATGTATGTATCATGTATATTAATTCATTTTAATCCAAGTTCTTCATTGGAGGTAGTTCTAGTCTGTAGTACTGCTATCCAGTAGAAAAATATATGACTTATAATATAGTTTAACATTGTCATAGTCAGATTAAGAAAAAATTATGAATATAGATTAAAATAATTTCAGTCAGGTTTTTTAAATCAGCTTTATAGATCCCAAATGTAGTCACTTAAACTTGTAATCACTGCTTAAAAATATTATTGCATTATTTTCATGCAAAAATCTCCCAGGGTGCTTCATACCTCAAGCACATCTCATTTTGGACTTCATTCCTTTCAAGTCAGTAGTCACATGTCTCTAGGACATATATGGGAGTGCTGTAGGCTTAGGACTGTGTCATGTGTGTTGTTTTGTTTCTCTTGAGGTTTTCCTATTTCTCATGTTACTACAACTTTTCTCTGAGGTTTTAGGTAGTACTTCGCCCAACATTTATGTTTGTCCTTGAGATAATATTGGAATTCCTTTCTTAAAATGAAGAGATTGACATACTAAGTGAAATAAGCCAGACTCAAAGGGATATAAGCTCAATGGTTTCCCTCATTTGTAATAATTAGTACAAACCTAGGACTCTCCTAGCAAAGGATTACAATAGCGTAAACCCTGGATATGTAAGGCCATATAGGATGAGACCAAATTAATGGATCTCAAGGACATGGAAACAGGAGATTAATTATGAGTGACTGTTGTTCTTAATGTGCTATTTTTTTCCTTTTCTCTTGTGTTGCCCTTTGGTTAATCTCATATTGTTACAGTATCTGACTTTGTTACCTGGTATATTATATATATATATATATATGTTTATTTGAAATAGGAGGGGAAAAAAGATTAGGGGAGGGGGTAGGGGGAGAGGTGTGGGGACAAAAACATGAGAAGGGGTATCAATGTGTGAGAAATAATACACTTTCTTTCTGGCGAATGTAAATATAACCCCTCTATACATTAAAATAAAATTTAGAAAAAAAGAAAAGTTGGAATGACAAAAAAATTAAGAGATTGATTTTTAAGAGTCCAGGGGGCCAGTAGTACATGCTGCAGTGCTAGCTACTTAGAAGGATGAGATCTGAGGATTCCAATTCAAAACCAGCACAGATAAGAAATTCCATGAGACTCTTATGCCCTGCTAACCACCAAAAATCCAGAAGTAAAGCTGTGGTTCAAGTGGTAGAGTGCTAGTCTTGAGTGGAAACAAAAAAACGAACCCATGAACAGAACCCAAGCCCTGTGTTCAAGCCCTTGCACTGACTCCAAAAAAAAAAAGAAAAAGAAAAAAAGAAAGAAAGAAAGTAAAAGAAAAAAGAAAGAGAAAATTAGAGAGTGCTAATCTCTAATTTGCTTCTAGTTGTATAACTTGGGCAGGTAGCCTCTGTGTTTATAAAATAAAATGTAAGATTTCCTAATTAGGCACTTCTAATATTTAAAAATTCTCTTGTATTATTCAGAGTGTTTTAATTACCCCAACATGGATTGTATTGAGAATAGATCCAAAACAGACGTTTTCAGTGGAATCTGTTTTGAGTGGACGTAGTGATAGACCATGAAGAGAGATGTTAATCTTATGAGTGAAGTACATGAAGTCTTATGTCACATGTAGCTGCTTACTGAGGAGCCCTGAATGGATTACTTAGAGTAACAGGCAAAGTCATCAGAGCGCTGGGCTTGTTGTTTTCTTTCGATTCATTAACCAACTGTAATTGCCATTTCTTTCAAAAAGTTGAAGAGGCTTTTTGTTTCTGTTGTTGAGACAGGTCCTTACTAATAAGTCAGGCTGATCTTGAACTTGACATCCTCCTGCCTTAACTTTTCCTTTGCTGAGATTATAAAAACATACCATGAGGCCAGCTGAAAAGTTGAGTTATTGATGGTGAGAGCTATTATTTCTTTGTATTCATCACAGCTGTTGTGTGAAAAATTGTACAAGGCCCTAGATTTGATCCTTGGTGTCTAAATAAATAAAGAAAATTCTCTAGTCAGTAATTTATTGTAAATTTATTGTTTATAAAAAGCAATGTAAACATATAATTGAAGAATTAGCTAATTAATAATTATTTTGCATGTGGCCCATGAGTTGGATTTTTATCACAGGTACATCAATTCTGTAAAACAAAATAAAAAGGAGATAGTACTATCTATTTTGATGCTTTCTTTAATAAGATTAAGACCTTTGAAAATTTATTATTAATTAAGACCTTTTTTTAATCTTAGAAGAAAACACAAATGTTTAACATGTCCAGTAAAAGAATTAGAAAGACCCAAGTGGTTTTATTGTCTGATTTGCTCTTAAATTAACAGACTAAATAGGCATATGGTCATCTCTCTATATTACTATTTAAAATCATCCTCACTGGTAAAACTTGCATTATCTTTCAAATGTGTAAACAGTGTCATATTTATTTCTGAATTTACTATGAGTCAGTATCTTGGAAACAAAAGGTATTTAAAATTTTAATAACATATACTTTAATCTTTTATGCAGCAACAAGTAAAATATAATCCTGTGAATATTAATTAAATATATCAATTGTTATATTTGATTTACATTCCTTTTGGGGAGAAAGAGTATTAAAATGGGATGGATGAAAGAGTCAAGGATGCAACTGAAAGAAAGGAGAAGGAAAAAGAAATGGTGAACAAGCCAGAGAAGGGGAGAAGAAGGTATTTAGCAGCGTAGTGAGGTGGATTGTTTTTATGGTTAGTTGATGTAGGATTTCCTGCATTTAGGGCCCTTTAACTACTCATCATTCTAATCATTCTAATATAGTTTTCATATTTTTGTAATACTTGTTTTTAGAAACTCATAATGGTATAATTGAAGCAACTTTTGGTGGAAATTTCTCCCAAATGATAAAAGAAGAGCTACTAGAGAAACAACACTTTCCTAACCAGATGAAATCAATCTATACTCATCTTTTTATTTATTATGTTGTAGCTCATAAGTTATAGTGAGCCATAATCTTTTGAAATTGAGGTTTTGGCAAAGTTTGATTTTTGAAATAGGGTTTTCTTTCTTGTGAGAATATTTTATTAAGGATATTATCTTTTCTTATTAACTTTTTATGTCTTCTACTTTTTCCATCTTCTGTCATTTCAAATTACTATGGAGCTGAGATTGGAATCCAGCTGTTGTTGTTGAGCTTGCTTTGTATTCAGGGAAAAAATAGGTTTGTGATTCAGCCACAGGATCTGTAGTTAGTTGTGTAAAATGATAAAGAGTTCTAATAACAAAAATGTTTTAAGGGTTTCTAACTGTACAGTTTCATTCCTTCCTAATATTTCCTGTACTTTTTACCAGATTAACACATTAGATGGAAAGATGATGGAAAATCTGATGAATTTAGTATACATTAGAAAGTTAGACAAATGGTAATTTTTTGAAAATAAACTACAGGCATTTGGAAGGGCAATTTTAGAAAAAAGTATCTTCTTCAAGAATATTGGTCTCTGTCTACTACCACTTTCCCCTCCTTTTTCACTTAAATTTTTTTAGGTATGTAAGTTTTTAGTTATGCATTTACTTCTCATATCTTAGTCCTTCCTGCATCTTTTTCTTTCTTTCTTTCTTTCTTTCTTTCTTTCTTTCTTTCTTTCTTTCTTTCTTTCTTTCTTGCCTTCCTTCCCTCCCTCCCTCCCTCCCTCCCTCCCTCCCTCCCTCCCTCCCTCCCTCCCTTCTTTCTTTCTTTCTTTCTTTCTTTCTTTCTTTCTTTCTTTCTTTCTTTCTTTCTTTCTCTCTCTCTCTCTCTCTCTCTCTCTCTCTCTCTCTCTTCTTTCTTTCTTTCTTTCTTTCTTTCTTTCTTTCTTTCTTTCTTTCTTTCTTTCTTTCTTTCTTTTGTGAGTCATGGGGCTTGAACTCTGGGCCTGGCCACTGTTTCTGAGCTGTTTATCTCAAAACAACTGCCCTACCTCTGGGCCTGGGGTCTGGGCATTGTCCCTGAGCTCTTCAGCTCAAGGCTACTGTACTTCTCCAGAGCCACAGCCCCACTTCCTGTTTTCTAGTGATCAATTAGAGATAAGAATTTTAGGTTCTTTAGTGCCAGGGCTGGCTTTGAACCATGATCCTCAGATCTCACTCAGCCTCCTGGAGAGGTTAGGATTACTGGCATGAGCTACCACCATGCCCAGCTTCTTTTACATTTTTTACTGTGTTTTATTTTTCTCATGTATTAATCCAAGTGCCCAGTATAGTACAGACTGGGACAATTTCCCTAATGCAGACATCATACCTACTCAAACCAGCCTAGCTGCTTTTCATTTCTATGTCTGTATCCTCCAAAGCCATCCCAATTGGGAATGTATATAGAAAGTACCCTATGTATCCAACAGTGTTCCCTGCCAGCTCCCAGTGATAACAAAATATTACTGAAGAATCCCTATCTAATCTTGATCCCAAATGACTGCAGGAGACATAGTAAAGAATGACTAGATAGATGTTTGATGGATGGATTAAGAGTATTGTGCAACAAAACATGGCTTATAACTGATACTTTTATGATCCAAAGCTGTTTAGGCAAGTACCCCTGTCTGTACATATAGCTAGTTATGTGTAAGGCTTGTGTACATGCATGTATTCAAGTGTGTATCTGTGAGTGATTACTATGACCCTCAGCCTCCTGGTACATTTGTATACCACAAATTCAGTGCTTGGGTATTGCCCTGGCAAAGCAGAATTCTACAGTCCAGGGTTTCACCTTTTACACATGTCTTTCATTTGATTGTGCTCTTATACAGAACATTTTAGCAGCCTTGGTCTTAGAGACATAGAGTGTTATTTTTGTTGCGGCTGATTTAATATTACAGCTGCTTCCTCTTAATGTGATTTAATTTGAAGCTTTAGCCCACCAGGGGGCTATTGGTCCCCACCTTTGCAGTTTAAAGAGCCAACTGCTGTTTTCTGTGTGGATGTTATTTCCATTCCTATTCACAGTGATTTTCCCCTTCTATATTCATCTAGCAACAGCAAGGCACTGTTCCAGGAACGCATTGCCTCTACATAAGGCATAACATGGAACCATTTGGATGGAAAAATTACAAATTAAAATTATTCTGTTCATTTAAAAATATTCATATTGTGCTGCTCAAATGCCAGTAACTGGAAAATCATGGAAAAATGTCCTGTTTTTATAACCTCTTTCAGAATGTTTTAAAATCTGTTTATGTTGTTACTTAGCCTTCTCTTTTCCTGGAGTGGATTTTGTGATAAAAACTTTCTTTTAATGTTGTAATAATCCTATGTCTGATGATATATATATATATAATATTAAAATAAAGATGACCCAATAATTGCAATTCATTTTCAAAATGAAAATATTTATTTTATGTACAGAGAATGTTTATAAAATTATGAATTATAAAGGCAGCCTATAGACTATAGACTATTTCTTTAGAGGGCAAAGAATTCATTTTTTTTTTCCAGTTCTAGACCTGGGCTCAGGGCCTGAGCACTGTCCTTAGATTTTCTCAAAGCTAGAGCTCTACCATTTGAGCCACAGCACCACTTCTGGCTTTTTTCTATGTATGTGGTACCGAGGAATCAAACTCAGGTCTCTGTGTATGCTAGGCAAGCCCTCTACCACTAGGCCAAACTCCCAGCCCCAGAAATCATTTTTATTAAATGATTAAGACTAAACAAAGGAACTGGGAACTAATGGCTCATACCTGTAATCCTAGCTACTCAGGAGGCTGAGAGCTGAGGATTGTGCTTCAAAGCTAGCCCAGGCAGAAAAGTCTGTGAGGCTCTTATTTCCACTAACCTTAAAAAGAAAAGAAAAGCCAAAATGGAGCTGCTAGTCAAGTGGTATAATGCTAATCTTGAGCCAAAGAAGCTCAGAGACAGTACCCAGGCCCTGAATTCAAGTTATAAGATTGGCACACACACACACCACATTCCACCCACAATAATAAAGGTTTATGACTTCTGGGAACTTCTGCATTTGATTTAAACTGAGATGAAACATGTATTTACAGTACTACTAATTTTTAATGTATAAATATTTTCAGCTTTATTATTGGAGCTTTATTTTTAATAGCTTTATTCTTATTGACAACTCAGAATTCTTTCATTTGGCAAACTAAAATTTTATTTCTGTTCTTAGTAGGGGTTTTGTTATTTGTTTGTTTGAGACAGTCTCACTATGTAGCCCAGGCTGGCCTTGAACAGCAATCCTCCTGCCTCTGCCTCTTGAATATTGTTATCCTAGTTATTTTCCCTGTTGTGATGCTCTAGGTGAGGCTGTGTCTCCCTCAGAAAATGGAAACATTTTTTGTATGGGTTACATGAAGTTTTGATTAAGTGTATCATTTTTTTATTGCAAAGGAAGATCACAAATATTACCTCTAAACTGTACAATGAATTAAGTATCTTTTGTTTTGGCTTTTTAAAAATTCTCTGAATTATAAATCCATATTTATGTAAAAGCCATGTGTTTTATTTGTTTCTGGTCTTGGCTGAGAAGAGTTAAATGTATTTTTGAAACCTTTTTGCCAAGTAAAGACAATTTAAAATGATAGTTTTAAGACACTTTCTAGAGACACTGTGGTCCAGGCTAAAGTCTTATTTTGTGTGCCATGTGTGTTGAGGTTCTTCAAAAGCAACAAATCACTTGAGCATGAACAAATTTCACAGGCTCATTTTATTGTTTGTTTTACCCTTACAAATCACTTGGCCTTTTAGCACAAGCTAATCCTTTAATTGAATATGGTTTGGAAATGTTCTGATGTTGGACCAGAAAAACCTTCATAGCTCTTAGAGCTCATTCTGTTTAATTCATTTTAAATGGCACTAAGTGTTCTAAAAGTATTTCCACCTGATTTTTTGGAAGGATGTTATTTCCAGCTCTAATATTTGAAGATGGGATTCTTTATAACAACAAAAATATAAGTACACTTTTCTAAACTCTGATTGAGAGGATATAGGATTTGAGGTGTCAGTAAATAGGTTTCCAGTACAAATACTTAATATTCTTTAGAACACAGCAATAAAATGAACACTATCTTAATTGAATGAAGAAAACAGATTAGAATACCTACTATTGGGGAAAAAAACATAGGTTCTCTGTAATTAATCATTTGTTAAAGTTAATCCTTCACTTAACATTTTCATCTTAGGTTGGTGGCAGACTGATTAGTGAAGCTCCTTTGACAGTCCCTATTATGCGGAGTGTCCACGTTACCTGGTCTCATGGCTAAGAAAATAGATGTCCTCTTGAGATGGGCATAAAACTGTAGCCTTGAACAATTTAGGAGGAAGTAAGGTTGAACTGATTGGCTGTGAATGGTAATCACTTCACAGAACACATGGATAATTTTCAGCATTGTTGTAACTCTATGGTGTTCATAAAATGAACATAATAAACCAGTACCACCTTGGGATATGTTGCTTTTTCTTTGCAATTGAATGCCCAGACTTCCTGCATAATAGTGTTGAGAAACACTGCATTAAAATGAGTGAGCAGCTGTAATGATGAAGGAAACAGCTCTGCCATCATTCTGTTAATTATCTTCTTCAATTCACAGAGGGTGTTTGTGAGATCTGGTTGACCAGTGAAGACACAGGGGCGTATGGCAGAGATATTGGCACTGACCTCCCCACACTCCTGTGGAAGTTGGTGGAAGTGATTCCCGAGGGAGCAATGCTCAGGCTTGGCATGACAAATCCACCCTATATTTTAGAGCATCTGGAGGTAAGTAAAGTACCCATTCACCTGGTAAGCCAGACAATGTGGCACCCTTGTTTGGGGTCTCACAATACCAGGAGTCCGTTGAGACTTTCAAACCCACTTCTTTATCAAACTGTGTGATTTGTTTCTGCTTACTTATTTCCTTATTATTATTTAATGTTTAAAATATTAACAGTTGCCACTTTTTTATTATTTCTTTTTAATGCTGGTACTCACAGGCTGGACTCTGTGCTTCTGCTTTTTTTTTTTTTTTAACTCAAGACTAATGCTCTACTGCTTGACCCACACCTCCACTTTTGGCCTTTTTATAGTTAATTGGAGGTGAGACTCTCATGGACTTTACTTCCTGGCCTGGTGCAGGTCTCAGATCTTAGCCTCTTGAGTAGCTAGTTTACAGAAGTGAGCCACTGTTGCTCTGCTCTTATTATGACTTTTTGTAGCTGTATTGTTCTTCCAGTTTCCAATGTGTAAATTTCACTCACTTCCTTCAAGTTGAGCCATAATTTGCTTAAGAACTATTTGTCTAGAGTTACTTAGCATCAAGGTGTAATCAAAGGAATATGGTGCTTGATGCTCTTTCACTGGTTCATCTGTGATCACTGGGAATAAAGACAGAAGTGAAGCTATTCTCTTTGGTTTCAGTGTTATATCCATGAACCAGAATGTTTCCTCTTGTCAGTCTATAAACAATGGACACATATTGAAGGCAACGTTGCCTGTCATGAGGAATACCACAACTATTTCAATGAAAAAGACCACACTAGGGACCCAGCATTATTATTAGAGAAATACTTACCTTAGACTTATATTACTATAATCTTACCACTCTGGTCGGAAGAGGTAGCAAAAGCTGACAAAGTAAATGAGTTGACAAGGTAAGAGTTTTCCCTCAGAGAAAACCCTGATTTATCTGTGTTTTATAAATGGGGTGATTCAAGTTATCACAAGTGGGATGGTCATTAAAAAAGGAAGGAAGGAAGGAAGGAAGGAAGGAAGGAAGGAAGGAAGGAAGGAAGGAAGGAAGGAAGGAAGACAGACTAGAACAAAGGAAACAGAATATGGTACACATCTGAAAGTAAGAGCTTGTCAGCTCTGGCTGCTGTGAGGAGATTTTTTTTTTTGTTTAATACACCTTTGGTTCTTCTCATTCTCCTCAGAGTACAGATCCCAGAATGGGCAGTGGCCCACAAATGCATCCTATGTAGTGGAGTAGATAATGAGCTCCAGCTGGCTCACCTGGCTTCCAGGGACCAAAATGGCCTTAGGGAAGGAAGCTCAAATCTGGTCATCCCACTTCTTTCTGCAGCACTACATCATCATCCTTCCTCATTTTCCTCTCAGTAGGCTTGGGGCCACTCTGGAAATTACTTGATTTATTTGAAGAGTGCTAAAAAGAGTTTCCCAATAAGAAAAGAAAAAGAAGGAAGTGAGACAGAAGATAAAAGCAAGGGGAAAAAATAACAGTGACCGAAGATGGTGGGTTTTTCTTAACTGAAAGGATAAAAGGATCCCACTCTTGAAATAACTACTATGAGTGTGAATCCCTCAGCGTGAGGATTTCTTGAGCATTTTACTGGTAGGACTCGGCTTCCTGTGTTTCTAGGACATGCTTCACACACCATAGTTTAATTACAAAGCACTTCACTTGGCTGTTTTCTTCTTCCTTCATTCTGTTCACTTCCCATTCACCTTGACTCTCAAGATTTTTTTAAGACCCTCTTGCCAGCTTTTTTCTTTTTTCCTTTTTGAAGAGTTTAAGGGGAAAATTATTTAAAGTTTGTATCCTATTATTTAACATCATAGTGAGAAAAAAGTAGGTCAGTTGAGAATGTAGAGCTTATAGCAATAGACAATGCATATTGCACTTGACATAGGATACACTAAGGTGTATAAATGTCTGGCATCCACTTTTTATAGTAATTATTGAACCAATAACTGCATGCTGGATTAAATGAATAACTATATCAGTAGCAGACAGTCAGAGAGTGAAGTATCAGTCAGGAACATCTGCTGTCTCAGTTTATAACTTACCTTTCTTTTCACACACACACACACACACACACACACACACACACACACACACACACACCATGACTTGTTTAAATGGTGATATTCCAGATAAAGATATCCCAAAAATAAATATAACGGAAATCAAAGAAGTATCATCACTGCACATATATGCCATATTGTATATGACATGCGTATGTGATCATAGATACATGAGTATTATGTTTAGGATTTTTAAAGATACCCTTTCATTCTATGTCCATTTCTTTACCCTCTCAGCATCATTATGATGCTTACATGTATGTGTGTATATTTAAATCATTTCGTAATCCTGAAATTTTCATTTTATCTTATTCCATTCCGTATGATGACAGTTGGTAGAGATGTAGTAATCAAATTTGCGGATCATTCCCTACTATGTGTCTTGACTAATATATTGCCCTTTTAATTGCAAATAAGTATATTTTCCTTGGTTTATGTTTCTGTTGATAATTGAGTAATCTAACCTAATAGAAAGCCAAATGTTTGATGAATTTGATCTGTATTATAAGTACATTGGTTTGTTTCTCCTTCAGACAATCCATAGTCCAGGTATTAATTCAGAATGAAAATAATACATGCGAACAAGGTATATTGAGTTCAGTCATGGAGACACAGTGTTTACTGCCAGTCAGGCATCAGAAATCACTGGGAACTTTTTCCTATGAGTGAACAAATAAGACAAATAAGAATTCTGATGATAATGATGGTAAAGGATAATGACTCAGTAACATTTATTGGTTGCTTAGGTTTTATAAGAAGCCAGACAGATTGCTTTCCACATTTGATCCTTTTCCTTCTTTAAAGCCATATAGTAGAATGGTTATATAATTAGCTAAAGCCATGAAGCTCAAGCTCATTTGCCACTTACCTGGTTTCTAATCTCTTCTGGCTTTCAAATGCTTTCTAGTGCTCTACTGGGTCTTCTATGAGACCTTCCCATGCTCTCCCCACATTCCTTAGGGAGGCTCCTGATTACAGATATGTGAATCCAATCTCTCTGAATGCTGTATGTTGTTTTATTAGCTTTCTCTTCACTGACAAAAACTACTCAAGGGAGGAATGGTGTGTTTGGGCTCACAATCCATTAGAAGGCGGTCATGGAGGCACAGAACAGCAGCATGGTGACCAAGATGCAGAAAGACTAGAAGGGACCAGAGCAAGATCTAGTCCCTCAAAGACACCTACCCCCAGAACCTTCCAAAATAGTGCCATGAGATGGAGATCAAGCTTTCAACACTGGAGTCTGTGGGGGCTATTCTAGATCCTTCTGTTACACTCTGCCCTGGTGTCCCAGCATTCATATTTGAAAATGAAAAGTGCATAAAGTTCATCTCTAAGAGTTCCAGTGATCTTTATATTTTCAAGATTGTTTGAAAGCCAATGTTTACAATCTCTTGTGAGGCTCAAGACAAACTCTTAGCTATATGTGCCTGTAAGAATAAAATAAGTATATACTTCTAAGATACAATGGTACAGACTAAATATCAGTCCCAAAGAATAGAATAAACTAGCAAAGGAAGATGGAACCAAAGCAAGATGGTCCCCTAGCATGCAAACATTAAATCTTGTAGTTCCAGTTCCTTCCCAAACTCATGATATGAGATAAACTCTAAAGAACTTAGGCACCCTGTCACTCTGGCTTCATCAGTTTCATCCGACATGACCTACTGCTTGATCTATCTCTGCTTTCTGCTTGTAGCTCACCTCATCAAGACATTCCATGTTCTAAGCCACTCTAACTTTTCAGGATCTCTTCCCTCTATAGCTTCACTATGGTGGGTTTATGTACCACCTTCTCAACAGATGCCTTCAGGGTCCAGACCCTGTGATACACTGCTTGACCTCTTTCAAATGTGTGTGGAAGTATTATATGGACAGCACCAAGCCATATCTAGGCTTTGAGAGCTTCAATAGCTTATTGTCAAGAAAATATCACTATCCTAGGGGCCCTGCCCCAACAGGGACTTCAAAACTCTTTCTAATGAGCCTGCAGTAAATGGAATATAGAAAATTCCTGACATATCCTCAATATATCATTCCTATTGTTCTAGTGCCAGGTGTGTGTGTGTGTGTGTGTGTGTCTGTGTGCATGTGCACACAGGCCATTGCTGGGACTTGAACTTGGAACTACTCACTGTCCCTTATATTTTTTGCTGAATTTGACACTCTTATCCTGTAGGCCACACCTTGGTCAGCATCTTGGTGTGTTTTTTAGAGACAAGAGTCTCATACATTGCTGCCAGGGGTGGCTTCAAATCACAGCCCTCAGATCTCAGCCTCCTCAGGCATAAGACTTCAGCACCTCACTTTTCCAAGTTTTCTAAGCCTTTCCTGTCTGCTTTTTGGTCACAGATATCACTATAACTTTGATAAAAGCAGCCAGTAGCTGGGTACAGTGGCTCACACCTGTAATCCTAGCTACTCAGGAGGCTGAGATCTGAGGATCAAGGTTCACAGCAAGCCCAGGCACTAAAGGACCTGAGACTCTTATCTCCATTTAACCTCTAGAAAACTGGAAGTAGGGCTTGACTCAAGTGTAGGGTGTTAGCCTTGAGCTGAAGAGCTCAGGGATAACACCCAGGCTCAGGGATAGTTTGGTAGCCTTGAGCTGATGAACTCTGGGACAATGCTCAGGCTGAATACAAGTTCCATGACCCACAAGAAAGAGAGAGAGAGAGAAAGAAAGAAAGAAAGAAAGAAAGAAAGAAAGAAAGAAAGAAAGAAAGAAAGAAAGAAAGGGAGAGAGAGAGAGAGAGAATGAGAGAGAATGAGAGAGAGAGAGAGGAAGGAAAGGGAAGGGAGAGGAGGAGAAGGGAGGAAGGAAGGAAAGAAGGAAAGAAAGAGAAAGAAAGCGAGAACCAGTAGCAGTCATGCCATAGCTTGAGTGCTACACTGCCTTGAAATCTTTCATACCAGATTAATTAGTCCATCATCTTTAAACTTAGCCTCCCTCAAAGTCTCAAGGAATAGGCAAAATATAGACCGATTAGTTCCAAAAACTTCTGAGGTATGTTTTCAGGTAGTCATAGCAACAGCCCTACTCTCTACATCTGCCATATCTTTGTCACTCTGACAAAGTTCTGGACATAAACAACTTAGAGGAGGAAGGATTTATTTTGGCTCTTTATTTCAGAGGTTTTAGTCCATCCTGGCTAGAAGGGAGTGTCAGAGAAGTTCATATCATGACAATTAGAAGTTTAGGCAAGACAGCCCCAGAGACATGCCTCCAAGTGACCTCTGATCCTCCAAGTAGACCCCATCTTTTAAAGCTACTAGCACTTTTAAAATAATGCTACCAAATGGGAATCAAGTTTTTATCCCATTGGGCTTGTGGAAGACACTTCAATTTGAAACCACAGCTTATTAGCTCTTCCTTGGCTATATGTATTAGGTGCTGAAGCTGATTCATGTCTGTCTTAAGCATCATGTTTTAGAAGTATGTGGGATTGATTGGCATGTACGTTTCTCACTTACAGATCACACTTCTGTGAAGGTGTACTTGACAGTAGGGAAACTTGGAGATACATCTTACTTCACTTGCTAAAATAACTTGCAGTCATATCCTTAGATCAATGCAGTTATGTGAGTTCCTTGTGTGAGTATTGAAAATGTAGATTTTCTAAGTCTTTAACTTCTTTCTTCTTCCTATTCATAGCTGTACCATTGTTTATAATTTTCACTAGAGAAGGCAGCAATAAACAGGCAAAGTCTTGGCATTAGTTTTCTGGATTGGCTAGTAATAAAAAAAATATATTAAAGCTGTTGAATGGTAAGAACAATGGGAAGTATCTATGATATTGAACTATTTCTGCTGTTCCCTCTATTAGGAATAGTTAATGTAATTGAGATCTCTCTTCAAAAAGCCTGTATGTCTCAAAATTATGTCATAATTTTGGTGATCACTTCCAGGTACCCCTCAGAGGGCAAGTAGAATAATCTAGAGTATAACTGATTATTATTAAGGACTAATCATATACTCAAGTTATAAATTATATACACATGCATATATTAGTTTTTTAATTTTGTCAAATAATATTGTTACTAATAGTCACATTATTATTGCACTATCTTTTTTTACCTTGAATTTAAGTATAGATTTAAGATTGAATTTAATGTAAGTTATGTTTTTGTCATCATGAGATTACTCACAAAGACTGATATTTTAAATATTCCCTTTGTTTTTTTGGCCTGAAATTCTTTTAATCATGATAGCAATTAGCCTCCTGCTGCTCTTTATTTGTGTGCTTACTTCTAGTTAAATGTCCTTCTAATTGTACATTTACTAGAGTGAAGGTATCTGGTAGAAGACAGTAGATACCTGTCAAGGACTTTTGTTGCATGGTAATTTATGAACATTAGTGTTTGTCTTGACAGACTTGTTTTTAAATGCTTCATAGTTTCAGAATGACAGCAAACTCAGTACCTGCTGTGCTTATTTTTCATCAAAGCAATACAGGATTTCCAAACTCAGCTCAGTAGTTAAGTGGGACGTTTTACACATTTTCTCCTAAACATTTACACTTCCCAGAATAATAGAAAACTATTGAAACCCATTCTGTTCTGTCATATAATAAATCATTCCATTACTGGTGAATAAAAGGATATTCTAGATTATGTATTTTGAGCAAGAAGATGTGAAAGAATTATTCTTCATTTCTGTTATCCCCATAGCTTTTGTAATTTGTCAGTGTGTAGTTTGATCTGACTACTGGCACCCAGTTATAACTGGTTATAATTATTGGCATTGTTTCATTCTCATCCTGTGCTGTGATTAGAATATAAAACATGTCCACAGGCTTATGTGTTGGATGACCAGCTGGTGGTGCCATTTGGGAAATTTTAGAAAACTTTAGGAAATGGGGCCTTGCTGAAGAAAGTAGGTCACTGGGGTGGGACTTGGAAGGTTATGCTGGTTCCAGGCCACCTATCTCTCTTTGCTTTCTGACTTTCACCAAGAAAATAGGTTTCCTCCATTACCGCTCTCTCTACCATAATGTTCTGCCCAAATACAGGGGATCAGTGGACAAAAGACTGATTCACTGTTACCATGAGCCAAACTAAGTCTTTCCTTCTTTAGATTGTTTCTCTTGGGTATTTTGGTCACATCAACAAAAGTAACAAATATACATTACACCCATGAATAAATGTCAAGAGATCAGTGAAATTCCTCAATGTAGAAACTATGGTGTGTGCTAATCTGGAAATTGAGAAGGATAGAAAAATCCTAGATTTGTAAGATTATTCATGTACATTTCAAATAAATTGTCAAGCTTTATTGAGAATCTAATTCTCAATTTTGGCATAACCTTTCAAATGGAAGAGATGAGTAAAAGATGTTCTAGCCATCTAAATTGCTACTGAGTAATTTCATGACTTCTAATGAAAGACCAAATTGAAATGCTGTTGCCCCCAAAGCAAGATGGTAGACCTTGTCCACCATTATTACCCATAAACCTTCAAGTTTACTCTGGGTCTCAGGATCTGCAAAGCTTCAGTTACACCCTTCCACTAAGCTAATATGCCTCTCTGCTCATACTTTTATTTCAGATTTTGTTACTATGATGCTTTGTTTCCTTTTTCCCCACCTCAGCTCTTAATGCTAACCCTATTCAAGTAGCTTGAGCTTTCTATCAACAAAACAACCCCCCAGAAACATGTGTATCATTTAGTTTCCTATTACTGAACCTCAATTTATAATATAAAGTCGAGCTTATTTAGCTTCATTACTGCTTGAGTCTGAAGGACCTAGAACTCATAAATAGAATTGACCTCAGAATGCATTGTTCTTGGTTGCTGAATTATTTTTTGCTTAACACCCGTGATATATTTCCAGAGGTAACTGTACTATTTTGTGGATGAATATTTTTAACTTTTTTATTAACATGTATTTTCATACAGGGTGGATTTTTATTGTGGCATTTCCACATATGTATATACATGTTTCAATCATTCTTAACCCTTCTGTCACTCTCTGTTACTCCTTCCCTATTTCCTAAAACATTCAGTACGTTTTATCTTGTTTCATATATGCAAACAGTCTACTTTCTCTAGGATGAATATTTCTTGTGTCAAAGGTATTGGGTGTGTGTCTTCCTGAGGAGCACAATGGGAAATGCCTGGCCTAAAAATTGGTTCTATGGTCACTAATATTTTATGTAGAGAGGCTTGCCCTGTAGACCACAGTACCAGTTTTCAGTTCATTTCGTAGTTACCATCCATGTACTGACATCTACACCCAATGTGGGAATACAAATAGCCAAGTCATTTTTGATGACTGTATCATGCTTTGTTCCACATTGTGGTATAAACTTAACTCCAAAACATTATTATTATGACTTTGTTTTTCTTACCATTGGCTTAAGTTTTTGAATACTTACTCATAAAATATAGAGAGATAGGAATGCTCAGTTCCAATAGAGAAGATAATTTTCCTAAGGGGAGAAGAAGAACATCGCAACAAAATATCTGTCAAGTAGTATGTGAAAGACTTTAGCAAATCCATTCTGAGACAGTTTCACTTTGTAGCCCAGACTGGCCTCAAATACACAATCCTGGCTCAGGTGCTAGGAGTGTACCTCCATATCTGCCTTAGCAAATCTTTATAAAGAAATCGATACCTGATATATCAGATATATTTGTATTTGGTTATTTGAAATTGGCTAGGGAAGGGGGGAAAACAAGATAAGGGGTGGGGGTAGGAGGGAAAAGGCGACCAAAACATGTGAAAGGGCATCAATGTATGTGAATTAATGCACCTTCTATTTGGCAAATATCATGTAACCCTTCTATTAATTACAATAAAAATATCTGAAAAAGAAATCGATGGTGTTTAAACCTTTTAATAAAACAAAGTACATTTTAAGATAGGAGATAGATAGATAGATAGATGATAGCATACATACAAAATGAAAATTTATGTGTCTCAATTATAACACAGATATTTCTACCTGATCTTATAGTGTCCTATTATGTAGGAGGGCACTGAATGTAGATATGGTTTTTTTTCATATATTTTTATTGTAATTAATAGAAAGGTTACATGATATTTGCCAGATAGATGGTGCATTAATTCCCATACATTGATACCCTTTCACATGTTTTGGTCCCCATTTCCCTCCCCCCCACCTCCACCCCTCATCTTGTTTTCCCCCCTTCCCTATCCAATTTCAAATAACAAAACACAAATATATCCCATATATCAGGTAACAAAGTGAGATACTGTAACAATATGAGATAACCAAGGGACAGCAAAAGAGATGAGAGATAACATAGTACCTTAAGAACAGCAATCATTCATTATATGGCTTATAGAACATGAGATTCTTATCTCCAGTTAATTGCTAGAAAACGGAAAGTGGGGCTGTGGCTGGAGGGTAAATTGGTAGCCTTGAGCTCAGGGATAGTGCCTAGGCCCAGAGTTCAATGACCAATAAAAAAAAAGAATAATGAGTTGATTATGTGGATATGGTTTTAATTTGCATCTTAAGAAGCACTTTACTTTGCTAGTCCGCTTTTATTTCAGAGGAGTACCTGAGGATATTTCCATGTCACCTGTCAAAATTAGCATAGCTCAAATTCCATAATGTCCCCTTTGTGAGCTTTACCTTCCTCATTAACTTAGGAATTCAGTTATGTCCAGGCCAATGAGAAAAGCTGCCACTGAGTGCACTCTCCAGCCTAGAGAATGCCTAACACAGAAGGCAACCAATATACCTGGCTTTATGCATTTTTCTCTTGATTCTGAAATCCTTTCTCTGTTGATTTCTTTGTTCTGATATCCTCTAGAAGGCTACCTTAGGCATTTGCTAATTCAGCACTTAACATGTCCTCCTGTTTTACATTGGGTAAGTAATGGAATCTTCAGGTAATTCATGGTGTAAAACAGACTGTGGCTATGAAGTTAATGGTTCATAGAGTAGTGGAGGACTTTTTGCATGGCTGTCAGAAAGCAAAGCTCATTTCCTTAGTCTGCTTCTGTTAGTTTTTGGAATACTAAATTGGCTATGGTTTTTAAGTCTATTATTACTATCTTTTCTCCCCCATCATCATCCTTTCTATGTCACAGAAATAATTCATATGAACCAGTCACACTTTCATATTTTGAGTTGTCACAGAAATTATTCATTCTTCATTTTTATTTGTTCTTTCTTGTCAATTAACAGTAAATAATTATTGTTTTCTCTGTTAGAAACACTATAGGTTTTTATTATTATCACTACCAGTAATCAAGAACTCCTTTTTCTGTATGTGTTATATCAAAAAACTATCAAATAGGTTACAGTGATGGCAGTCCACATGGAATGGATTATGGTGAGCAGCACATACATGGAATAAATGATTTTGTGATGGGAGTTTATACCGTTAGGACTAGAAAAAAACAAGCTGATTGTTTAGAGCAGTGGTAAAAGTTTTTCCAAATGGGCTTTAGTTTCAGGAGGAAATGTCTATTATTCTTTTTGATAGCATATGTTAGTGAGACTTTAAAAAAATTGCTATGGAAACTTTGATACATATAATGTGTTTTTTTCTTTAGAGGAAAATGTTCTAGATATGTCTCTCTTAATAAAAAAGAAATTATAGGTACATGTTAAAAGCTTTATAATATCTAAAAAGCAAGCATTTATACCCTTTGTCTTTCAGTGTTATATTAAAATCAGTCTATATTCTTGTCTGTTGAAATTTCAGACTTTATCTTTAAATTGTTCGTCTACTACGTCTTCTTTCTTCATTTTCCCTACTTCAATAGATCCTATTTTTTATTTTTATTTTTAATTTTTTTAAAGAATTTATTAATGTGGATTTTTACATCATATTTTAAATGACAAGTTTAACATACAAGTGTTCAAGGAGGGAATCTCTATTTACAATCACTGGGACTTAGTATTTAGAACTTAATCACAATTAGGCTAAGGGTTTGTATGTCATAGAAACATTAATTTATTTTTAATTTTTATGGTATTTATTTATTTATTTATATTGGTGACAGTCCTGGGACTTGAACTCAGGGCCCTATGCTATCCCAAAGTATTTTTTTCCCTTCATTTAAGCCTCAGTTCCATTTTGGCCTTTTGCTAGTTAATTGGAGCTAAAATCTCAAGAACTTTCCTGTCTGAGCTGAGTTTGAACATCAATCATTAGATTTCAGCCTCCTAAAATATCTAGGATTACAGGCATGAGCCACTAGCACCCAGATAATTTGTACTCTTTTTTTCTTTTTCTCTACTACTGCCTTTATACTAGTTTAACAAAGTAGCACAAGCTAGATATGCTAATAACTAATTCTTTCAATAGTTCTGGATACTGAAAATTGAAACTCAAACTATTGACAGGGCTCATCTTTTTAAAGGTTCTGAGAGATTCCTTTAAGTTCCTCTCCTGACTTCTGAACATTCTTGGAGTTTGTGGACATTTCTTTGTTGTAGACATCTCCCAGTGTCCATCTCAATTCTTTTCATGGCTTCTCCCTCGCTCTATGTTCAAATGTTTTCTTATTCTAGGCTATCTCTTGAATCAGATGCCATTTTAACTCTATGTGACCTCACTTAATTCCATTAAGTATAAAAGCCCCTGTTTGAAATAAGATAATATTGACAGCAATAGGAGCTTAGGACTCAACATATACTCTCGGGAATTATAATTCAACACATTATATACTCCTGTGGTAAATATATGTTCTTCAGCATAACATTTTAATTCTCTCATTTCTTTGTGTGTGTGTATGTGGGTATATTTATATTTTAATTGTTTTTAAGTGATTGCTTTAACTATTATAATAAATATCTTAAATAATAAATCTAGTTTAAATTAATATCTACTTAATTATAATATATAACAACATCACTCCTATTATATAAATGTCTTTCTTTTTCCTTCTTTGTGCTGTTACTGCTATAAACATTTCAATTTTAGACAGTCCGTGCTGGTCTGCACAGATTTATAATTAGTGCTCTACACAGTTGTCTTTTAAATCAGATTAAGATAAAAACTAGAGTTGCAAACAAAAACCAAATTTATACTGTCTTTTATGATTGATAATGCAGTAGCTGTTATTGGTGGCTTTTATGTCTTTATGTAGATTAGCTTTTCTTTCGAGTGTACTTTTGAAAGGTCTGGGTTTAGTGTTACTTATAAGGCAGGTCTGTTGAGAATGGATGTTCTCGGTTTCATTTATATGAAACTGTCTTAATTTCTTCTTTTGATGAATAGCTCATCCGGATATAGAAGTGTTAGTTCGTAGTCTTACATCATTTCATGTCCTCTACTGGTGTTTGTTTCCTGTGGTTTCTTTTGAAATATGAACTGTTAATCTTACTACAGATCCTTATGACAAATTACTTTAGCTAAGTTGGATATTTTTAAATCTATCCTTCATTGATTTTGTAAAGCTTTTGTAGTGTGTAAATAACTAGTGACTCAGGAAGCATAAATGGAAGGATCATAGTCCAGGTACGCTATGGCACAAAGTGAAACCTTAACCTGAAAATAACCAGTCCTTTGAAGATACTGCCCCCCCACAAAGAAAAGAAAATGTATTGTTTTTCTTTTTTAAAAAATTTGTACCTCAAGCCAAGTTATATTAATTAAATTGTCTTTGAAATTATTGACTGACTCTCTTGGGCCCGATTACATCACCTATTGAGTAGGGGTGACTTTTCATTTCAGTCCTTGTATACTTCATACCAGAATGTTATCTGGTTCTTTTTTAGAATTCCTATCTTATTATTGATATTCTGTACTTTGTCATGCATCACTCTTCATTATTTTACAAAGTCTATAGTATTTTACAAACTGTTTTTTTTTTAGTTCTTTGCATATATTTAAAGCACTGATTTGTTAAAGTCTTCGTCTAATAAGACTTTCTGTCACACACAATTTCAATTGACTGCCTTTTCCCCCTTTGTGTAGGCCTATTTTCGTCTTTGTGTGGATGATTTTATTGTTATTTATAAAAATTGTATATTGGCAATAATATAAGAGAAGATTTGGAAATCAGATTATATTCCCTCCCTAGGGTTTGTTGTTATTTTGGATTTATTGATTTATTTTTCTGAAGTCTTTGTCATACGACCAGTGAATTCTCCATCCAATTAAGCTAGTGTTCAGGTATGATTGAACAGAGAATTTTCTTGAGTGTCTGGAGTCATCAGCTTGTTCAGATTTTATAAAAGGGACTCATGATAATGCTGCCTTCATTGCTTACTCTAATTCTACCTTTGCCTTCACTTCAGTCTTTTGCAGAGTCTTGAATTTAGATAAAGGTTGGAGCTTAGCACCTTCTTTAGGTCTTTCTTCATGTGAACATGGTTTTCTGTATTCACTGCATGTTACTTCTTTTCAAAGTTCCTCGTGAATATAGTATTCCCTGTTTCTTTCCTTTTAAGCTTTTGCTTTATTTATTATTTGGCGCAGCTGTTCTTCACAGACTCTGGTAGCCATGATGCTAAATAATTAAAATTTATTATTTTTAACAAATGCCCTTGTTCTAACTGAATGATACCCAGGTCACATTAATAAGCAAATAAACCAGAGAAATCTTTTATTGATAAATGAAATACTGATATTTTTCTAGGAGTAGAATTTTGAGGAGTTCCACCCCTATTATATTCTTTTCATTGGCTGGCAGACTTGAGTAATTTCATGACTGATGGCTCTTTTCTAGTTATTAAGGCTACCATGGAATTAAGGAAGTATTGTCATGGCTTATCTGGAATATACTCCTCAGATTTCTGTAAGTCATCTTTGATTTCCAAAGTTCTCTGAAAGTTGTTTCTAGCAATTTTTCACAGTCCCCTCATTGTGTTTATCAAAACAGGTCCTTAGAACTCTTTATTCCACCCATCCTGCTGGCATTAGTAAATATTATTTATTCCTGAAATGGGTTACCTCTTTATATATAGAACTATTTGTATGTGAGATAAAAATCATTTTTTCCTGCTTAAATTTTGTATTCTATGTCAGAGCTGTCATCTAACACTCATGATGCCATCTGCCCTAGCAATGCTTTTGAGGAAGAATGTCTATTGTTAATGGGTTATTGTCAACAAAAATCACTATTAACTGAGCTTTCATCACAGAAAACAGAGATTTGTAGCCTAAGTATATATACTTTATTACATACATACAGTTTCAGATACCATACCACAGATAACTTGCATGTCAATAACAATTACTTGTTTTGTTTCTCTTTTTAATAGATACTATCATTTGAAAATCATTAAATATTATTTTTATTCCTATTCTAATAAACAGTATTAGGTATTATAATTTTTGTGTTACCTATTTTTGTGTTACCTATAGTGTTTCCTGTAGTAGAAGCTGATGGTGGTCTAGAATTATAAGCAGCTTTATTTTAAAACATGGTTTCCTCTTCACTGTGCCATGCTGTGTCATCTGCACGATTCCAGAAAGTCATGAACATCCATATATTACACATTTGTTAATCAGAAAGAAGACATTTGCTTTCGATGCTATTTACTAAATTAAAGAGATACCCAATTTGAAATTCATAGCTGTAAGCTACAGAATTTATAATGAAGTGCTGGAAAGCATTGATATTTTGGGGATATTCAATTTCCCAAATTAAAAGCCATTTTGTGATTTGCAGTACATTGTTTTACTACCATGCAATTGCATAGATTTTAATGATCCTCAATTTTATTACCAACATGTTTGTTATATCTGTATGATGGCTTTATTTTATTATTTTTTCCAACTAGATAGATTATTATTATATGAAATTGTCACAGAAGTAGAATATTTGAATCTGAATCAATTTTGTCTCTAATCTGACAAGTTAGTTGAATCAGGATCAGTTACTCTTTCTATATCTGAGTCTTTCTTAAAAGGGAACACCATTTTGAACAGATTTAGCTGAATAAGGTAGCTCCTTGGTCTTGATTTTTAAACCTTTGAAATTCCCTAATTCATTCTATTAAATGATCTTGGGACTTTAGAGTGAAAAAATTTTGCCTATCAGAACTGTTGTATCACTTCATTATCTGGTATTTGGTATGGAATACCATCTTAACATTTGCTGTGACAGTTGTGGATCAGATTTGTATAATCTTGTGTCAAAGAGCCCATGAATGCCGAGGCTTCTGTTTCGGTAGTGAGCATAGGGACTCCCTTTTCTTGCTTGTGTCTGAAACTAGAATTTAAGGTCTTGGGCCCAAATTCTAAGGCTTCCACATGACAGGTCTGGTCACTGGACCTAACACACCAAATAAACACTTGAGCCTATCTTCAGCCATTCTCAGAGTATAAACATGAGCTTCAAGTTTACAAAGACTTAAGCAATTAAGGAGGTGGATATATAGGTTGGGTATAGAGTAGTTCCAGAGAAATTCTCATTGTCATCATCAGATGAGGGAAGCAGTGTTGGTGAGTGTATTTTGGTGATTGTTGCTTGGTGGGCTGTATGTTCTGAGCAGAAATTCTGCTACACCCTTCCTTGGAGTCACTTCCCTCCATCCCTTTTGGTGAAGAGTGTATCAATAAATTATGTCCCTACTGGATCCCAAGGCAATTGCAAAGGGACTGTAGAAAGAACACCTTAGAGCAAAGACCCATATAAAATGGAGGTGGGGCGGGGGGGAGGTAAAGCTCTTCTGCTTTCACTTAATTCTTAGGTCCAAGTAACAAGTCTGTGCTTTTCAGAAAAGGTAGTTTACGTATCTGTTTAAGTCCTGCTCCAACACATTTCTTTTGTGTAGTATGGCCCTCCTCACATGTAAGTGCTTTCATACTGTAAATTTATACTGTAAAAATGAAATTCACAGAAAACCATATCACAAAGACCTTTGTATTGGTCAAGGATTCATTGATCTGCAAACATACTACTTGTTCTGACTACTTGAAGACTGACTGGTTGTTTTGGTGGCTCCGCCTGGAGTCCTCAGACTTCCTCCTCTGGCAGTCACTTTATAGGCTCTCCAAGCCTGTAAATTTCCCAGGACACCAACCACTCTTCCTCTGAACTGTCTGTGTTTTATCTATAAAATCTTATGTTTCTTCTTTCCCAAGTTCTTCAGATATCTTGAAAAGCATTTGAAGAGGAAAGCGAGATAAACAGTATTTTGTCTGTATTCCGCCTTCTTCTTCTGGAATCCTAGCCCACCTTTACCACTGATCATTCTACCCATTTTAGGTATATCTCCTGAACATAGTTTACTTACCCTGAAATAATCCATGGGCCTTGGTACTGCATATCTAATTACCATCTCTTTAGCAGGTCTGCTAAGTTTTAGAAAGAGAAAGAAAAAGTAACAGCACAGCACTAGGAGGTGGTAATGGTCTGACATGAAGGCCATGTTTGTTGCTGATTTATTTGTGTGGCTCATGAGATAGGATGTGTGGCTTCTGTACACAGGATGTTCTCAAATATTAACTGGAGCATTTTAACATGCGTAAAGAACATTAGATATAGTATCATCAGTGCTTTGTAGAATGCCTAATCAACCTAAAATTTCATATAACTTAGAACCTTTATTTAGCCAGTAGTAGAGTAGCCTTGGTAGAGCAATTTAATATATATATATATATATATATATATATATATATATATATATATGTAAAAACATTCCGAGCCTTGAGAATCTCTTAGAGGATTCTAATAGTCCTTTAGTATCACTGTTATGCAGGACTTTTATAATTTTACTTTTAAATATATCACATCTGTAACTATATCATAATCTCTATTTTTGTATGTACATATGAAAGTATCTTATTTGGAGCAGATATTGCCACTTTTTTTCTTTTTTCTTTTTTTCATATATTTTTATTGTAATTAATAGAAGGGTTACATTATATTCACCAGATAGAAGATGCATTATTTCACATACATTGATACCCTTTCTCATGTCATGGTCCCCATTTTCTCCCCCCCACCGCCTGCTACTCATGTTGTTTTCTCTCCTTCCCTATCCAATTTCAAATAACCAATCAAGCATATTTACAATATATTAGATAACAAGGTGAATTACTCTAACAATATGAGATAACCAAGGGACAGCAAAAGAGATGACAGATAACATAGTACATTAAGGACAACAATCACTCATTATATGCTACTTTTTTTCTTATCGCAAGTGTTATGACTGACTAATAAGGCAGGCTAAAGTTTGGAGTCACTGTGGGAAAAAAAGAACCATCCCTTGAGGGAGTGGTACAGGCCAGTGGAAAACTGGAGACTTTCTAGGAGCTGTGTGCTTGTTAATGCACACAGCAGTTACTGTGTGCAGAATGAGCAGGGCATCACTTCTCAAGTCTATCTCATCAGATACTGCCTTGTAGCTAACTATCTAGAACAATATAAGTAGGCTTTACCTGGTAGTGACTGTAAAGAAATTATTATAGAGGATATATGGCTGTATAGAATTGTGTAGAATATATTTACATTTAAGTCTTTATTATGATGAATTTTTATTAGTTAGGGAAAATCTACTGAGTATGGTTGTCTTAGTCAGCTATCTGTTACTATAACAAGTACAGGAAATGAATTCCCTAACAGAGAGAATAAGTTTATTTTACTCACTGTCTGTGATTGGCCTACTTGTATTTAGGTAATGTGATGAGGTAACACATCCTGATGGGCCTATATGTCTGGTATAAGACAGAAGGTATGCCTCTAATTGACTCAAAGGTCTCCCTCTAGGTTCCCTACTTCATGAAGCCTGCACCCTTTCCAGTTGTGCCCAACCTTTTTACACACTTTTTTTTAAAACAAGCTTATGGGAGATAATTTCAATATGTAATTTTAGAAAGAAAGAAAACAGAAAAAAAGAGAGATTACAGAGTTCATTTGCATAGTACAGTTGCAAAGCACATAGTCCCTAGTTGGAGCCCAAGACTTCCCTGGTGTGCTGCTACCTCCAGTGTACATAGCTTTGTGGTCTAGTTCTCAGGATATCAGCAGGCACAAAAGTCAATGCCACACTTCAAATTGGTTAGGGAATATGAACTTTGTATTCCTTTTTTTTCCCCCCTGTTACAAGAATGATTAACATTTGGCATTCTGGAAGTGGCACTGTGGCTCAAGGGGTAAGTTGGTAGCCTTGAGTTGAAGAGCTCAGGGACAATGCCCAGGCCCAGAATTCAAGTCCCATGACCAAACCAAACAAATGAAGTATTCAGCCCATGGCTTCAAAACTGGAAGGCTACTTTTTAGTAATACATTAAAATAAATGTATTGCATGCTTGAGTCGCCCTCAAAATAAGTTTATTTGCTTATAATTGCCATGAATTGAGAGGCATACTAAAGATGTACTTTTTTGGGGGGGGGGGATCATTTCTACCCAGCCAGCCAATAATGAACCCAGTGTCTAATCTCTTCCATCTCTGGGAGATAACTGGATGGGATTCTGCTCTGAGTCTTCCTACTGTTGGGTTTATTATATACTGCATATATTTTGTATATACATTGTTTAAATCCATACATCGCTTCCTAAATACCATTTGCTCAAGAGCATCAGGGTAAGTTTTTTTCCCTGAAATATAAAGTACTTTTTTACAGCATCAAGTTTTAGTGGTTATTGCTTTTAAAATAGTCCTTCACCACTTATAGTGGGCACTAGTTAGTTTAAAGAAAAAGTTGCAGGCAATTCTATGGATCTTCAGTTATGCCTTTGAAAACATTTGTCAAGCATAGTTAAAATTAATGCTTACCAAGGTAAAATATCAACCTTAAGAATTTTTTAAAGATTGTTTTACCCAAATAAAGATATTTAATTCCTTTTTTTATTTGTTCTTAAAGGGTTCGATTTTGGGTTGTACTTTATAGCAGTTTAACAATAAATGGACTCAAAGTTTCCTGCTTAGACTAGCATTTACTCCAGCTGTTACATATGCACTGGGTTTTAGGAACTGAATGATGACATACATTTGTCATATGTGCCGGTGTGGTATTGTTAGAAGAAGACTCACTACTGAACTCTCTGCCCTGTGTGTTCAGCCTTGCTTTCCCATAACTTCTGACCTTCTCCATAGTTTGAGGACTGAGCCTTTTCTAGAATATCATATCGTTAGAATTATGATATTTCTCCTTTTCAGACCAGCTTAGCTTCATTTACTCATGAGTATCACTTAAAATTTCCCATGTCTTTAAAAAGAAAAATTGTAGTTCATTTCTTTCCAGTGCTGAATAGTATTCCACGGTCTGATTGTATCCATTTATTACTGCATTAGAATTTTTATTTTAAAGGCATTCATCATTAGGTAATATCATTTCTTCTTCTTTAAGTCAAGTTATATTTATAAAAAGGATCTGTAGCCAGGTGCTAGTGGCTCATGCCTGTAATCCTAGCCACTCAGGAGGCTGAGATCTGAGGATAGTGGTTCAAAAGCAGCCTGGGCACAAAAAGTCCATGAGACTCTTAATTCTAGTTAACCACCAGAAGTTGTGCTGTGATTCAAGTGGTAGAGTGCTAGCCTTGTGTTGTAGAGCTCAGAGACAGCACTAAGGCCTAGAGTTCAAGCCCCATGACTGACAAACAAAAAAAAATCTGTAGCATGAAGCAAGTAAAGTTTTCAGCAGTTGAAATGTGCTACTTGAGTGGGAATAAATGAAACCATCAAGTCACTCATAACAACTGGCCTGGCCACAGCTTCTTGGCTTTCATCCAGATCACAGACTTGGTGTCCGCCACCACCTCCTTCCTCTCCTTATTTTTTTCCTTGTTTTATCTTTTTTAAGTTTCATTACAATATAACAAGAAGAGTAAAGTGCAAAACTCTTGTGTGCAATGAACCAGGTATGATAACTCAAGCCTCTAATTCTATCTACCTGGCAGATAGAGATGGAAGAGCATGGCTCCAGGCCAAAACAGGCATAAAATTTGAGGACTCTATCTAAACCAATGGCTGGGCATGGGAGGATGTGCCGCCTATTGTACTAGCTATGAAGAAATGCAATCGCTGGGCAGCGTGGCCCACACTTCTCATCCCTGACACCACAGGGAAGCACAAGTTAAAGTACACAGATCTCAGCCCAGGCATGAATCGAGACCCTTACCTCAAAAATAACTAAGGCAGAACCAGTCTAAAGGTATGGCTCAAGTATTTTACTACCTTTATTGCAACCCCCCTGTTACCCCCCTGTCTCTCTATAAAATAAAATAATTCAGAACATAGAATCTGCTAGGTTAGATATGTGGTAGCAGCTTGAATAACTGGATAATATATTCTATTAAAAGAAGTGGGTACAAGTTAAGTAAATTTATAATATAAAGGTACACACTGTATTTAAGAGGTCATCGTTCTGAAAATCTGAAGACAGGGTTTAACTGTAGTTCTAGCACTGATAAGCTATATGACTTGAGGCAAGCTGAGGGCTCTTCCAGATCTTCACTAAAGTGATAGGTGGGAATTTGGTCAATCTGATCTCTTACATTCTTGCCGTTTTCCTCATTCTATGATTTTCAAATATTACTTTGAATTAACTAGCATGTTTTAGCTCCTTACGTATATAATCAATCAATAATCTGGTTTATTAAATCTAGTTACAGCCTCAGACTCACAGAATTCCATCTTAAAAGTGCTAAGATGATACAGACCTCACTAAATCAAAATTGTGTGCTTTATCTTAAATAAAATACTAAAACCTGGGCAAGCAGCTTCTTTGGTTTTGTAATGTATCACAGATGTGGCTCCTCAGCTCCTGCCTACTTGGCATTCTAAAGGGAATTCCACATGAATCTCAGAAAGGTTCAATTTTGAACTGGTTTACAGAGTCAGCTTAGAACCGAGTCAGCCAATATGCCGCTTTTCAGATCCTCTTCAGATCTACTGTGATTCAGAGCCGCACGTGTCATGGGGTTTTCTTGAAGTTATTAGTAGATACTACCAGGGGTGTGTGGGGGGGAGTTGTATGTGAAGACCATCACTGCCAAAGGTGCCAATTTAATTCCTTTATTACATCCAAATTGACACATATAACGCTTGGTGTTTTAATTTTTCTTATTGTAGGAATGTATACTGTATTAAGCAATGCCAAATTGTGAATATATAAACAAGAAACAGATGCTAGCTATACAGATATTTTAGAGTTCATCTGTTACCCTGGGTTGCAGACGAATTAAACACTGACATAGTACTTGAGTTTTATCCTCTATCATTCTTCACATTATTTACCTTATTCAATGATCTCCTTATATCTTATTTACCTTTTCAACAATCTTGCTTTTTGTCTATATGGGTCTATACCAAAATTCTTCTGTTTATACTTCCTGCGAGAGCTGGGATAATAGACTCATTTCACAAAGCCCAGATTTTTATGGATTTAGATGGGATCTTTCAACCTTCCCTTTACCTAGGATGGCCCAAACTATCATCTTCTCAGTATTAGCCTCCCAAGTAGCTAAGATTGCAGGCCAACAAATTTCTTACACAAAAAGCAATAGAATGCTCTACAGTTTTAAGTGCAGAAATTTAAGTATGAATATTCTAAGTTTTATCTAGTCATAAGAACATGGCAAGTCATTAAATAGAATCAGAACAAAATTTTGGATGTAGATGATGAATTTGTAGCTTGCTTCTTGTAAATACCTTGACTTTTAGTAACATTACACTGATGTTCATTTCATCAATAAAAATCTTTTTTTTCCTTTCTTTTGCTAGTTCTGGGCTTGAGCTCAGGGCCTGGGCATTGTTATTGGACTTTCTTAAGGCTAGCACTCTACCACTTGAACCACAGCACCACTTCTGGTTTCTTTTCTATGTACTTTAGAAGCTGGGTAACTGAGAAGGAAGGGTTATAAGGCTTAGGCAAGAAAATCTTTGGTTCATTTTTTTTTGAACTTCTTTGCAAAAAAGGATTAGACTCAGTTATTTGATCAGTTTTATGAAAGTGAAATTAAAATCAGATATCCAGACAGGACTGGGCCCATTTATTCTGTTTAAGTGAGTCTTTTAGCATTTGTTATGATTGGACTTCTAAGCAGTTGGATTTCAGAGTGCTATATACTCAGTGTAGACACTGTATTTGGTATTGGATTCTTCATCTGGAATCTGTTCCAATTCTTGACACTGTGTCTGCAGGGACCGATTCCTCCCTTCCTAAATAATTTCCAGAATTTCCCTTGATTAAACGTGCCCATTGGCGAATTTGTTGTAGTGATTAATTAGATACTTGTGGCGAACACAGTCATCTAAACATATAGAAAACTAGCCAGGAAAGATGGTTGTGATGGGGCACATCTGGAACCACTGCACTGGCTGCAGAAGCAGAGCGGTAGAGAGTTTGACACCAGCCTGACCTGTGACCAGAGAAGGAAAAGAAATAATTAGGGGATCATTCTCATCATGCTTCACCCACCTCATTTGTTTTGTTATATTGCACATTCTGTTAGACTTTTCTTTGCCGGATTTCCTTTTTGTTAAAATTTTTTTTTCTTCTCAATAGCTAATTTTTTGAACACTAGAATCTTTAAAGTTGTTTATTTGGAAGTAATCATTTTGTCACCTAAAACAGAGGAATTTATTTTTTATTTATATATTTATTTCTGGTAGGACTGGGGTTTGAATTCGAGGCCTCCCACTTGCTAGAAAGGCAGACTAATTTGAACCATGCCTTTTTTGCTTTGCATAGTTTTGTGGTAGGGGGTCACCTCGTGCCTGGGCTGCCTGCCATCCTCCTTTTTGTGCTTCCCTTTATTACCAGGATGGCTGGTATACCACTGCCTTCAGCCATTGTGCTTCATCTTTACAACACATTTCCCTCTTAGACAGATGTTTTATTATAGTAACAAAGAAATATCTGCAAATTACAAGATTAAGATTCCCTTTGGGGTATGTGTGTGTGTGTATGTATGTATGTATGTATGTATGTATATTCAAATTCAAATATATATATCAAATTCTCATTGATATGTATATATTTACACAAATATATTAATACAAATACTTGATATATATTAAAGTATATATAAAATTCCCTTTTATGTATTCAAGCTGTTTATTCAACATTTATAATTATAGTATGTGGGTATTATATAAATATACACATTCAAACTTATTTAGTAGGCTGACTAAAGAAAACCAGCTCACAGCTAGCCCTGGCATTTGGCACATCATTAAGTGAAGTTTTTCATTTCAGGTATTTCTAATTCAGAGGGGCTTATTTATTAAGATAGAACCTCTTAGTAAATCAAAGTAAATCTCTGTTTTATGTGTTCTTATGGAAGGACGACCTTCCAATGTTTATTCTTCCTCACCGCCCAGAATGGTTATTTTTAACCCCTTCATGAAAAATCAGTTCGTTTTGAAGGAAACATTGTAGATCCACTGGAATAAAGCCTTTTTGTGGCACTTCTCATGGAGCAACATTAGGGGACCAGCTCCACCAAGGTACAATGATCATACTAGTGGTTTTCTCTGAGATTCAGTCAAGTAAAACTACTGCTTAATTTTGCTCAGAACTTTAAATGAGATGAGGAATGGTACCAAAGGATGTTGTTAGGGTTAGAATTTGCCTGTCAAAGGTGGTAGAAATTTGGTCTCCACAACAGCAGTCTTGAGAGGTAAGCCCACTGGGAGGTAGATGAGACTGAACCTTCATCCATACCTGGATGGATTCATGGATTGTTGTTGGAGGGGCCACAATAAAAGTCAACTTCTGTACACACTTGCTGTCTCATTGTGTGATGCCCTTGGACATGTGATCACAAGAAGATCCCTCACTAGATGTCAGAATCCCTAGGTAAATAGAGTTTTTGAAAACTGTTCAGTTTGTGCTACTAAGTTACAGAAACAGAAAGTAGACTGACAGAGATGTTGACTGCTGTGATTTCTGATGCTATCACCGATGAGCTGGAGGATTACTCCTCTCATCTATGGGCTCCAACCTGCCGAAATAAGCTATAATCAGTTAACAAGAGAAAATGGTTTATCCTTTTTCTCCCAACCAGGATATCCTGGTAGAAGGAATAATTAGCCAATAATCCAGTGAGTTCATAAATCTTCACACCCTGCATGGTAGAGAAGGAAAAGAGGATACGGAGATGTAAGAGGTTTAGTAAATTATTTTTAGGGAACTGAATAGGGAGGTGGTGCCTAGGGGAAGGAAGAGGTCCCACTGCACTGGGGACAAAGGTCATCTGCCAAAAAGCTGTCTTCAGATTATCCTTCTTGAGCAGCTCCCAGAGAAGATTAAAAGTCAAGTTTTGGTTTCTTTTCTTCGGTGAGATTTTAGAATGGAATCCAAGACACCAAGGCAATAATAGCATTTCTTTTGGAAGAATGTTCCTTCATTCCGGCAGGAACACTTCAGAGAGAGTCTGCTTCTGTTTGAGGGAGAAGGAAGCCTTCCAATTAGAAGATTTTTCTTTTTCTTTTTCTTTTTTTCTTTCACTACAGGGGTTTGAACGTGGGCTTTGGGCTTCCAAGGTAGATACTGTACTGCAAAGCCTTTTGGTTGTATTGGTTATTTTTTAGATAGGGTTTCAATTCCCGTCTATTCTTTGCTACTTAAAACTCCCATGCAGTTAAGAAGATAAGGTACCTGCCACCTTATCCTGTTATTGGTAAAGAAGGTGGAAGGAGGGGGTTCTCACAAAGGTTTTCACTGGAGATGTCCTAGAACCATGATCCTTCCTGTTTCAGTCTCCCAGACAGGAGGATTATAGATCTGAGACACCTGGCCCCAGTTATTGCATGGTTCATGTTTTTAAAACTAGTGTTACATTAAAATTTCGGACAGAGAACAGTATTGCCCATTTTTCATTTTCTCCTTTTCCTTTTCATTCTTTATGCTCTTTTCCAACAGTGGAAATTTTATTTCCATTTATATCCATTTATTTTTGTTCCATTTTATCATATTTCTAGGGAAGCTCAACTGGTAAGAGCTTCTCAGAAGTGAGGGTAAGATTCTGGATCTGATCCTCTTTCTGTGGTCTGATATCCTTTATTTGCTGTTTTCATACTCAGATTATTCCCCCGTTATGCTAGTATAATCATTGTGAATCCTTCATGTGTAAGTGCCTCAGTGGCTTGGGCAATGCTTGTAGGAAAGGTATCTTCCTACATATTTTGACAGAATAGAACTTAGATCAGCACTAAAATGTATTGTGGGGAATATTGTTAGTTTAATCTTTTGATCTTTAAAAATCATTTTTTCCAAACCCATTGGGTACTATCAGATATGATTTCATAATTTAGTTGTTTCCACATGACAGTAATGAAATTTTCTTTTTATAATACTTATTTGGAGCAATGATTCATTTTTCTTACCCTGTTTTTCAAATTTTAAGTGCAAATATATATATATATATATTGCTTTTATAGTAGGACAAAGATCACCCAGATTTTAAAGGAATCACTGCTATTTTTTTTCATTCTGTAATGTGCACCAATTATTTTGTGCATTTTTTTCTTACTGAATATAGGGTGTTTATCCTATAAGTCCCAACTATTAAATGAAAAATTCACTTTAGAATAATTTCAACACAATATGTTATTGATAGGTTTAATAATAATAGCTTAGGTAGAAAATCTTTAACTGATCTCAAGTATACTTTCTCATAAGTTTTGTTTTTTTCTCTTTTTGAGAAAGATTCCCATGATGTGCCCCACACTAGCTTGCAATTCATCATCTTTCTGCCTTCTCCTCTCAAGTGGTAGTATTGTTATGAGTTAGGAGGAAAGTCAATCAGGGAATTGCTGCCTATAAACTTGCAGATGGCAGGCTAGGTTGTTAAACCTTCCTGGTAACCAGGAGGAAAAGGAATGAGGAAATGAGTCGGATACATGATGAGAAAATAAGGACAGGACTAGAAGGAGAAGCCTTAGTGCTGGTAGTTCATGCCTATAATCCTACCTACTTCGAAGGCTGAGATCTGAGAATAGTAGTTCAAAGCCAGCCCACTCTAGAAAGTCCATGGGAAGTATTGCTGTAGTTCAAAGTGGTAGAGTGCTAGCTTTGAGTGAAAAACCTCAGGGACAGTATCCAAACCCTGAATTCAAGCCCCACAACTGGGGGCAAGGATGGGAAACCCACCAATCACAATGCTATCCAGTTCTTACTATTTAATCCAAGGTCAAATTCTGTATTAGGAAGACAGCCAAGATGGCAGAGATGGGCTGAGATGCTCTCTTCCCCATGTCCTGTGTATCCCATGTACTCTCGCTCTGTCACATTTCTTCTGTAAATTTTTCCTATTGCCTTCACTTATATTTGATCTTGTATGAATCTTTCTCTTGCCAGATACAAGACTGAAATTGTTCAGCTGGGGAGTTACGTTGATTCATCAACAGATTGCAATATACAGAAGTGCACTAGCACATCTAGCCCAAATTTACTTTTAGGCTGAAAATGAAGAACAGTAGTTACTTTATTTTCTTATACAATATACAACCTTATATTACATTTCAAGACCAAAACATGTGGGATTCTTAAGACACAAAAAAAACAAAAGTTATCTGAGGTAAACTTCAGTTTGAATAATCAGATCCTAGACAGATCATGTAAATATTTAAAATTAAATCATTGGGGCCGAGAGTTTGGCCAACCAGTAGAGTGCTTGCCTAATGTGCACGAAGACCTAGGTTCGATTCCTCGGTACCACATTCATAGAAAAAAGCCAGAAGTGATGCTGAGGCTCAAGTGGTAGAGCTCTAGCCTTGAGAAAGTCCAAGGACAGTGAAGCACAGGACTGGCAAAATAAATAAATAAATAAATCATTGACATCTGTTTTTCCATTTGATTCTTTAATTATTTATAGCATGTTTTTAAAAAGCCAATAGAACTGTCTCAGCTGAATGCTTGATTTAACTGAGCTGCCTTTCTTCCCTATAAGTTGATCAGGTATTGATTTGTTCTTTTAGTATTTAATAGCTTTAGTCTTTCTTTTTTTATAAATGGGGAAAAGGCAATTATTAGTGGATTATAGCTCTCTTCTTAAGTGTTTGGAACATAACAGATTTTGTGGCTGGGTTTTCCCTGTGTTTATTATTTTTTTATTTTAAAACTAATACCGTGAAATTAATGTTTTGGTATGAGTTCAGCTTCATGAATTTTAACATATGTATAGATTTGTGCAAAGTCCAAGAACTAAAATGAGGAGACCAAACACTACTATTGATTTCTTGGCCTTAACAGAACTGTATAATAATTTTAAAATAAGATAAATGCTTATATCAGTTGGAAATGAATGTTTGTATGTGTATCTACAGCTTGTAGCAATTTGTCATTAGTATCAAGATGTGCATTTTCAGCTTTGTAATAAAATCTGGTCACTAGCTCTGAGCACTGAAGGCCCTTTGCATTTCTGTGAAAGCTAATTACAACAGACATTTTGTCTCAACCTTTTTTCCTGCAAATTCTGAAAATGTTAACTCTTTGCAGTTCAAAAGTACATTTCCTGTTATTGTTAAATTATAGATCAAATGTAAATTAAAATTTCTTTATATAATTTAGTTCTTTCCATTGGTGACACATGGAAGCAACAATTTTTCTTGCTGTTAATGAAAATTTATCATTAATTTGTAAGTAAACATAGGTACTGTTGATTCATTTAATGCTATTTTAAATGATGTTCTGAAGTAAAAGTTGAAATGTATTTGTATATTTACTGTCATGGCTTACATGACTTCACATGTGTTGAAAGTGAATCTGTAATAGACCTTTTAATAACTTGACACTGCTGTTTTTACCATTCTGTATAGGACTTACTAAAAATAACCATATAGATAGATGGGGCCATTTAACCATTGATACATTCAACTGTAATTAATTAAGTGCTGGGCAAGGAAATAGAAAATTAAAGATAAACAAGGTGTATGTACCCCTGGGATAGAAAAGTTTGTGGCATAGTAGCAAGATGGGAATATGAGTGCGAACAAAAGTCTGACATTAATTGTAGAGCTATCTTAAAGCTTATCCTGGCTACTCAGGAGGCTGAAATATGAGGATTGTGGCTGAAAAGTAGGCCAGGCAGGAAAATCAATGAGACCCTGGTCTTCAGTTAATCACAAGAAAAGCCAGAAATAGAGCTGTGGTTCTAGTAACCTTGAGCAAAAGAAGCTCAAGGATAGTATCCAAACCCTGAGTTCAAGCCTTATGACCTGCATGTGTATGTACACACACATACATGCGCGCGCGCGCACACACACACACACACACACACACACACACACACACACACACACTAGTTTAATGTTGGTGCAACAGGGCCGAGCCTTGAAAACATGTGATTAAGTGAAATAAGTCAGACAGAAAGAGACAAATACTGCATGATTTCTCACAGATGTGGTGGCAGAATCATACTCATAAAAAGAATGTGTAATGTTGACGACAGAGTCACAGGGGAGGAAGCAATGATGTTTAATGTGTTGAAGATTGAATATAGGAAGTTGCTAAAGTACTGATGATGGATAATGGACCATGGTTGACTGTTTAATGTCTCTGAGATCTGTACTTGAAAAGAGATAAGGTAATAAAACAACAGAAAAGGAGCCAAGAATTTGGTCTACTAGTAGAGTACTTGCCTAGTATGCATGAAGACCCGGGTTCAATTCCTCAGTACCACATACATAGAAAAAAGCCAGAAGTGGTGCTGAGAATCAAGTGGTAGAGCTCTAGCCTTGAGAAAGCCCAAGGACACTGCTGAGGCCCTGAGCTCAAGTCTAGGACTGGCAAAAAAAAACAACAATAACAAAAAAACAAAAAGAAACAACAGAAAATTATGAAAGGAAACCCCTAACATATTGTCATTTTGTCCCTCTTTTACGGGAAACATTTTAAAGAAAGTTTTGTGAAATTTTCCATACTTTTTTCTATTGCAATTTTACTAATAAAATGATTTTACTAATCTCCACTAAATTTTTGCAGTTAGAATATCTGTTTTGGACAGCTTGGTACTGGCACAAGAACAGGCCTGAAGACCAATGGAATAGAACTGAGGACCCAGATATTAAACCACAGACCTATGGCCACCTAATCTTTGACAAGGGAGCCAAAAAAAATAGAATGGAAGAAAGACAACCTCTTCAACAAGTTGTGCTGGCAGAACTGGTTAAGCACCTGCAGAAAACTAAAGTTGGATCCTTCTTTGTCACCTTGCACTAGAATTAACTCCAAATGGATCAAAGACCTGGAGGTAAAAGCTGACACACTGAAAACTTTACAAGAAGGAATAGGAGATACACTGGGTCTCCTTGGCACAGGTCGAAACTTCCTTAATAAGGACCAAGAATCACAACAAATCAGAGAAAAGCTGGATAAGTGGGACTGCATTAAACTGCAGAGCTTTTGTATGGCAAAGGACATAGCTAGTAAATTAATTAGGAAGCCTACAGAGTGGGAGAAGATCTTCACCAACCAAACAACAGACAAAGGCCTCATATCTAAAATATATCAACAACTCAAAAAATTGAATCACTCCAAAACTAATCTCCAAAGTAACAACCATCCCATTAAAAGATGGGCCAAAGACTTAAAGAGAGTCTTCTCTGAAGAAGAAACAAAAATGGCCTATAGACACATGAAGAAATGCTCCACATCTCTGGTCATAAAAGAAATGCAAATCAAAACAACTCTAAGATTCCACCTCACTCCAGTTAGAATGGCCAGGATCAGGAAAACGAATAATAACAGATGCTGGAGGGGATGTGGCCAGGAGGGATCACTACTACACTGTTGGTGGGAGTGCAAACTCGTTCAACCACTATGGAAAGCAGTGTGGCAGTGCCTTAAAAGGCTAAACATAGAACTCCCCTATGACCCAGCAATTCCACTACTTGGCATTTACCCAACCATCCAGAAACAAGGCATACTAAATCCACTAGCACAACAATGTTCATTGCAGCACTATTTACCATTGCAAAGATATGGAACCAACCTAAATGTCCCTCAGTTGATGAGTGGATCAACAAGTTGTGGTATTTGTACACAATGGAATTCTATGTTGCTGTCAGAAAGAATGACATCGCCCCATTTGTTAGGAAATGGAAAGACTTAGAAAAAATCATATTAAGTGAAGTAAGCCAGAGTCAAAGGAACTTAGGCTCAGTGGTGTCCCTCATTCGTCATAATCAATAGAAACCTTGGTCTCTACTAGCAGAGATCTGCAATAGAGCAAAATCTTGATACATAAGGCCATATAGTATGAAGCTAATTGAAAGGACCTCCAGGATATTGAAACAAAAGCCATATAATGAACGATGGTTGTCCTTAATGTATTATGTTGTATCTCATCTTTGCTGTCCCTTGGTTATCTCATATTGTTACAGTATCTCACTTTGTTATCTGATATATTGAATTTATTTGTATTTGGTTATCTGAAACTTAATAAGGAAGGGGGGAAAACCAATATGGGGAGTGGGTGGTGGGTGGGGGGAGGGTAATGGGTACCAAGACATGTGAAAGGGTATCAATGTATGTGAATTAATGCACCTTCTATCTGGCAAATATCATGTAACCCTTTTATTATTTACAATAAAAATATATAAAAAAACAAAACAAAAAAAGAATATCTGTTTTGGGGTTCATATGTATATGGAAAACTTGCTTCTTAATTTTTTCCTATTATAAAAATGGGTACCAAGACATGTGAAAGGGTATCAATGTATGTGAATTAATGCACCTTCTATCTAGCAAATATCATGTAACCCTTTTATTAATTACAATAAAAATATATTAAAAATAAAGAAAAAAATAATAATACATATTTGCCTTAAAATTTTGGAAGATAGAGGGAAAATAAAGTAAAATAAATCATTGCTCCAAATAATCGCTATAGAAAAATTTCATTACTAACATCTTGAAACAAATTCTGAAAATATGTAGTATGTTTAGGCAAAAATGAGTGAATTTCAAAGATCAAAGTATTAGGTTAGCTTATAGTAGTATCAATAATACATTCATAGTACTGATCTCTATTTCTTCAAAAATGTAAAAAGAAACCTTTCTCATGCACAAGGTCCAAATCACCCAGGCACTTATATAGCCAGTACTAATAATGTTTCCCCATGCATGTTTGATTAAAAATGAGAATTCATACGTCCAAAACAAAGGGACGATACTTTGGTTGATTTCCTATGCATGTTGCTATGGTTTTACTCTATATCTGTATTTAAGTGTTATTTGGTTTACTTAGCACAATAGGAGCGTCATAGATGCACAAAGAAAATAATAAAATATGATTCCTGCCCCAGTAGCATGTTCAGCCTTGAAAACTCATGATCCTATTGGCAGAGCTAAGTAGATACAGGAAATCTGGGGAAAGGTAGCTGAGGGGTTACACGGGAGGATTTTTGGTGTTGAAGCCAAAAAAAGTTTTCCTTACTAAGAATACTGTGAGATGGGAGATAGAAGGAAAACAAAAACTATGAATTTGTGCCTTCAGGAAATATTAATGTATTCTAAGTCATGGTTCTTTCAGTGGCAGAAAAACACTTCTTTGAGGAGCAAATTTATTTGTATTGTTTTGTCCTGGTGTCTACTATTATATAGTTGCAAAGTCTCAAAGAAAGTTAAAGGGAATGACTAGTGTGAAGGCTTATTCCAAGGACCAAAAGAGAAAAAAAACAAAAAGCAAAAAAAACATTACTACATCCCTTGTCCTTGCTTGCCATTACCAATGTAATTTTCAAATTGGCTTTTGGTGATGGGCGGAGCTGTATATTGCTGATTTAACCCCTGGCTGCCTGAAAGCTGCCTAGACAAACTGTCCTGCCCTGCTCTGGTCACAATGAGCCCTTTTCCATTAGATTCCACAAAACAGGCAGAGTTCCCACAGGTCACTCCCAAAGGAGAATCTGTTACTCTAAAAAACACAACCCATTAAGTGATTTATACTCTGTGCAATGAGTGATTACTACAGAAACACATACTGCATCATTTCAGCTCATTTTCATGATTGCCCAGACCCTCTATGAGGGGCTGATTCTCACAGCCTCTCTCTTTTTTTTTTTTAAATGAGAACCCTGGTACAGAGACTGAGAGATAGTTTCTAGTTCACAAAATGTGTTATGTTTTAACATAACCTTTCTCAAAATAGGCATACGTGTATTAAAAAACCAAACAAAGCCATTATGTCTTGCCTGTTTACAAAGCAAAGATCTTTGTACAGGTATTTTTCTGAAACTTTTTGAAGATCTTGACGTTCCGTGGAAATCAGGGATCCTAGCAGAAGGCAGCGTAGTCTCTGCGGAGGCTCTCCATCGTACTGGTAATGGTGAGCAGCCAAATAAGTAACCATTACAGCAGTGGAATCGTCTCATGACCAGTTATTTCTCTACTATGGAAGAGATTCAACCCAATTCTGTGTGCGTGTGTGTGTGTGTGTGTGTGAGAGAGAGAGAGAGAGAGAGAGAGAGAGAGAGAGAGAGAGAGAGAGAGAGAGAGAGAGAGAGAGAGAATGTGTGATAAACATGTTCATGTTCCTGGAAGAGACACTATAGAGAGATTACTGTGACTAGTTTCATTTTGATATAAAATGTAGAATAGAGGGCCTGGTTGATCTTACCTACAGTATTGACTTGTGAAGAAACAGGATAACTATATGGAACTACCTGGCTCTTTTTTTGGGGGGGGGGGTCGTGGGACTTGAACTCTGGGCGTCTGGGCAGTGTCCCTGAGCTCTTCAGCTCAAGGCTACAGCCCTACCCTTTGAACCACAGTGCCACTTCTGGTTTTCTGGTGAGTAATTGGAGATAAGAGTCTCATTGACTTTTGTGCCTGTGTTGGCTTTGAACCATGATCCTTTGATTTCAGAGTAGCTAGGATTCCAGGCATGTGCCATGGCACCCAGCTTCTACCTGGCTCTTGGATTCAATAAGATAGTATTGTTAATGAGACATGTGTGACAATGTAGTATTTTGAAAGTAAAAATCATGGGACAAATTATTAAATAGTACCTTTTTCCCCACAATGTTGTCACAATGTTGTCACCTCTCCCCCATTTCTCTCTATCTTTCCTTCCCTCTCTTCTCTTACTTTGGTCCTTTCATTGATGACCTGATAGCATGCAACAAGGAAAGACTAAATCAACTTCCTGTTTCCAGTTTTTCCCTCTACTTATTCTGTACCCACTTTGTCTCCTCAGAGGAATTTTACAAGACAGCGACTTTGAATTTGTTCTACTCTCATCTGCCATCTCTAACTTTGCCAACATATGCTTTTCTGCTTCTTCCCTCTTTCTTTTTTGAGTTCTGTGTCATAAATGCAAGAACTCAGTGGAGATCTGGCTATCTTACCATCTGGCCTGTGTCTTTTATATAATAAGTACTTACTGATCATAACCAACTGAAAAAAGTCACTCAAGCATGTAACCTCAGAGCTAGAGATGGGGAATTCTATTCACAGTTCCAAGCCAGTCTAGAACAAAAGATTTTCAGACACTATCTCTGAGCATGTGAACTGGATGTAGTAGTTTATACTGTATTCTCACTGGTCTTAATAGGTCTTAATAGGTAAGATGATCACAGTCCTAGTGCCGCTCCTATAAAAGGAGAAGTTGATCCTATTTCATAAATAAGAAAAATGGCAGGTGATGGATGGGTCATGACTCAAGTGCTGGAGTACCTGCCTAACAAATAAAGGCCTTGAGTTCGATGGAGGGAAAAACAAAAACAAAAAGAAATAAATGAACTGTGGGTTTTGCCTTCCAGTATTAAGAAAAATGTGTTAAATTAATGTATATTTCAAACTCTATTCAGGAATATGAGGTCTCAACTGTTTTAACTATTGCTCTTTCTCCTATTGATGAGTAAAGCAGAATAGAAAATTTCACAATGCCAAGGTATGCTATTTATTTTGAAGTACTCAAAAAAATATTTTGATTTCTGAAACATGTCTGTTTAATGTCTTTTGTCATGTGAGATGGAATGAGCTGCAGGACATAGTTCTGTAGAATCCTCTGAGAATAACTAGATTCCCACACCTCATAAGAGAATCGTCTACCTATGCTCACTAACAGCCTTTATTATTGGTCGGTTTTCAAAATGTTTATTTACTTGCATTTCAGTGTCGGTCTGAACTGTTCCCTGATCTGTTAAAATGATTAATGTTTTTCTCCTTGTGCTTCTTGAAGGAAATGGCAAAAATCCTCAATCACCCCAGAGTGTACTCCTTCCTGCACATCCCAGTCCAGTCTGCCTCTGACAGTGTGCTCATGGACATGAAAAGGGAGTACTGCTTGGCCGACTTCAAAAGAGTGGTGGATTTTCTGAAAGAGAAGTAAGTCGTCTGTTAGTACTTAAGAAAACAACCTTTCTTTTCTTTTAAACTTGTGGCAACAATGTACTATGGCAACCTCACAATTGAAGGTACCAGGGGGAAGCAGGGCTTTGGAAGCTTTCAAAACCTTTCAGTTTCCTTGCACACCCTTGATGTGGTTTCTCCTTCCGCCTGGTGTAGATCCCCCTTCCATCTGCCCCATCACACCGCTCATTTGTGGAAGCTTGCCAGTCTTTCAGACCTAATGTGAATTGTGATAACTACCTCAGCATTTAGTCTCCTCGTATGTGGCTTTTTGAAGTTGCGAGCTGGTTTTGCCAGGGGGGGTAGAGGCCACACGATGTCACTGCAAAGTAGATAATTTTCTACCAAATGGCACTTTTCAGAGTTTCTGGAATGTCTTTGCTTTTGCACACTAATCCCCATATTTACTTGCATGCCTGTGATTTACAGGGAGGCCTGAGGATCATATTTTTTAAAGTTCAAAACGCTGTTGACCAAAATTAAGGCATATTTACACAATCACAGACATGAATGGTAATTTTGTTTCCACAGAAAACACTTGCAGCCCATAATTATGTTCTTCAAAATCCTACTTCTCATCATCACTACACATGGAATGTGATTAACCAGGGCAGGAAGTGGAGGTGCCAGGCAAGGTCACACCCGCCTTTCTTAAGTCCAAGTCTGTGGCACCATCTTCTTCCTCTTTTTTTTTTTTTTAATTGCTGGTTGTGGGAATTGAACTCTGGTCCTACAAGGCTATCCCTACTCTTTGGCCTGTGTGCTGTTCCTGAGCTCTTCAGCTCGAGGCTACCATCCCACCCCTTGAGGTACAGCGCCACTTCCAGTTTTCTGGTGATTAATTGGAGATAAGAGTCTCAAGGACTTTTTAGGGCCCCTGCTCGCTTTGAACCTTGATCCTCAAATCTCAGCCTTCTGAGTAGCTAGGATTATAGGCGTGAGCCACTGTGACCAGCTGACTATCTTCATTTTTAAGAAACCTAATACTGTCATGTTGTCCTGGCCTGTGCCCAACACTTTTTTACAAAACAATCCTGAGATAAAATGTAACACTTGATGCTTTCTTTTTGCTTTTTTGAATTTTATATGAATATGTCCGTTCTTATTTGCACCCTATTTCCTCTAAAATCTTCATGAGCTCTTCATAATGAATCTTTAACACAAAAGAGTCCCTCTTTTCCCCTTGTCCATTTGTGTTCCTCCAGCTATGTGGGGCTTCTGAAAGCTCAATGTTGTGAATAAGAAATCAAACATTTCCTAATTTGTTTTCCCCCAAAAGGACACAACAACATTTAAGATGGAGATCCAAGCTATAGGTGGTTACCTGGAGATGTGGACTTTTGATACTGTTTATGGAACTGTTTCTCAAACAGTGGGGTTGAAATATTTTTAATTAATTTTCTTTACAGTTAAAAATGGTCCCTGTTGGGGCTGGGAGTTTGGCCTAGTGGTAGAGTGCTTGCCTAGCATGCACAAAGACCCGGGTTCAATTCCTCAGTACCACATACATAGAAAAAAGCCGGAAGTGGTACTGAGGCTCAAGTGGCAGAGCTCTAGCCTTGAGAAAGTCCAAGGAAAGTGCTCAGACCCTGAGCTCAAAACCAAGACTGGCAAAAAAAAAAAAAAAAAAAAAAAGAATAGTCCCTGTTTTCTCTAGTAGGAATGGAGTTTACATGTGAGCCAACTTGAAGCTGATTCGTTATTCTCTTCAATTGTTTGAAAGTTGGCAACACTTACCCTCACAGCAGCTGGATTGGAGATAACCTGGTAGTGCTGGCACATGTTGAGCCATATGGGAATTTATTAAATCATGCAACTTTTACAGAAAAGAGTGTCTGAATTATGAATATACCAATTTAATACAGCTGATTATGAGCAGTCATGTGACTTAAATTATTCTATTCAGATTTATTAATCCAGTTGAACACTAAGAAATTTGATGTTTTTATTTCAATAAATATGATGATTCACTAGAAGTACATAATGGGATTTGCAGGGACATGGATGAAAACTACATAGAACAAAGGAAGAAGTGCAGTTCTGGTTTTGGACAAAAACTCAGGTTTATGCTTTTTTTTGTAGATACCTCATAGTCTTTATTTCTTTTATTAATTGTCACATTACTGAGTTCATTTTTTTCTGAGGTTTTCAAAAGCATACGATTTGAATGTTCAGTCGCAATTTGAGGAGTTTTCTACTTTGTTATGTGGAACAGGATAATGAGACTTCTCACCTCGTGTCCCTGTGCACGCCTCCTCTTGAGTAATACTGAATTTATGGGTTCATTCCCAGGCTATAAGTCATTTATAAACATACTTCCAATATATCAGTATGCACTTCACCCATGGGTATGTTTCACTGCTAAGTAAAAGAATCTGCGACCTCAAATTCACACATTAAAGTATGAAAGATATATGTAAGAATGCCCTAATGATAGATATATTTTAAGAAATGAAAATACATATTATGTTTCTATATTGTAAGACCTATTTGTTTAAGCAGATTATTTTTATTTAAGTCCACCAGTTTTGGGTTAATGTTGGTTAGATCCTAGTTAGTTAATATCTTTACACCAGGCTATAGTACATTTTGAATTAGTTAAAGGATGGTATTGTTTTTACCTGCAAGTTGCATCTTTCTGTGTATTTGTAATATTCTATTATCTTATTTCCAAATTTGCCTTTTTAAACCAAGCTGTGGTCCTGAGTGTCTATAGTTCCCACTTTTTAGGAAATGGAAGAAAGAGGATCTCTTGGGTCCATGAATTTGAGACAAGACTGAGGAATACACAAAAATGCTACGTATCACAAAGCAAAACAAAACAGTAATAGAAATTATAACAAATTTGTTGTCATCACTTACCAGTGTTGTATGTTCTTCTAAGTTCATCTGTTTGGTCATTTGTAGGATATTAATTCTCCAAACACTGTTAAGTTTACCATAGCTAGATTAGCCCAGTAAAATGTCACTACTTGTGACATAATTAATGAGGATACAGTGTAGAGGCTAAATGACTAGGAGGAGGAATGGACAGCAATTCAGAGGGGAGAGTGTCAGCTTTGTGGAGAAAGTTTCATGCTCTGATCTCACCCTGTGTGCTCAATCAGCAAAGGGGCACCGGGGCATGGTGCTGAGCTTACTTGAGCCAGATGATTTGTGTAAGTCCTGGAGTTAACTCACACAGTCCAGCCCACTTCAATGACCTACTTATCCAATCTCCCTGCAAAATGACATTTTTTTTCATTACCACCCTAAGCTCAGGTTCTTATCATTGCTCCTCTTACTGGAAGACAACCTGATAAAAGACGTTATGTTTCATTTTGTATTTTATTCAGTCTGTCCTACTAGTTTTATTTCTAGTAGTCTAAAAACATAAGTAGCAATATTTGTCAGGATGTAAGAAAAGAACCTGCTCCAAAAAAAAGAGGATTTAGCAAGGATTAGATACTTGAGTTCTCTTCCAGATGCTTTCCCAGATGTGTTGATATTCACTGAATAAGCACCTCCAAAATAATTTAAGCAAAATAATCACCTCAGAAATGTTCTTGACTTGCTCTAAAGGTGTTTAATTTTTTAATTATATTATTTTGGGTGTCTCTAAAGTCTTCACATTTTATTTGAGTCAGATTTCTTTCTGAACCAATAAAATTATCTTGGCCTAGTAGTAGAGTGCTTACCTAGCATGCATGAAGACCCAGATTCAATTCCTTGGTACCACATGCATAGAAAAAAGCTGGAAGTAGTGCTGTGGCTCAAGTGATAGACCTCTAACCTTGGGGAAAGCCAAGGACAGTGCTCAGGAACTGAGTTCAAGTCTCCGGACTGGCAAAAAAAAATATCTCTTCCCTTATTTCTATTGCTACTTGTAGATTCTTTCAAGAGAATAAATATATTTTATTGGCATAGATATCTAGAACAATAGCTATCTAGTAGAACATTTTTAAGTGTATTATATTTACATTTAGGCCTTGCATATGATATTGAGTTGATGGGAAATTTGAATCAGTGGTTTGAAGATAAGTGTATTTTCAACTGATTTGACATCCCATTTTCTTTCTACCATAGTAAAGAGAAATAATCTGATCATTCTTTCTACTTCATATCCTTCCTTTGTGTGACTACATTTTTTCCTCAGAAACTGGAAAGCTATCATTGTCTAACCCTGGTACATTTTCCTGCCTTAATGTTGTATCATAAACACCAGAGTCCAATCTCATGTGTATCAAATAGATAATAATAATGAACATTTTTTTCCTTTCAGTGTCAGTGCCTTTTCTATTTCAGCTTGCATATCATCACAGGATGTTACAAAAGCTTGTCTAAATAGGCAGGAAAAGGTTTTAATCTGCATGTATAAAGTGGATGTCAGGCTTCACAATGATTAAAAAGATTTGTCTGAAGTCCGTAACAATTTCATACCTAATAGGACTGGATGCTTGTTTTCTGTTGTGATTCTTGTTACTGGTTCCAAAACACACATTAATTAAACAAATGTAACAATACAAAATAACACTTAATTTATTAATCATAATAGAAGCAATATCTTAATTATTTTTAAGCACTTATTTTTGTGCCACAAGCATTGTTTGTAGTAGTTTGTTTGATCTTCAAGGCACAAAGGTGTTAAAAAAGTTGTCCAAGGTCATATAGTCAGTAATAAACTCTTGACAAAGCCTAGACTATGTGATTAACAAATCAATTGTTGGAAACATTGTGTTTAACTGTGCCTCTAATCTAGGTATGTTACTTTACTTAATGGAGACGTTAAAGTAGACTCAACAAATATGAGATACAATTTGTAGTGCTCACTTAAAGAGATGAGGAAGTATCACAGTTCCTGGGTACTTAATTGTAAGACAGAAAGTTCCTAGATACTTAATTATAACACAGGCTAGAAAGGAATATGATTCATCAAGATGCATGACTGACAAAAAAAGATGGATGTAGGTAGCAGAGAAGCTTGAATTTGGCATAAGGAATTTGAAGCGTCTATGTCTAAAATCCAATGTAGAGACATAAACTGTCCTATAATCTGTACCAAATAGAGGTCAGGAGCCCAAAACAGAAATGAGAAAAAATTAGAGAAAAGTCTAGAGAAAAAATGTTCATCTGTGTTTGAGCTGTAGATAAAGATCTAGGTGCTGAGATCATCCAGAAGAAATCCATAGGCCAAGAAAAACTGAAAGCCTATGAGACATTGGTGTTTAAATAAGAAAAGTGGGGGATGGGGAGAAAAAAGGATTTTGAGATCAGGTAAAAAGGCAAGGTCTGGCCAGTAAAGAAGGAGAAGCAGGAAAAGTAGCAAGAAAAGTGGCTTCCTGTAACTAGGCTAGATGCTCTGGAAAATATATACCTTTTCAAAGTAACCCATGGTCCTGGTGTTTTCAATTTTTAGCACAGTATTCAGTATTTCCTCTGATCAATCCCTCCCCCCAGTTCTCACTCTCCCTCCCCCCACGTCTCTCTGTCTCTTTCTCTGTCTCTCTCTGTCTCTGTCTCTCTGTGTCTGTCTGTCTGTCTGTCTCTCTCTCTCTCTCTCTCTCTCTCTCTCTCTCTCTCTCTCTCTCTCTCTCTCTCTCTCTCTCTCTCTCCACCATATATACAGAGGGATGCTAGAATAAATAGCGTGTATTTGTTGAGTGAAGAACACTTAACTCTAGACTTCCTAAATGTAAGGCTTGAAGTAGTGTTTTTTTCAACCTGCTTTAATTAACGTTCCTTTTTATATAAAACAAAAAGTCTTGCTTCTTCCAAAAATCATATATTCCCTTTGGTACTTTGGTACTTTGCCTTCTTAGACATTCTGTCTTCTCTGAACCCCTACTGGCTAATAGCTAACAATAATTATTAGACATTTATTGAGCCTATAATATACTGAAGGCAGTAGACTAGTGCTTTATCTCAGTTAACTCATTTAAATATAACAACATGGAACATACCAAATCGAAAATATTACCCCCATTTTCCAAGTAAGGAAATTAAAGCATGGAAAGGTTAAGTAACTTGCCCAAAATTACACAGTTAATAACTGAGTGAGTTCACATTCCAAGCTGGAGCCTGCTGTGACTCTCCAGACTTTTCTTTTCTTTTTCTTTTTTTTTTTTCCAGACTTTTTTCATTGTGATATTTTTCCCCTGAAAGGACATTTTTAGAAACAATAGGGGTAATATTTTTCTAATTAAGATAATGGGCAATTACAATTGAATATTTAAATTTATATGTGCCTCCTCCTAGAGTCTTGATAAATTTCCTGCAGTTAACCTGTCTTTGCTTCACTGCCTGTCCCTTCAGGCTGAGTCACAGAGTTAGGACATGATTAAAGAAGCTGGAATGGATGTGACCATAAAAACAACTGCAGATAGAAAGATTTGGGAAACAGGGCATCCTATAGAAATTATGATACAAAGGTTCATGATGACTGCTTAAAATCCAGCCCTCTAGTCTGTATTCTAGTCAGCAAGAAGAAAAAAAGAAGAGGTGTATATCCATTTCTTCTTTAAAAGATAATATTTTAGAAGTTGTACATGACATTTCCACTTACATCTCATTGATTAGCTAGCTTTTCCTAGCTGCAAGGGAAGCTGGCAATGAGAGCATTTATTCCAGGCATCCAAGTGTCTAAAAATCTCTTACCGTAAGTGAATGGAATGAAAAGAATGCATGTGGAGGGGCCATTAAAAGTCTCTGTGACAACATGATCCCTTAACAAGTTCTCACGTTACAGTTCAATAACTGTCTCTAAGACAAATTGAGTTTATAATTACACTTCTTGGTATGTAATTACTTTTCCACTGGATATCTGGATTTGTGCACATACCTGGATTTGTGCACAATGCAACCACTATTTATTTTATGTTGTTGATAGTAGTGATAGTTTCAAATTTTAAATTGTCTGCTGGAACAACTTCATGAATTGTATAATATTTATCAGATTTTTTGTTATCTGTTTGAATGATTATTAGAAGATACCATTTGAAAACATATTTAAACAAAATTAAAGCCAAGCTCCATGGCTCATGCCTATATTCCTTAATACTTAAGAGACTGAGATCTATAGGATCACAATTCAAGTCCAGCCCTCACAAAATATTCATGAGATGCTGTTGAATCCAGTAAAACCTATGCATCTTGGAGCACACCTAAAAACCCAGCTACTGAAGAAACATAACAGAAAGACGCAATGTTTAAAATGAGACCTAAACTAACTAAAAGGACTGGAGGTATATATAAAGTGGTAGATTACCTGCCTAGCAATTGCAAGGCTCTGAGTTCAAACCTTAAGGCTTTCCCCAAATGGAAAAATTTAACAATGAAGAGATTATTATTTTTTTAAATATTATACAGGAATCAAACCATCTAATTTATTTCATCCTAGATTTCCTGATTGTCATATATTAGTGGTAGTTTTGACTATCTTGGTTCTCTACCATATAGGTAATTTCTTTCCACTCTCTACCTTTATCACACTCATGGTTGTTGTTTTTTGTTTTTGTTTTTAATATGTTTCTCAGACCACCATCTCTGATTTGAGCTTCCCAATGCATTGGAATTGGTGTTTCCATACTATTAAAGATGCAGAGGAGAGAATCAAGCCCTCCTTTGGTTTCTTCATAGATACTTCCTTTTTCCAGCTTGTATGTCCTCTATCTATGTGACATTTACTTGCATGATCTGCTTTCGATTATATATATATATATATATATATATATCTTGCATTCTTGGGAATTTCTTCTTATATATCTTTGATTTGATTTTGGTCCATGTAGAACAAATGGCATTTGATTTAACCAAAGTCCAAGAACTAAATTCTTCTAAGAAATACTGTTTTCATTCTAGGGTCCTATATTGACTCTTTTTCCTCTTCTCTTTCAAATTACTCTTTTAATTGTGTCATCAATAATTCTTTTTATTTCTTTTCCTGAAAAAAAAATTGTTTCAATTAAGTCCTGGTGACATGCCTGTAATCCCAGCACTCAACAGGCAGACATAGAAGGATCTTGTGTTGAGATCTTGTCTCAAAAACAAACAAAAAACATGCACAGGTACTGGAGAGTGGGTGAAGAGAGTAATCTCTAGGGTTGTCATAGTAGGTGTAGCGCACTAATAAAAAATTCACTCAATTATACTGTAATTCAAAGCAAATATATGTAATATATATGCATTCTTCAGTTTCTGTCACTATCCCATCTCTGGCTATATAACACTTCACTAAAAGACAACTGACATTATTATTATTATCATCATCATTATTATTATTATTCCTTATTTATTTCTTAAATGATCAACCTTCACGCAAGGTTGATCATGTTTTCTCTTTCTTGGATATTCAATTTAAAATAATGTTGCATTTAATTTAATCCTTCTATTTCTGATATATTTTAAAGGGTATAAACTGAGGTTACAGACACTTTTAGGTTAGGTTACAATAGCAGTTTGATGTTTAAATGAATAATACCCAGCATCATACAGAATTGCCAGGACCATCAAGCTTCATACTCTAAGCTCTGGATTGATTGCTGGCAGAGGGTCATGTAGGAGGCTCTGCTGTCTCTGCGCTGGCCCTCCAGGGAAAGCAATTGTGTGTGGGCACAGAAGGGCAGAGTGCATTTATACCTTCCTCAAAACAAATACCTCTTTAGAGAAGTGTGGGTTCATAGTGCTTCTCATTTAGACAGTGGGGCATAGAGACTGTTTCTAGAAATATAAGTCAAGCCAAGGGAAATAAATGTAATCATTTAGTATATACAATGTATGTATGTAGACTCCATGAAATGCACACTACTATATAAAATGCAGTCAAGCTTTAGTTCTGTATTTTGCTATAAGAAACTGCTGAAAAACTGACTCCCAATGAACCAGTTGGGAAGTAATTTAGCTAAAATAAAGTCCTGTTACCATACTTCACTAATTTATGAACATATAATTGTATAATTTTTGCTGCTGTTACTTCATTTCATAGAAAGTATACTTATAAAGATGAAAATTAGGAGTTCCTAGGTAATAGAAGTTATTTAGGTGGAAAATACAAAGCTTGTCTGTTCCTATCAGTGAGCCTACTGATGTTGGGAGCTCGTGACTTTATTGACTCTTAGAACAAACTTCATAAGCCTTGAGTTGAACAACACAAATACATTTTTATTTTGCTTCTAGTTTTCACTTTTTTCAAGTGTATCATTAAGTATTTGAATAAGGAGGTTCAATTCAACCTGACAGTTTATGAATATAATGCATTTTGATTAGTGTTATCCCTTCCATCATTCTCCCAATGTTTTATTTTACTTTTTTGATGATTGGAGTTTTTCTTTGTGAAAATCGGCAGTGACTCTTTGGTGTCTGTTAATATCAGTTATTTAAATGAAGTGTATCTTCATATAAAGTAGGGATTTTATGTTGTTGGTTTTTTGTTTTGGTTTGGTTTTGTTTAGTGGCAAAAGGGAAGCTATGCCAGACCCACTCTTAGAGCTTCTTTGCTCTGTCATCCATCATATTCTTCATGTCTCTTCTTTAATTTCCATTGTCCTGACCATTGAATGATTTCTTTTCTTTTCCTTCCTCCACTTGCCTTATTTTTAAGAGAAACTATTTCTACAAGTGCCCATTTGTTAACACTCTTGCAAATGCACTGTTTTTCCCTAATTAAAACCCCTGCTGCATTCTTTCTGCTGCTGTATCGGGTGCTATGTATGGAATTACAGTTCCTCCAGGAGCTTGCTTTGCATTAGAAAACACTCTCCAGACTTCAGAGCATAAGTACTAGTGGCTTAGGTGCATATTCACATAATATTTGTGCCAGAAACAATGAGGGGCCTTTGATTGTCACAGGACATTGTGGGTCTGCTGATGCCCATGAGTAAATACACTGTCTGGTAACCTGTGGAGAACAGATATTTTAAAATAAAGTTCTTCATTGACTGGGTAGACACAGTGAACCATCCCTACAGTGGTAGACAAAATACAGTGTATCTGAGCTTATCCTTCAAAATGTTTCATATGCCAGCAGGCCAAGAGGAGATGCTCCATAGCAATATGGTCATTGTATCTGTATGTTTCAACTAGCACTGAGGAAAAGTTCTTGCTTAATTTTTATCTTTTCACTTTTATTTTCATTGTTGTTTTAGAACAGTGTATTTATGTGTATTGTGCATTGTCTCATGTCTTTAACCAGTAAACATTTTATTTCCTGGGGGAATAATGCTTCTTTGGCATTCATATTCTAAATGATCCTATTTAGAATTTTTAGAAGCTCTGTTGCTAACTAACACTACTATAAAAATTTCTTTTCTCTTCTTTTTCTTTTTTCTTTTTTTTAAGGATTCTTTTCTCCAAAATGAAAGGAATAAGGTATGTTGGGGGCAATTTGATATTGTCATGGAACAAGTAGAATTGCAAAGCAACTTAGAATGCCTTTCTTCACGTTTAACTGTAACCTAGAGATAGTCTCTCTTTGTTTCTCTGTCTTTGTCTCTGTCTTTGTTTCTCTGTCTTTCTGTCTTTCTCTTTCTCTCCTATATTTAATGCCTAGGTCACTGTTGATATTCCTTGAAACCATCTGCCTTCCACGAAAGGCTTGTTTACTCAAAATGTCATGTGGGGATGTGCAGACTGATAGATCATATTAAAGATTGTTCCATATCTCCAACTATTTTTTGCTGGTTTTGGCAGAAAGGAGTTTTAACAGGTAATAGTACATAAATAAAAATGAAGATTCAAAGGGAAACCTGCTAAGGCAAACATCTTATGAACCCATCCATTGGGGTAGAGAACTCTTCAGCAGGAAGTTGTCAAAGCTGCCTTGCAAGCAACCAATGTATAGAACAATCACAACCAGAATATTGACCATAAGAATTTGAGAGTGTAGACATAGGGTGAGGTGAGCCAGGATTAAATCTGTCTGACTTTGTGATTTTTACCAGGTTATTAACCTCTGTTACCTTACTCTGCATGCCTGAAAATGATGACAATTAGAACCCTTCTTTTAAAAAATATTGTTAGCCAGCATGGTGGCTCTCCCCTGTAATCCTAGCTACTCAGGAGGCTGAGATCTGAGGATTAAGGTTCAAAGCCAGCCCAGGAATAAAAGACTTTTATCCCCAATTAACCTCTAGAAAACAGGTCAAGGGTAGGTTGGTAGCCTTTAGCTGAAGAGCTAAGGAATAGCACCCAGGCCTGGAGTTCAAGCCCCATGACCCACACAAAATAAAATAAAGTAAAAATGTTGCTATTATTAAGTGCTTATACAGGGGGTTTACAGGTTTGTTAGTCTGATTGTAAATACAGTGCTTCTTGGTCCTTGTCACCCCTTTCTTCATTCTTCCGCAAATTCCCCCTCCTGTTCCTACTTTCCACTTACATAGTTCATTTTTACATAATGTATATTGAATATTATGACTACATTTGCTACCTTTCTACCTTTCATTCCTGTGCCCTTTTCCCTTTGCACATCAAGCATGTTTAAACTCTCAAAACATGTTTAAAATCCTCTTTTGAGTTTTTGTGGGGACTAAATGAGGTAATATGTGTCCAGACAAGCTTTATACAGTCCAGGATCTGTACTTGTTTTTAGTGATTGTGCTTCTTTTTCCTAATAATACTAATGGTAATTAAAACAGCATGTACAGTGCAGAACACAGCCAATAACAATCTCCAGAAGATAAAGACATACACACGAACATATACATGTGAATGTGCACAAACACACATGAATGTATGTGTGTATGTACCTGTGTATTCAAGACACATGTGTATTCAAGACACACATGTACTCTCACACATAAATATATATACACATGCTGGCACATGAATACATATGAATATACCTGCACAATCAATATGAAGGAGGAACCATATTGTAAGCATGTTTCTGTTTTATCCTCTTACAATTTCTTTTAAAACATATTCTTAGGCTGAAATGTCATTTAGTAGTGAGTAGAAGTAACCAGGAAAGGTGAGAGTGCAGGTGACTTTGTAGCAGTTACATATGAATCCATTTGACTAAGGCCCACAAGCATGATACCTTCAGTTGGGGCTGTCATGGCTGGAATTAGATTCCCACCCCCCAAGACCATCGTATTTACCACTGTCTCCAGATTATGCTTTATTCATCTAAGATACTTCCCCACCCTCTACTAATGCTAACCCTCCAAACTTCTCACTAACCCTGCTCCCTTGGGAAAGCCCACCATCCTTTTCACTCCTGCTTATAGCTGTATAAAATCACTTCTTCCCAAATGTTGTGGGAGGAATGCCTGGACACTTCACTTTTATATGTTGGCTGGGTTCTCATGTCCTGAGCAGAAGGATGAGGATCACAAAACAGCAGGATAGCTCTGAAGGCCAGGGGACAGATGCTTCTGGCATGGACCAGAAGCTTGGTTATAGTTTGGTGGTGTTGAGGCAGTGGGCCCTGCAAGAAAGCAGGGCCTGCTAGGAGGTAATCAGAAATGCTTAGTATAGTTATACTGAGACCAGGTTGTTTCCCACAAGAGTGTATTATTTTGGGGACAGTGAGCCACCCTCAGATCTCTCTTGCTTCCTGTTTTGGTATGTGATCCCTCCCTTCTACACACAACTGATTCCCTTTTCCTGCCATGTTGTAATTTAAGTACATCTCTTTCCAGAATTTCTAAATCATGCTGTTCGGATCCTCCAATCAACACATGAACTAAATAAACTACTTAATCAGACAGAAGTGGGGTTTTGTTGTTGTTGTTGTTTTGTTTTGTTTTTGCCAGTCCTGGGGCTTGAACTCAGGGCATAGGCAGTATACTTGAGTTTTCTCAAGTAGAGCTAGAGCTCTACCACTTGAACCTCAGTACCACTTCTGCATGTGGTACTGTATGTGTGTGGTACTAAGGAATCAAACTGGGGTCTTTGTGCATGCTAGGCAAGCACTCTACCCGCTAGGCCAAACTCCTGGTCGACAAAAAAGTTTTATTGCTCAGGCAATTATGCTATCTGAACAGATGTTCTATATTTCTTTAATGGACTCACCCATAAACTTTAAATGAGCTATTAAGCTATGCAGTGATAGAGACACTTGCTATTCCCTTAAAATTAGGTGAAAGTAGGGGGCCGGGAGTTTGGCCTAGTGGTAGAGTGCTTGCTTAGCTTGCACAAAGACCCAGATTCGATTCCTTGGTACCACATACATAGAAAAAAGCTGGAAGTTATGCTAAGGCTCAAGTGGTAGAGCTCTTACCTTGAGAAAGCCCAAGGACAGTGCTTAGGCCCTGAGTTCAAGCCTAGGACTTGCAAAAAAAAAAAAAAGAAAGAAAGAAAGAAAAGAAAAGAAAGAATGCTTGAGGTGAGTGATACCAAGAATCCTAGCCAGTTACAGAGAAAATTTGGAACATTATTTTGCAGTGAGTGAATTATTTTTCAGTTTCTTGGATTGGCTGCTGTTTAGGGTACTGACTTAAGTCTCATAAGTCTCAGTTTCACTTCATTCTAAACAATAGATTGTAGTGGGAACTCAGGTCAATGGTGGGTTGACTGCATCCAAGCAATTGATTTAAGTTGTCAAGAAACCTTTACTCATACTTAGATCTGACACCCTTTTGAATCAGCTGGTTTAACTGTAACCATTACCAGTAACACTGCTGCCTTTGTGTGTGCAGAGGGAGGCTGTGACCCCTGTGTTCACATTGTCCATCCTCATGTTCACCAACAACTCCTGGACCTTTTCTAGGCTTAGAATCCAGCTTCTCATCGCCATCCCTGGTCCTCTAACCACACATGACTGCTGCACCATTTGCTTTGCAATTTCTACTCATTTCTAGATTTATTGGACTATTTAATAAATTCTGTAATATCCACTCTTTTAAATGCACACTTCCTGGCATTTTATGATTTTCTTAGAGAACTCACATCTGTGTAATACATTTTAGTCTGGGGCAGGGCAGGAATTACATTGCACCAGCATTAATCACTCAGTTACCTCTTGATTAGATCATCCAGGTTAGACTGATTGGAAGAGTGATCTAAGGCTGGCAGCATGAGGATAAGTACAGGGAAAACATTAACAGTGTGTTTAATTTGCATTTTCTTTATGAAGTTTTAAGATAAATGCTTCTCAATTATAAATTAAATTGTCTTTTTTTTTCTACTGTTAGCCTTTGAGCACCAGTAACAGCAATTTATTTTTGTTTAATAAGTTATATCCACACACATAAATGAAAGTTGTTAACCTTCAGATATTCACTTATATTTATTTACTCTAGGTAAAATAGGTATACTTGTTTCATTGGTTCATATTAAAGGATATGTTAATTTAGTGATGAAATACTATCAAACCACGTATGGAAAGTAATCCAAGGTAACTGTAACTTTACACTTACCTGGCAGTACCTGTCTCTGAGTCTTGGGGAAATCTTAAGGGCAGTACTGTATGAATTGCCTTTGGGTGCTTTCTGCAATTATGTTTTGGTATAGGAAGCCAGAGAGCTCTAATCCTCACAGTACATGAGCCAAGTGGTTTTTGGAGGTTTTCTCCCCCTACTCCTATCAAATTCCATGCCCTCTTTCCATTTAGAATTTAAAGTCTCAAGTCTTCAAATAATGTGCTTTTCACTTATAGATGAGAAGGTTCCTTTTTCTTATGATTAAAATTTTCTCCTGTAAATATCTGCTAAACATTTTCCTGGCTTTTATTTCACTTTTCAGTTGAGTTTCCATTTATGTTAGAACCTTGGGCAAGTTTTTACTGAGAATAGAAACAATATACAAAAGGACTCTGTATATTTTTATTTACCATAAACCATATCCATTTAGCCTTTCCATGGTACAAATGGGAATTGCTTTGCCAGGTTGTTCATCATTTTTTCTTGTCATTCACTTTAAGTATGTTAGTTATTTGCATGGAGTGACATGGGAAAGGAAAGTTACAATTGTTTTTCTTTGATTTATGTGATGTCTTCAAATGGTGACAAACTCTGTTTAGTTGAAGAAAATGTTATGTTTTTTAATGTGTGGCATTTTCTTTCTCAATAATTTATAAATAAATGTGGAAAAGGTAGTAAAATAACAGATTTGGCTATAATATTTTAATCAGGAAAGTAAGAAATATATCTTTTCTTATGTTTACATGAGTTTGGTTATATTTTATGGTTATGTGATGAAGATGATGGACCATAGAGATAATTCAAAGAATTAATAATTCAAAGAATGTAAACATTAAAAATCAATTTTTTTCACTGATATAAACTATAGAACTGTTTAATAATTGACCTGAACCTTTCCACCTTTGACATGTTAGCAGACTTTATATAACATTCAGAAGCAGGAACAAAGAAATATGTCAGATACAGGTTTTTTTTAATGATACAGCTGAAGAAGTGAAAGAGAAAAGGCAGTAACACAAGGAAAATAAGATAAATCTAGAGTTAGAGAGTATATCAAAGTACATGTTCTCCAGTCTTGTAAATATGAACATGCCACACATGTTCAAAGCAAGGAAGAGAATATAACAAGTTACCTGTGAGATTCAAGACATTTGCACTTGGGAACATGACCAGTTATTTGCTAGCTCTGATACTGGAAAAGAATTCTGCCTGTGACTCTTTGTTAAAAAAAAAAAAAAAGAGAGAGAGAGAGAGTCCTTATCACCAGCCACATTGGATTAAAATTTAAACATCTCGAGGAATTGAGGAATCCATGAATCCTCAATCCTTCAACCAATCAACTTGTATTTCTCACAACCATGTTGCATATATGAAGTAGCAAACCACTTGCCTGCCATAACTTCCATAAATTTTAGGTATTTCCAAATGGAAAGGGAAGTCGGAAGGAGGACCTGAAAACTCAAGAACAATCAGGGTATTCATTCACCTTTGCTTTTCTTTGCAACTTGTGTGAAGATATAATAAAGATAAACAAAACTAAAAATTAAAACACCGGTGTTGATATAAGCCTTTAAGAAAAACCTGAAAAAGTATACAGTTAGTGGCATGTTTAATAAAAAGAAAGACATTCATTTTTATGAAGAGCATTTTGAGGGAGGGGAAAGTATGGGATCTTTATTACGTCACATTTAACCAGAGCCATTTTAAAAATGATAGCTTTCATGTTCACAAAAGTGGGTGAAAGTCTTCATTTTCTTCTAGAACTTTCAGGCCATCATTTTGGCTTCTCTTTCCCTTTGGAAAAAAGTGGATTTCAGTTTATTTGTTGCCTTTATTTATTGGACAGGAAGCAATGAAATGGAAGTGAACAAGAAGAATCCAAAAGATTATCTTCTCTAGTCCTAGGAAACAGGACATCCTTTGAGTATGTATATGTGTTGGTGGTTTTCTTTCAAGTAAATGAGTACAGGGATCTAAGCCACTGCTCCTACTTCTAGATGTAGAACAAAAGCTTGATTTTTCAGACTTTCTTGGCAGCTTGATCATTCATTTTCTTTTTCTTGCTTTGTATTGGAAGCAAACTTCCAGTGGGAAGAAAAGATTATAATGAATATTTAAATTCGATCATTTCTATTCTCTTTGAATTCACAGCTAAATGGCTATTAATTTGTTTTCATGCCCATTGTTTGGAACACTTATTTCTAGGGTTCAGTCTTGACAATCAATAGTCATTATTTAGAGGCTATATAACATTTTATTAAGCTTCCTGCGTTTGCTTAGTCATTCCTCCTGAAGAAATACTTGGGTTGTCTCCAACTTCTGTCTTGTGCGTTTTTTTACATTACTTTAGATGGGATACCACAGAAGCAAGTTAAAATTATTTAAATATATATGTACCATTAGGTAATACAAAAATACCACTGTTATTTTTTCATTTTGTAGGTTTGCTTTAAAGACACCTTATATATTCAGAACACACTGAACAATGTTCATTTTGTAAGATTCATTTATAATGGACTGACAATGTATTTGATTGGGAGACCAGAAATAAGCTTTGGTTTTGATGATGAATTGGAAAAACTAATCTCTAGTTTCAATTAGAGTTTCCATCTTTTGAGAGCTTTAGATTAAACAGACTCTGAGGTTCACCTTTGTTCTGAAATTTCACTGTTTCAGTAACTTGGAACACAGTTTCTCAGTTTTAAGTGACTACACAGATTTATTATCGTATCCTTCCTTTTATGATGCATTCTTGGTCTTATCATATTGTACTGAATGCCGAGTCATAATCAAGAGGGCAGCCATCAACGTTTTTATTATTCCTATGAGAAAGGGCTGAGTTTTATGATGCATTTTCCAGGAATTCGTTGTGGAGAAAACTGGAGACTGCCTGTGTGTGAAACCAGATGCATACACAGCTTCAACTAAGATGTTATCAAAGAGAATTGTTTCCTTTCCAGATGCTTCAGGTTGTTTGGTTATCTGTTCTTGGACATGAGTATGATTTATGTTGACCATTTCTGATAATGACTAAGGGTCAAAGGGTACTCATAGGCTTCTCAGGAAGCTTCAGCATCCTTGTGTCTCTCCTGGTCCTCATCCTGCTGAAACCTACCACTTGATTTCTCCTCATTCTCTGATGTCTGCATCTGCATAGCTATACCCTGTGGTGCTCTGTTTTAGTGACACCTTGGGCAATTTGACAATAGCTTTGTTGTTTCTTTACTTCTGAATCCATATGTCCTTCATGGCCCTACCTCTGAAAGTGTAACATTATTTACTTTCTGTTGAGCCTTCTTTGCTGTTGTTTTCTGCTTCCCTTTTTAGCCCATATTCACATTAGCCATGTGAAATCTTTTTCACCCACTGGAAATATAATTCCCAACTTCCCACACTGTTGTCAGAAGGGAGAAGGTATCTTCCAACAAGTACCACCTCAGTTCCTCTCCGGAGCCTCCAAACTCATTGATGTAGTGGCCAGTTTCCCTATGCTTCATGCCTAAGAAGTTATCACTCTCCTTTGTATTTCACTAAAGTCAAGTGTAATGGGCAGGGAGGTGACAGATCTGGTGACTTGTTCAACTGTGATCTGAAAAACAGCCAATTAAGGTAAGATTCTGCATAGTTAGGGAAGGTTTGACCCTGGGTCCAGATGTAGACTCATTAGGCTCAGGGTGTTAAGTAAAACCAGAGAGAAAGAAATATGTCTGGACTAGCCCCAGGAAATGGGGACATGCTGGAAATCCAAGAAAGCAGCATGTGGGCCTACCTTACTAGGGAAGGAAGCTGTGAAACAAGGTCATCTGGGCATAATGGCGGTCTGGAAATGAAGTGTCTTTTTCTGAAATGCTGAGAGAACTTCCTAAGTAGATGACCTTTTTTTTCCCCCCCTAACTCTGACTCACCTCCTACAAATCCAGTAATAGTACTCACCATTTATGGGTGTCTTAGAATGGATAGAGGCTATCTCGTTTGATCTTCACAACATTCAGCTAATATATTTGTCTGCTTGAGCTGCAATAACAAAATACCACACACTGAGTGGCTTGAACCACAGAAAGTTATTTTTTTCACATGGGGAAAAAAACTAAAAAGTTCAAATAAGGGTCTGACGAAAAGTAAGATTCCTCTTTGGGCTGCATTTTGGGGTTATTTAATTCAATCACTCCTCTTCCCTTTCCACCTCATTGCAACTAATGGTGATTTTCACCACAGTATACAATCTGTGTTTGTTTTCTTTTGCTGTAGAGGAAATTACCTCAAATTTGGTGGCTAAATGTGACACAAATGTAATATCTTAAGTTTCTGTAAATAGAAGTTTGGCTCTTCTCAAGGTCTCACGGGTCTGAAGGCAAACAGTTGGTCAGGACTGGATTCTCATCCAGTGTTTGACATCCTCTCTCAGCTCACTAACTGGTAATACAGTTTGCTTTCTTGTAATTTTCTTTTTGTCTTCCTGCCACAACCATTCTCAGCCCCTAGAGGCTGCTCACAGCTCCTTACCACATGGCCTCCACAAGTAGTTTGCATCATGGGTGCTTGCTGTCTTCCAGGTCAGCCAGAGCAAATCTCTCTGCCTTTCCCATCTGCTAGTAAAGGTGGAAAGTTCTCTCTAAACCCATCCTCACCCTCCACCCCACCCACCACCTACCTGGTGATGCTGTGTTTTGATTTCAGGAGGTTTTTCACTTACTAGAGGGTGCTCTACCACTTGAGTCATACACCCCCACCCTAAATGCTCCACATTCACCTACTTAAATCAGACTCATTAGGATTACCTTATCTTAAGACCTTAATGAGATCTGGGAGATTCATAACATCACAGACTCATGTTTGATTGGCTGAGGGTTTGGTTTGTGGACCATTTCAGAGTTCTGCGTAGAAAATTCTGGCAGTGGATAATAAGTATTATGCCTAGTACAAAGTAAACCTGGAGTAGAAGTAAACTGGGAGTAGGTAGAACTTAGTGGAGTTGTTTCCTTGATTTGTAAGTCTGCCCCATACTTTGTCCTTTAGCAACTCTGCTTTCTCTAAAACCATGCCCAGTTCTTGAGCAATCTGGAACAATCTCTTGAGCAATCTTTCATTTTTTTCTATAATTTCGGAACTTTTTTCAGAAAAAGCTCCAAGATTTCCTGAAGATGTGGAGTAATCTAACTTTGTGTTCCCGTTTCATTGCCAGTAGTCTTTGCTTACTACCAACTTGATTTATGCTTCTGGTGTTAGTTGTCTTTGCTATGACCAAATAGTTAAGAAACACAGTTTCAATGGAGGAATTATTTAATTTGCCTCACAGGGTTGGAGGCTTTAGCCCATAATCCTTGGCTATGTTAATTTTGGGCCTATGATTGAACAGAGCATCATGCAAGTGACAGAGATTCACCTCTTGGTGGACAGGAAATAGTAGATACGGCTCCAGGACAAGATAACAGTCCCAAACACACACCCTCCGTGCCCATCTTTCTCCCAGTAGACTTTACTTCCTAAACATCTTCCTAGAATGGTTTCCCTATCTGAGGATTAAGCCTGTGGTAGATATTTGGTATTCAAACCAGATCACCTATTGTTCTGGACCATTTCTCTCAACAGAGTCTGTATCTGAAGGATAAATTATATAGACACACAATGTATGTGCCATCTATACTCCTGTGCAGCTCAATTTTCTTAGCCCCTTCCTTCCATCCTAATGTTGTTTACACATTGGACAGCCCATGGATCTTTACTCGCCCCAACCATATCCCTGTTTCAGCCTTTCCTAGCCCATTTTTCTGCCATCAGGAGCAGGATGGTTATTTCGGTTTCTGTATGTAATATGGTACCCATGGGCTTGTAGTTGAAGCAGATGTTAGAGAAATAGGAAGAATTAACTATTTCTCTTTTATCTCCTTAGTCCATGCGGGGGGAGGGGGAAGGAAGGATCTGTTCAGTTTTGTTTAAAAAGCTTCTTAAGCCTGGCCCTGGCAGCTCATATGTGTAATCCCAGCTACTCAGACTAAGATCAGAGGATGATGGTTTGATGCCAGCTCAGGCAGGAAAGTCCATGAGCCTTTTATCTCCAATTAGCCACCAAAAAGCCGGGATGAAACTATGGCTCAAATAGTAATAGAAGAGTACTAGCTATGAATTCTGGGACATTGGCCAGACTCTAAGTTCAAGCCCCAGAAGTGACACAAAAATAGATAGATAGATAGATAGATAGATAGATAGATAGATAGATAGATAGATAGATTTTTTTCTTTTCTTTTCTGAGATAGGGTCTCACTGTGATCCAGTTTGGCCGGAAATTCTCCATTCTTTGGTCTCAGCCTCCTCAGAACCAGAGTTACAAGGCATGTGCCACCATGATGCACTGTTCTACTTTCTGTTTCTTAATGTCACATGTGAGGATGCTTATAATACCTGTCTTCATCCACTTGTAAGAATTAAATAACTTAAGAAAACTTCAAACTGTTAAATAATTCCAGGCCCATTATACACACAATAAATATTTATAAGTGGTTTTTATTGAAGAGTCCCTCCATAGAATTACTGCTTTTACGTTTGATGAAATAAGAGAGAATGATGAAGTCCAAGTCAGAGTTCACAAGCACCGATTCACAGGATGTGATACACAAGCATGTTCAGGTTTTGGGAAGTTGGAATAAAAAACAAACCCAAGTTGGAAAATAGATTCAGATTTTTAAAAATGTAGCAATTTTGCCTGTGTTTAAACGTAGAATAGTAAATAGGCTAATGTAAAGTATTTTTTTTTCCTAGTAGGATGGTATAATCAGAGCACCATATAGTCCATTGATGAAATCAGTAGAAATAAAGAGGAAAGGCCGCATACTAGACTTCTTGAAGCATTAACTAATGCTTGACTCCTTGTTTAAGAAAAATAAGGGGAGGTCTGCCAGTGTAGCTAGTGGTAGAGTGCTTGCCTAGCATGCACAAAGCTGTGGGTTGATTCTTTCATACCACATACACAGATGAAAGCTGAAAGTGGTGTTGTGGCTCAAATAGTAGAGTGCTAGCATTGAGAAAGTTCAAGGACAGTGCCCAGGCCCTGAGTTCAAGCCCCAAGACTGGGGGTGAGGAGGTTAAAATTTAAAAAATAAATGGAACAGTTCAATTAAAGGTGACTCACATTTTCCATCATGAGAGACCAGAAATCATCAATATCATTACAACAAAAGATACTTAAAACATTAGAGGGGAGGTAGAAGGAATGACTGAATAAGAAGGTAAGCACTTGGAGCAGGTCTCAAATCAGTGTGAAATTCAAGGAAGAAGTATTGCAAGTGATACTTCCAGCATCTTGTGGTTTGGAGGGAATGCCTTTCCTGCCCATCTGGCTACTCACATATCCATTGTATCCATATCATTGCCCAATCCATGCATAGATTGTGAGCTCTGGGAAGCAGTCACCACGACTTCCAAATCTGCGCACCAGATATACTTGCCAAATAGAAAACTTAAGAACTCAGTAAGCAATAATAGTGAGAAATACAGTAAATAGGTCATGGAGAATTAGGACAAAAAAATAACATTTGTGAATTTGCCAATGATGAGACTGGAATTTCCTAAGTATGTTGGTGCAAGTGCCAGAGTTCAGAGCATTGATCAGGAAGTTAATAGCAAGGAAGGCAGAGTAGCAGCTATGGTCTGTTCTTATAAAAATCTGGAATGGAAAATACTTGGAGTCAGAGGAAGGGGATAGAGGAGTGAGGCAACACAAGTTGAGTTGATTTGTTCCTTAATTGCAAGGAAAATGTGCTATAATTTGAGGTAAAATTGCAAGAGTGCTTGATTACAAGAGGAAAGTGTTTAAGAGCAAGCAGAGAGAGAGGTTCGATTGTAAGGGCAGAGAGTGATTGCTACAGAAAGACGCAAGGGTCAAAGCAGAGCCTGCCACCTGCTAAGGGCTCTAAAGAATGAAATTCAGGGTCTGTCTGGGAAAGAAGAAAAGAAGGTAAAGTGGGGATGAGAAGGGGAGAGAAGGCCAGCCAGTAGCAAATGTATTTCTTAGAGGCTGGGAGAAAGATACAGAGAGCTGAACTACATTGAGATATGTGAATGAAGACATTTCTTATATTGCCAGATGGTTTCCATATCCCCAATGAAGGAGCCAATTTTGTTCTGAGAGCACTGCTCGCCTTCCTAACTTCCTACTCTCACAATGTGTAGCTTTACCTTTGAGCCATCATCATCTTATTATAGCTGGAGACTATGAATGATCCTGAAAGCATTTTTCAGTAAAAATATACATAAAATAAAAGTCAGTGTTTGGAATTACACCTGTTAAGCTTCAAATAAGTAGCCAATTAAAGCATCCCATAGATGAGCAAATCTGATAGGTTTTATTTCCCTGAAACACATGTAGGTTGAAGGCAAGAGTAGTCTGTACCTTATAAATCTAGCCAAATCACTAAGGAAAACATCTGTTTTATTATCAGGCCAACGCACACTGCCTACAAGTTCAACACATAACAGACTTGTTCATGTGAACATAGTGTGAGTTTGATACAGCTGTTCATTCATCCAAGCAAAAACTGTATAACCTAATCTCAGAAAATGGTTTTGATGCTGTTATTTTTTTTAATAAAACCAATCTTGGTTTGACTTGATAAATCCAGCAAAATCAAATATGAACAATTCACATATGACATTTTCTATCTTAAAAAAGAAGCCATGAGGGCACAAAAATTAATTTTAGGAACCTTATGAGTGAATTGTAAGTTCAATTATTTTTTAAATCTTCTAGTGTATAAAGTTTACAGTGTGGCTGATTGTCTACACATCACATATGAAGAGCCAATATATTTTACTATTGCTCACTTTAATTTCGATTAAAATTGAAATGTCATATTAAAAGCTTTTTCCTGTTGAAATAGTCTGTTAATGTTTATGTGTTGGTTCTTGTGTATAAGATACAGTATGGGTTTTATTTTAACTTCCATATCTCACTCTGTGCCTATGATCTCTTTCTTCTCACATACACACATATACACTCTCTGTTTTCTCACCTACAGCAATCACAGGCAATTATGGAATACATAATTAAATACCTCTTTAAGATTTACTTTTTCACCAAAGGCATTATGGTTAAATGCCTACAATTCCAGCAGCTGGGAGACTGAGACAAGAAGACTGAACAATCAAGATCATTCTGTACTACTTAGAGAGCCTCTGTCTTTAAAAGATAGAAAGGAAAGAAAAAAATAAAAGATAAGTGAATCTATATTAAAAAAAAAAAAAAAAGGAAAGGAGTGTTGGAAGACTAAGACAGTTGGGGGTGAGAAGTTTGGCCTAGTGGCAGTGCTTGCCTAGCATGCATGAAAACCAGGTTCAATTCCTCAGAAATTCCCTTGAAATTCAAACTATAATATTAATATAGTACAATTTATGAAATATAGATCTACTAGGTAGTGAATGTAATTTTCTTTTTCTTTTTTGTCAGTCTGGGCCTTGATCTCAGGGCCTGTACACTAACCTTAGGCTAGAGCCCTATTACTTGAGCCACAGCACCACTTTCTGGCTTTTTTTCTTTTTTACTTTTTCCTTTTTTTTTTTTTTTTTTCTTTTGGTGCCAGTCCTGGGCTTGAGCTCAGGGCCACAGCACTGTCCTTGCACTTTCTAAAGCTAGAACTCAGCACCACTTCTGGCTTTTTTTCTTTTTTAGTTTTTCTTTTTCTTTTCTTTTTTTCTTTTGGTGCCAGTCCTGGGCTTGAGCTCAGGGCCACAGCACTGTCCTTGCACTTTTTCAAGGCTAGAGCTCAGCACCACCTCTGGCTTTTTTCTATGGGTATGGTACGGAGGAATCGAACCTGAGTCTTCGTGCATGCTAGGCAAGCATTCTACCACTAGGCTAAACTCCGAGCCCCCCAGCTTTTTTTCTATGTATGCAGTACCCAGGACTTGAACCCAGGTCTTTGTGCATGCTAGGCAAGCACTTTACCACTAGGCCACACTCCCGGCTGTGAATGTAATTTTTTATCTTGAGATCATTTATTGGGATCCAAAAGTCAGTGTCTCCTGTAATCAAATCAGTAGTTAATGCTAATTTGTCAATATTGACATATACTGCTATTTTTTGCATTTCATCTTTGAAATTATCTTTCCAATAGATGCCTGTGGACAAATACTTGTATCAATTCGGGGTATTCAGTATATCATGCCTTTAATTGAGAGTATTTATCACTTAGAAGGCATTTATAGAATTCTTTTAGATTCTTCTCTCTATTTTCATCTTTAATCAGATCCATCATTTCTAATTGAAAGTTAGACATAATCTCTCAATATCACAAGTAAATGGATTCTTAAATAGTAATATTTCCTTTGCACTTGGATTGAAGTCTGCAAAATGCTGTTAAAAATGTACTAGGAACTCAGGAAATATGTCCACTGCAAATTTCTGTGGGAATGGAGGGTTTGTTTATTGCTTTAACATTGACATCATGGTAAACGTATAATGAAGCTTGACATTACTTGTAAGTTAAACATTAGGTGTTAAAAAGACTGAAGTGTACAACTTGCTCTCTTGCAAGAAGGAAATTCTATTTAATTTTAGGTTGAATTCTCTAATAAACCTTGTAAATCTTGTAGCAAAAGCTAATTTGTAAATATTGGGTAGTAGCGATTTTAATCTCCGCTATAAGAAAAATAGGATAAAATCACAATAAAACCTCATCATTACTAACTCATCAAACTACTATTTGCCCATGTAAATTCAGTCATTTTTTTTTTCTGCAAAAAGTTAGCAGAACTGGGGCTGGGAGTTTGGCCTAGTGGTTAAAGTGCTTGCCTAGCATGCGCGAAGACCCAGGTTCGATTCCTTGGTACCACGTGCATACAAAAAAGCTGGAAGTGGTGCTGAGGCTCAAGTGGTAGAGCTCTAGCCTTGAGAAAGTCCAAGGACAGTGCTCAGGCCCTGAGCTCAAGCCCAGGACTGGCAAAAAAAAAAAAAAGTTAGCAGAACTGACAGAAGTTGAGTCCGTGAGAAACGAGTCCCTTTTTCACTTGTCACGTAGGACAATTTTGTATTTTCCAGAATATTTGCTGATGACTAATGTTATAGATTTGCATTTCACAAGCTTTGTAAATTTGTTCACTTTTTTGTTTCACCTAATTTTTAGACATTTAGTCTGAGTTGCAACACATCTTAATAGATTCCACTTCAGATTGTAATGAATGAGTGTGTCCCCAACTTCCTCTATGACATTGCCCCATGCAGAACTCTTCATACAGGATAATTTTCAGTCATCTCAGTTTTGACATTGACTCCACAAAGGACTACTTAGCAACTGGTAACATTTGCCATTTCATCCAAGCTAAGAGAAACCACTCAAAATCTTCTACTTCGTTTCCTAGTTAACTGCTGATGTGGGTACCAGTGTCCTCGTTCAGTAGTTTGGTGTGTATAGAACATTGGAAGAAGTGATGAGTGGAAGGAAACAAGACCAGATGAGTTAGATTATGGTGGGCCTTTAGGCTTACTATTCTTAAAGCCTTGCAGATATATATATTCTTGATCATTGATTTGATTTTGTGGGGTTTTTTGAGTTTGGGGTTTTTGATGCTTGCTTACATGGCCTTATGAATATCCCTTTAATGAGGGAAAAATAAAACAGAATTCTGAAAGTGAAACTCAGTGGAATCTAAAGCAGTTTTAGTGATGAGTCAAGGAGATGGGAGGCCTAGAGTTCCTTAGTCCTGCAGGACCACTCAGTCTTTCCCATTCCCACAGAACAATTGAAACCCATTGTTTTTAACACTGAGTCAAAGCACAGCAGTGTGTCAACAGGGGAGAGCACAGGGCTGGTAGACCAGTCTGATCACGAGTTCCATGGTCGACACCGCTATGTGCTCTGGAACACCAGTGTCAGTAATACAACAATGAGTATTCCTGCTGTTTTATCAAATAAAGAGACCTAAATTCAAATCTGCAATGACAGGTTTGTTTTTGAGTTCTATTACAGGATCCTTATACTCTAGAATGCTATCCATGATAGCATGATAACAAGCAGCTATGGAGACCGACTGTGTGGCACTTAAAGGTGGCTAGTACAACTGAGGAACTGAGTCATGAATTTTATTTTCTTTTAGCTCATTTTAATTTGAATAGCCAGAGGTAGCTGGACCCTACTACTGTATAAGAAAGTTCAACTCTAAATAAATATTGATCTTCTTTGTGTGAGTCCTGGGGCTTGAACTCAGTAACTGGGTGCTGCTCCTGAACTTTTTACTCAAGGCTAACACTCCACAACTTGAACCACAGCTCCATTCTGGCTTTTTGGTGATTAATTAAGATAAAGGATCTCAGGGACTTTCCTGCTCAGGCAGGCTTTGAAATCACAGTCCTCAGATTTTAGCCTCTTGAGTACCTAGGATTACAAGTGTGAGCTACCAGCGCTCAAGCTAAATAACAATTTTCCTCAAGCTAGCATATTCTCCAGTGATTCTGCCTGACTATATAACTACATTTGGAAGATTATTATGCAATTTACATTTGTCTTAGAATGTTTTCTAACTATTGCATTAATATTTAATATACTTATTTCATATAAAATGTTGAGAATTGGATCTGAATAAATATTATTTGAGATTTGATGTTGCTTCCTTAGAAAAGAAATAAGAATTTCATTAATTCATTAATATGTATTAAGTACCTTACCATTATGCTAGGCACTGAGTTCTAGACCTTGGGAATGTTGTAGCATGCAAGACGGACATGGTTTTCTAGGACTCTGAAACTGGTCTTACTGGAGAGGGGAGAATCAGAAAGCAAGTAACATAGAAGATTATGAAATACATAAAGTTTGGCAACTTGGAAGAGGCACTAAATTCAAGGAAGTTCACTAGAAGAATGTGCTTTGATGTCTGAATAGAGGTATTTATCTCTGTCAGAAAGACTTTAGAGGAAGAGTAAGGAGAATCTTGCACATGTAGAGGCCTGCAGGTCAGAGTGTTGGTATTCCAAGAAGGAAAAGAAGTTGCCTGGGCTGGATGTAATGGGGGAAATGAGGGGCCACATGATCCATGGTATAGGAGTTAACCTTTTGTGCAAAGAGGGCAGAGACAAGGAAATGGCTAGGACTAGGCTGTGAAGGGACAGAAGAATCAGCATTATATATAAACCAAGAAGATAGGCAGTGTTTTAACAGAGTCTTATCTCACCGTGACATTACTGTAATTTCAGTATGATTCCCTAGTTATTTCATATTTCATAGAAGTTTCTGCATCTATCAATAACAGGAACTGGAAACTTAATCTTAAGAGGTTAAATATGCTTTGCAAAAGCTATTTTCCTTGTATTTCAACCACCCCACTCTCCCCCCCACCCCCCGACCTCTCACAGTAGAGATAGAACTCGGGGCCTCATACTTGATAGTCAGGCACTCTATGATCAAAGCTACACCTGCAGCCCAGAGATCTTCTTTTTAAATGAATCTTAAATCTCTTTGGACACGGTCATCGCTTTTACTCTATAACCTTTCCTATCATATACCATAAGATTAACTACAAAAATGGTCATTGTAAAAAAGGTTTTATATTTTATATATGAACATTATTTTCTTTATCAGTAACTAAAGAGAATGTTACCTGACACCTCTACCATTTACTACATTACCTAATAATGAGTATTGAAAACAAAATAAAGCTATGTGTCCATGTGTCATGTAAATGCTGTCAGATTTCTTGGTGAAGATTGCAATGCTAGGAATTTCACTCAGCTTTAGCTTTCTTGTTTTAATACTGTTAACTTAATGGAAAATTAGCAACAGTTCATCAGAGAGCTTTATTGCTAGTGAAAACCCAGCATGGAAATTTGTACCTTAAGAAATATACACACTACGTACAGATCTGATCCTCTTATGCTTGTATTTTTATATGTTTCATTTCTTGCCAAATATTGATGAACTCCATAATTCCAAAAGGATTTGATTAATTTTAAAATTTGGAACCCTAGCTATGAAATATGAACAGAGAACATTATCATGCCTGTTGAAATCGCCAAGTTCTTTAGAGATACACAGAATGTTCAAGAAACAGAGGACTGAACCATATATATGAGCCAGTATCAGGCAGAAGATATGCTATATAATTTGCTCTATTTTGATGACCCCCACCCCACTTTTTTCCCATCCATGATGACAACTTTAATGTTTTACATAGAAGAATGTAAAAAATTAGTATAGCTTCAGTGGCTAATTTTTTTGCAGCAAATACTCAGTCACTTCTCATGAAAACTCCCCACAAACCCTTAATAAATGCAAACTTTATTTTTAGTAATGACCTTTAGTAATGTGAGCCTTGATCCATTGAGATGCTGTTCACTTTGGATGCATCTCCAAATCCCTTTTTTATGCATTTTAAATCAACACACACTTGCTCTGAATTTATGCATGTGGATAGACGGAGATGTAATTTAAACACATCTGTTCAAATATGCATTTCAGATCAACTTGGTGCTGGTTCTCATAATACGATGGAGTTTTTGACGGGTATTATATCCCTAAAGTACACAACAGATGGTATTTATTAGAGAATGAATAGAAATGAAGTTTAGGGATGTTGAGCTTTTTGTCTTAAGTCACTCATTTTTTAGTCATGAAACAATCATGATCTAAAGTCCTGTGTCCCTGTGATAAGGCTTCGTGTGAGGCTGTTTCATGAAGTTGAGATTCAGTATGTATTTTTTGAGCAGTTAATATCACAGAGCAAAATTAGATGAGAAAATGGTACAGCAAATAAATCTATTAACAATTTGTTACTGGCTACAATTAATCCTTTATGTCAGGTAAACTTTGGATTCAAATAGAATAACCTCACAAAATCTTCATTCACTGGAGGCAAATGTCAGTGAATAGTTTCAAATTTATTAATTCACCCTTTATTTCAGAATATAAAATCGGATTTCTTTATTCATCTTAAAAGCTAACCTTTCTCCCTTGAAATGCTTATGCTAGGAACAAATGGCATAATATGTCCAAAGTATGTTTACCTTGAATTACCACACATTCATTACCTTTCAGATTCCTCAGTTTCAACTGCAGATTATCCTTGAGCAATTATCTTTTCAAGAAATGGAAAAAAAAATGACTTAAGTGAGTTCCTCTTACCCTGATTCTTCCAACCCTGTCTCTCAAAGACCATGTGCTCTGTGTACCTTTAGCCCACACCTAAAGATGGGAAGCTGATGAGACAGAAGATACTCATGTGACAATAAATTTCCTGGGAGATCAGTGATTGTTGCCAGACTAACAGAGCCATCATAACTGTTTCAAACACACTTTTCCTTCTGTAGAACTTACAAGCATTGGGAACTAGTGCCAGAGAGTGGCATCAAGGAGATGAAACAAATCTATATGTGCATAGTTTTTAGTTGCACTTGACAAAAAGCTTAGTTCACATGTCTACCATCACATGGAAGTAAACCAAATTGAGATTACTTGTAAGCTATTATTGTCTTCTATATACAGAAGTTAGTAATAAGTCTTTCTTTTCTTTTTCTCTGAGACTTAGACTGAGAGTGCAAAAAGAAAGCAGTGATTTATGAGTTAACCTGCAGTTATACTAGACAGTAATAGAAAACATTTTAAAATATTTCAAATAATATAATTGCTTTGCGCCAGGAACATGCACATGAATGAAAGATGTTAGCAGGTGTCCAGCTACCATGGAATCTCATGCTGGTGTATTTATTGGAATATGCACACCATCCAGAGATTTAAATTTGTAAAATGTAATCAGAAGGTCTGAATGAAATACTCTAGCTTAAAATCATGTAACTCTTTTAAACTGAATTTCCCATTTAATAAAATACAGTTTGGAGTGTCAGATTTCTTTCCTATCTTAGTAGATTTTTTCACTATTACTTTGAAAATCATGTGTTTTTCTTTTGTTTCAGATTTTCTATATAAACTTTATCTCAGCATACAATGATTGACTGTCACATTTGGTATTTGATAATTTGGTAAGAATTTCAGTAGAGTTTTAATTACTTGACGCATTGGAATTTAGTGCCTAATATCTTTCTAGGCTTCAGTATCCTTGGATCGTGGCACATATTTGGGTAAAATCACATTAATGTAGTCAGAATACAAAGAAACGATTCACTAATGTTTCATGTTCATCATGAAAATAGATAAATTACACTGAAATGTAGTGTCATCTACTTGTATCCTCTTTTCAGATCTTTGATGTGGAACTTTTGTTGTTGTTTTTCTGGGGATCTAACCCAGAGTCTTGCTTGCACTTGCTGCGTAAGAGCTCTGCTACTGAGCTACACCCCAAACCCTACACATTTAACTTTTAGTGATGTAGTGTAAGATTACAAGGGATTTGGTGTGATTTTGCAGTCCGGAAAAACAGTCATCTAGATTGTATTTGTTTTCTGGTGAGAGAATTTTTCTTTTCGTTTATTCTGCACAGCCTTTTTCTATCCTTTTTTTTTTTTTTTTTTTTTTTTTGCCAGTCCTGGGCTTGAGCTCAGGGCCTGAGCACTGTCCTTGGACTTTCTCAAAGCTAGAGCTCTACCACTTGAGCCTCAGCACCACTTCCGGCTTTTTTCTATGTATGTGGTACCAAGGAATCGAACCCGGGTCTTCGTGCATGCTAGGCAAGCACTTTAACCACTAGGCCAAACTCCCGGCCCCTGCACAGCCTTTTTCTTTCTTCTAAACTACCAGGGAAAATTTTGAATCTTCTCTGCCATTTCTGTAGCTATTTGTGCAGCATTTGTACTAAGTTAATAAAAAAAAAAAGTCCCACCCTGTGGGTCATTTGGATTATCTATTAGCTATTACCATCCTCGCTGAGTCCCTCAGCATTTCTTCTTCATCTTAGTGATAGGTTGGATGCTTTCAGCATTGTGGTACTAGTGTATACAGCTTTGAGGACACCACTCTTCACGAGAGCCTTTGGGGCTCCTTTGTGCTATTGTCATGTTGGTCCCAACCTCCTGTCAAACTGGACATTACTCTGGCCCCATTCAGGTTTACCGCGTCCCATGATGTGTGTGGCTTCTTTGCACCTGATTGCTCTTGTTCTTGCTTTCCTTGAATTAGAGGGTTTGTTCACTTTTTCTCTATAGCTTTTTATCAGTAATGTGGCCTTGTGTATGTTGGACATGAGAAATGCAACTAGAATAAATTGAGACATGCTGTAATTGTGTAATAGATACTAGATTTCCAAGTCTTAGTTTTAGGGAAAATGTAATATCCTATTAGTTTTTATATGGGCTGCATATTATGGGCTGAAATTAGAGTTTTATAGTTTCTAATTTCAAGCTGTGCCTACCTATATTCCTAGTTACTAGAAAGGCAGAGATACAAGGATCATAGCTCGAAGCCAGCCCTATAAAATCAGTGATACCCAATCTCAAAAACTAGACCGAGTTGTTCTTTCATGCCTGTAATCCTAGTTACTTAAGGGGCAGAGGTAGAAAGCTCGTGGTCCAAGGCGGCCTAGGGAAACGCATAAGACCCTACTTGAAAGCACACCAAAGGACTTAGAAAATAGCCAAGTACTTCCCAAGCAAGCGAGAAACCCTGAGTTCAATATCTCATACCACAAAATAAGATAGTAATTTCACCTGTTACATATAGTGTGTGTGTGTGTGTGTGTGTGTGTGTGTGTGTGTGTGTGTGTGCATGCCTGTCGTTGGGCTTAAACTCAGTACCTGGGTAATAGCCACAGCTCTACATCTGACTTTTTGGTGGTTAACTGGAGACTAGAGTTTAATAGATTTTCCTGCCTGAGCTGTCTAGCTACACACCTTGACCCTTAGATCTCAGCCTCTTGACTGTGTAGGATTACAAGCATAAGCCACTAGTACCTGGTACTTGTTGCATTTTAAAATGTGACGTTCAGAAAACTTAAAAATCAAAAATGTCTGTAATCCTAGCTACTCAGGAGGCTGAGATCTGAAGATTTTGGTTCAAAGTCAGCCTTGGCATAAGAGTTGGTGAGACTCTTATCTCCAAATAACCAACCAGAAACCTGGAAGTGGTGTTGTAGCTCAGTGTGGTAGAGCGGTAGCCTTGAGCCGAAGAGCTCAGACAGCATCCAGTCCCAGTTTTCAAGCCCCATGACCAACAAAAAAAAAGAAAAAAAAAAGAAAGAAAGAAAAGAAAAGAAAAAAATGTCATTTACATTGCTATTTTTATTGGCCCAATGTCGAGAGACAGTGTCTTTCTTTGGATCTTGCTACATCAGAGTCAGTTCTGTTACATTATTTTCATAGAATCACAACGTTTTCTTCAAAGCTGTGTGTATTCATTGCACAGATAGAGCCATCAGTCATCTCTTAGCCCCTGGTATTTGGCTCCTTTTCTGGTCAGAACTTGGAGCCACTGGCTGGAAATGGAGCTTCACAGATAGAGTAAATACTTGTCCTATCATCCTTTTTCCCCACTTTGTTCAGACACATTCTTTAGTAGGAGGCAGCTCTGTGGTTCACCTGTGCCTTGTTGTACCTCCATGCCCTTGCAAATATTTTCCTCATGCCTTTTCTCTATCCATGTATGAACCCCACTTTTGTCTTCTCTAAGACCCATATATCCATTCATTCTCCTGTACCTCCTTATGCCACTTCCACCCTCAAATTATGTCACACATGTCACCATACACATCCTCTGATGACTAGAAATGTTCCCTAACTCATACTCAGACTCTAATTTCCTAACGCTCATCTGGAAGTTCAGAACTATCCTTGGTTGGATTGAATGCAATGCCCTTTAAGTCTTGAGCTTTAAGGCTTCACCAGGGTAGATTGTCAGGCTGGTAGCATCACCCACAGTTGTACACTTACTTGCAAGACCTTGTCTTTTACTAATTTCTCTCTGTAAGCTAGCCCAACCATCATTTATATATATAAAAATTATTAATAAATGTGTCTATGTTGTGTTTTAACTACTCATTCATAAAGAAGGGCTAATAAAAGTATTGAGTTAGCCTGGCACAATGGCTCACACCTGTAATCCTAAGTACTCAGGAGGCTGAGATCTGAGGATCAAGGTTCAAAGCCAGCCTCTGCACAAAAGGATCCTGAGACTCTTACCTCCAATTAACCTCTAGAAAACAGGGAAGTGGGGCTTAGCTCAAGGGTAAGGCAGTAGCCTTGTGCTGAAGAACTCAGGGACAATGCCCAGGCTCAGGGGTAGGGCAGTGGCTTTGAGCTGTAGAGCTCAGGGATGGAGCCCAGGCTTAGTTCAAGCTCCATGACCCACAAAAAAAAAAGTATTTATTTGTAATTCTAAATGATTTTTAAAGGATTATTCAGTAGGGTAAAGAGATAGTTATTTAGTGTTCAACTCTTGGTTCCTCTGTTCGGAATCTTTACTGAATATCTGCAAATTAACCTTACCCTTTGCAGAAGGTGTTGGTGTTGATGTTTTTGGTCTGAGTTCCTCAGGTACTATAACAAAATACTATTAGAAAATACTGACAGCATCATCTATAAACAATAAAAATGCATTTCTCCCAGATCTAGAGGCCAGAAGTCCATGCTGAAGAACCACTAAGCCATTGTCATTCTTTGTGGTTTCTCAAGTGGCAGATAATTTTTTTGCGTGTGTGGACTATGAATGATGCTAGATCTGGTATGCCACACTGCTGTAGTAATCTGAAGACTGCTCCAGTTCCTTTGCCAAAGGTAATGTAAGCAGTACTCCTCACTAGACCCTGGGAACTTGGGGCTTGCTGTTAAAATACTCATGTGGTATTTGTTTTTGCCCAGAGGTGGGTGGGTTTTATCAACTAATTGTTCTAGCTAGGTTCTCTCATCCTTATTTTGGCACCACTGAATATGAGTAGGACAAAACACAGGCTTTTATGCAGATTTTTCTCCTTAGCTGTTGGCAGGACATGCTGTGTGTGAAGGGCCTTTTCCTATATTTCTTTTCCTTGGCTAAAACAACTGTGTAAGGAGAACCCCAAGAGCTGTTCCTGGCCATCTCTCACTGTGGGCCCATCACCATGAGCAGGGGCCCTCTCAGTTCTTTTGTCTTTGAATGTGAGAGTAATGGTTTCATAGTGGAGGCACAGATGCAAAGAGAATGTCCAAGCGCATTGTTCCATTTAGCAGCTATGAGGTCATCAGCCAGCACTGGTGCTTTTACAGTCTCAGACAAGCCACTGTATAGTGACATTGCTAATCCCTGTTATCTGGGAAGAGGCCTTCTAGAATAGAAATATATCTAGTACCACTCAGCAGTCACCATCCAGAGTAGAAGGCAACTTATCATTTAAGATGCACAGAATGAAAGCAGATACATGATCTAGATGCAGGCTCTACTGCTTACTGCTTTGTAATTTGGGGCAGGTTAGTGAACCTAACTGTACTTCCATCACCGGTTTTTTATGTGCCAGTGATTGCATATAGAGATTCCCTTCTTGAATACTTGTTTGTTAAACAGTTTTCTAAATTGAGGGGGAGAACTATCATCTGTTATAGATGAATCAGTATTTGAGAAGCACTTAGACATAAGCATTTCTAATTATTACTAATATGATTTCAGAAAGGCTGAAGTCAGAAAATGCCACAATTTCAACACAATAGTGAGCTAATTCATGAGTCACTAATACTGTTTTCTTCCCTGAATGGTGACTTGGGGACTGTTTGTCCTATTGTCACCTGTTATAGTGGTTTTGTTCTTGAGTTTTTGAAGCATTTCTTAGGACAGGGGCAGTTCCCATCAGCAGGAAAGTGTCGCCTGGCAGCGCTGCTGACCCCGTGTGAGGAGGGTCGGCTGGCTGCCGGAAGCAGCTGTGCCACTGGAGCAGATGGAGTTACTCAGAGTCAGCAGGAGCCATGGAGTGTTGTGGGGCAATGACGCGTGGCTGGGCAGGGCTGTGTGGCTCTGAGAACTGGAAAATAACCACAGTGACAGACTAGCCAAGCATGCGCCAAATGGGATCCAAGAGAATGGCCTGCCCTTGGCATCAAAGCCAGAATGGCAAATGGGCAGGCAAGGGTGCCTGTGCAGTCCTGTTGGAAAGGTTCTTAGCCACCTCTCTCCCTCATCACTGCAGTTCTGATGGACCCTCAGATGTGAGAACTTGGCTTCCAGTACTCCAGAGAGCACAGGATTTTAGAATGACAGACTCATTCCTACAAGAGCAGAAGCAGCACTGCCAAGAACCATTTCCCAGGGGAACCTTCCCTCTGCTTCCCAGACTCCATGTAACACCTTTCCTTCAAGCTCTACTCCACACTTGCCCAAAACCTCGAGTTATTTCATGAGAGCCTTGACTCACCCTCAGCATTTCTAGTTCTGTCTGTAAAAGTCTAAGGTGAAACAGTTTCATCAATGACTACATTAGTTAATGAATAACACTCCTTTTAAAGTATCCACCTGAGGAAAGATGACATCATTGGAAGTAACCAGGTTGGCCCCCATGCCCAGGGGTCTGAACTTTCCCCACAGTGAAGCTAGTTACTTAATAAGCCCAGGGCATCTCCACACCCCTGTCTCCCTGAACTGGTAGCTCTTCAAGGTAGACTGTGGAGACTCACCAGTAATGCTGGGATGAATCATCTAGAGGCAAATAAGGCCATTTCCGATGTTGAACTGACCTCGCTGCTCTCTCTCTCTATTGCTCTGACCACTGAACCTTCCTCATTGGTCTCACAGTTCACATTGGCTTCCTCTATATGTGAGACGCTGCCTGGTTTCTGCAGTATAGAGATGTAAACCAAGCCCTCCCTTACCCACTAGAGGTCTGAGCAGGAGGTGGTAGGTCAGGAGGAGCCAGATAAAATAAATATTAAGAAGATAGGAGCAGACCACCACAGGGCCTGCCAGGAGGGGCTGTGGGTAAACATGCCAAGAGGAAATCTAGAACACTTCTTCCAGTAGGTGGTCCACAGGGGAGGAGAAGGTCTTGTACAGGTGTGAGGATATCTCTTGGTGAGTTTGTGCTAGAGAGCAGTAATACATACATACATACTCATATTTTGTCCGATTTATAATGATGTCTGTACACATTTTACTTTAGGATAAGACTTAAAAATGTAATACTCTCTCTTTTTAAATCTTTGTTGGCACCATAATTTGAATTCAGGGCCTCAGATTTACTGGTCATTACATTACCACTTGAAGTACAGCCTCAACCATTTAGTTGCTTCAGTTGTTTTCCAAGTGGGCCTAGCCTTGGACCTTGATCCTCCTACTCTATGCCTCTTAGTCACCAGGACTATACACATGTGCCACTGTTGAGAGATGGGTCTTGCTAGTTGTTACCTGAATTGGCTTTGAACCACAATCCCTCTGATCTCTGCCTCCTGAGTAGTTGAGATTACAGATATAACTCATCAGGCCTGGCTAAAGTACAGTCTTAGTGCTATAGAATTCCTCTATTGGAAGTAATAATTAGGTTTATTTCTTTTTAAATAATGGACTGGATAATAGAGGCAACTATGTTGTGACTGTGTAATTGTATTACGTTGTTCTTCCTGAGACCTGGTATTTAGCCACCTTCCAGTTAGCTTTTCCATTAAAGAATGCTGTGATCTTGGTTTGAGTGTCTAAAATTTCAATAAGTGGTTTTCTTCAAAGTTTAATTTTATAAGACTCAAGAAACTTGCCCAACTTTGTAGTTTTTGCCCTGTCCTTAAAGGAAGAAAATATTCTTTTAATTGGTTCTGCTAATGTGAATGCCCTTTCAAATATGAAAAAATAAAGCAAGAGGGGAAAGTTGATTATTTCTATAATTGGATTTTCTCTTGAATAAAATGATTTCACCTACTTTATCTTTCTGACTTAAAGGATGAGGCTGGGGGCCAGCCTTCTTAGCTATTGTAGTTAGAAGCAGGTATGGTCGGTTCCAGGGTATCAGAATAGCATATTGGTTTGTGCTGTAATTAATTACTGATGCTGAATATACTTTGGCCCCTGCTTTCATTCCCAAACCTGAGTTTCCACTGTGTGCAAAATAATTCCATCCAGGAAGAATTCTAATTACTTTAGTAATTATCATCTTATCTCTAAATGGAATTCAGACATTTGCTGCAGTTTATGAATGTTCGAAATGTTTCATTTCCTTTCACCTTGAATAACAGAAAAATACACATTACTGAATTCAGCTTCATTGAACCTTATAATTCATGTTTCCATGGCAACAGAAAAACTCATATAAGAATTGTGTTAACATACCATAGACATCAAATACCTTCCCTCTGTCCAGCGGTGTCAGAAAATGATTTTAATAACATGTATAAAAATTCTGTGAAATTTAATATGGTTCCTTTTAACTATCATAATAGTATTATCCTGAATGCTTACTTTTAATTTTTAAAGCAATATCTTTGGTCTTATGTAAGGCTTTTTATTCATTCCAAAATACTTGCCATTGAATGCAAGCCTACTGTTAGTGGGAGGAAAACTCACTTAATATCATAGTTATTTAATTTTTTGTTAACAGTGATGATTCATTTGATTTTGTTGCTTGAAGCCAAACTATATATTTTGGATTCACATCAGGTTTAGGAAAGTAATAGATGACACTAAATCTCTAATGTTGCCTTTTCTGTTTGTCCCCACCACTTTTAATTTTTTTTTCTTTTCTTTTCTTTTTTTTTGGGGGGGGGGCCAGCCTTGGGCTTGAGTCCAGGGCATAAGAACTGTCCTTGGGTTTTCTCAAGCCTAGAGCTCTACCACTTGAACCACAGCACCATTTCTGGCTTTTTTCTATGTATGTGGTACTGAGGAATTGTGCCCGTGTATTTGTGCATGCTAGGCAAGCACTCAACCCCTAGGCCAAGCTCCCGGCTCTGATTTTTTTTTTAAGCGTGTTTGACAGCCACTTTTCTTTCTCAGTCTCAGACACAATTTTCTCATATACTTGAACAATTTTTGAGACAGAGATTTCAGACACTCTTTGGTTTGGGGTTTGTCCTTTTACATTCTAGTCTCATTTGCAAAATGTTAGCAAGTCGTTTGCTATTGTGTCCTTCCCTTCTGTCACACATGATATTTTACAGTGAAAAACTGGATCAGATTTAAGTGATTCCACTAAATGACCAAATTTAACTAGATATTTTTAGGTTATTGAAAGTTTTATTGCTTTAAAAAAAAGTAGAAAATGTCTTTAGAAAGTATGTAGTACCAAGTTTTTCTGAGATGCATTGAATGCCTATCTTCAGTTATAACTATCATATATCATTAATATATATACTAGGAAGAAAATTTTGTCTGATATGTGAAAAAAGTTTTTCTGAAATAAGGAGGTTCAACTTCTCTTAGGGCCAATTTTTTACAGATATTCTATGAAACAAATTCAGAATTGTTTATTTCTATAAATTCATTTATAACATTTATGTTCTTATTTATCATTTATAGAGGAGTAAGGTTGAAGTGTTTTGAACATCTGTCTTTTTATTACTAATTGCTCCTTGATTATATTAGAGAATGTGACATGTAAATGTTGTGTACTTAAAGGGGTAGAATATGAACATTAGCAAATGTGATGGTTTAGATCAGAGTGTACAGGAAGAGAAGCTACACTAGAATTTCTAACAGAGGATATTGATGGATATTAGAAAACTGGAAAATGCCATCAGCTTCTAAATACATGAGGACTCATTGTATTTTAGTTACCTTTTATGATGTTCAGCTATATGAAATAGATTACACCTGGTGCTTACCTGCTTGCCCACCAAGCAAATAGTATCTTATGATTTAAGATTATACTGAATCTGTTACTATAATTCCAACTCAGATTAGTTGGCCCTATTATAAACCTCTGCTAGGAGAGTCCAAGGTTTTTACTAATTATGACAAATGAGGGAAACCATTGAGCCTATGTTCCTTTGAGTCTGGTTTACTTCACTTAATATGATTTTTTTCCATTTCCTTACAAATGGGATGATACCATTCTTTTTGATGGCAGCATAGAATTCCATTCTGTATAAATACCACATCTTGTTGATCCAATCATCTCCTGAGGGGCAGCTGCGTTGGTTCCATATCTTTGCTATGATAAATAGTGCTGCAATGAATATCGTTGTGCTAGTGGTCCTTGTTTCTGGACGACTAGGTAAATGCCAAATAACAGAATTGCTGGAAACGCCATACTGCTTTCTATAGTGGTTGAACGAGTTTACACTCCCACCAACAGTATAGTAGTGATCCCTCCTGGCCACATCCCCACCAGCATCTGTTGTTATTAGAATTCTTGATATGGCCATTCTAACTGGAGTGAGGTGGAATCTCAGAGTTGTTTTGATTTGCGTTTCTTTTATGGCCAGTGATGTCAAGCATTTGTTCATGTGTCTAGAGGCTATTCTTATTTTTTCTCCAGAGAAGACTCTAAGTCCGATCTTTTAATGGGATGATTGTTTCTTTGGAGGTTAGTTTGGGAGTGATTCAATTTTTTGAGCTGTTGATATATTTTAGATTTGAGGCCTTTGTCTGTTGTGTGGTTAGTGAAGATCTTCTCCCACTCTGTGGGCTTTTTATTTAGCTTGCTAGCTATGTCCTTTGCCATACAGAACCTCTGCAGTTTAATGCAGTCCTACTTATCCAAACTTTGTTTGATTTGTTGTGTTTCTGGGTCTTTATTAAGAAAATTTTGACCTGTACCAAGGAGGCCTAGTGTATCTCCTATTCCTTCCTGTAAAGTTTTCAGTGTATTTGCTTTTATCTCCAGGTCTTTGATCCATTTGGAGTTAATCCTGGTGCAGGGTGACAAAGAAGGATCCAACTCTAGTTTTCTTCAGGTGCTTAACCAGTTCTGCCAGCACCACTTGTTGAAGAGTCTGTCTTTTTTCCATTCTATTTTTTTTTTTTGGCTCCTTTATCAAAGATTAGGTAGCCATAGGTCTGTGGGTTCATTTCTGGATCTTCAGTTCTATTCCATTAGTCTTCAGGCCTATTCTTGTGCTAGTACCAAGCTGTTTTGGTTACTATAGCTCTGTAATAAAGTCTAAAGTTTGGTATTGAAATTCCTCCTGCGCTGTTCTTTCTGCTAAGAATTGTTTTTGCTATATGGGGTCTTTTATTCCATATGAAATTTTGGATTGCCTCTTCTTTTTCTTTAAAGAATGACATTGGGATATTGATGGATATTGCATTGAATTTGTAGCTAGCCCTTGACAAGATTGCCATTTTCACTATGTTAATTTTTCCAATCCAGAAGCATGGGAGGTTTTTCTGTTTCCTCAGTTCTGCTTTGATTTCCTTTTCCAATCTGATTATTTTTTGTTTCCTGTGCCCTGACTTGAATTCAGGGCCTCATGCTTGCTCACTCATTTGGTACTCTACTACTTGGTCCATGCCTCTAGTCCAGTTTTTAGCTGTGCTTTCTGTTCTAACCTGGCTGGCTTAAACCCCCAATCTTCCTAGATGTGAGCCATCTTTGCCTGACTTCACGTGGTTACTTTAATATCAAACCTTGAGGAAAGATTATTTTTTTAGTTTTCATCTTGTAGTGGCCCATTATTGTTTATACAATCTCTTTTAATATTGTAAACCTTCAGAAATATAAAATGCCAGTAGGATCCTTTCATTAGATATTTCAGGACTTTTGTCACATTTCCCTGAAGCCAGAATGTTATTCAGATCTGGAGCCTTTTTAAATTCTTCACACTTTACACAAAAACCAGCTCACCAAATGTCAGTTTCTTCCAATTTTAGTTAATATCATTTGTGATAAAGACAAACTGATTACATTTTAAGGTCTCTTGATCTCCCATGTTCTCATCCTATTTTTTTTCTATTTTGTAATACTTATCTATAACATGAGTTAACCTCAGATATGAGCAGAAATACAGGCCATAGGTGTGAGATGGGGGAAGTTCAGGTTCAAAGCAGTTAGTATGGGTAGATTTTCTCACTTCTCTTAGTCTCTTAGGGAATCACCTACTGTCTGTCAGCTGCAAGCTTTTACATTCCTTTCATTCATTACTGCTCTCCATCCTCCCTGCCATGCAGGCAGGCACGTGTAGAAGAAGATAGCTTGAGATTCAGGCTAATAACCACACTGGTAACCAAGGGCCCAAGTCTGTTTATGTCTCAATTCTGATTTCTTTTGACACTATTGTTGCTTCTTGTCTCAGAGCCATCTGCAAAATGAATAATGACATCTACTTCTTTCTTGATGAATAATGATAATGATAAAAAAAACTAAGTTATATCTTGAAATAAATCCAACCAGTAACCAGTTGGGTATCAAGTACCTTTTTACTCAAAATGAATAATAAAAACAGCATCAGTTGGGTTGTACCAGCAATGTCCTGATAACCTTTCATAGGCCCCAGGTGTCTTCACTTTAAAATACAATTCTGAAATATCAGGTAGTTCTCATTGTCTTATAGTAAATTGCTAAATAAAAATCACTTTTAATAATAATTTCTGATCAGCCAGTACTTACAGCACATTGAAGTTTTAAGGGCCTGAGGTTAAAGGGCCTGAGTACTAGCTACCCTGAGCAAAAAAGCTGAGGGACAGGGTCCAAGCCCTGAGTTTTTTTTTTTTTTTAATTTATGAACAACCTACTGCTTAGTGATTACATATAATATACTTTATAACATTTGTTGAAATAACACTTTCATATTCTTCATTGTTTTGAAAATTCAAAGCTTCTCAAAAGCAATGTTTACCCTGAGGTAGCATCCTAAATACTTGGATCAGTATTGTATTTTATACTCCTTTTAATTTCCTCTTCACGGCTTAAGTCGTCAGATATCAAGTTACAATTTTCTCTACTTCAAACTTCTGTGATTTTTCCCTTACTGAGGAGAAATATTTGCTAGGCAAATTCACCTAAGAGTCTAAATTATTTTCAATAAAGTGGCTGGTATCATTGGCACATTTATTGATGTATAGATGAGCCTCATCTAATGTTAAGGTGTACTCTACTTTTAATACATCTCACAACCCATATTCTTACATAGTTAGAAACCGGTTAATCAGTTTCTCCTTATGGAATAATATAACTCAGATTAGCCCTTCCCCTGCTATGATATCAGTCCATTTTTCATACAGATCATCAAATATGTTCTCATATGCAACATCTCCTTCTTTAACAATTACTATGATCCTCGTAAAGGTTTGCTTCCTTCATCCATTCTCCCAGACACACTGGACCTGGAGGCAAAGTAAGCAGGTGTTACAAAATATTGAGCTGCACTTATGGTTCCAAAAGGATGAGCAGCCAGTACGGAACTTTCCTTTGGGAATCACCATAATCCATTGCCACATTCTTCCGAACACACAGCTCAGGACAATAGCTAGTTGTCCTTGTGTCGGCAGCATTTTAGCTTTCTTTTTTTTTTTTTTTTAATTTCCTGAGGAGGATGGACTTCTCAGTCATTATCTGGTATTATCTATTACTTCTGCTGTAATTGTGGATCTCTTTTGATCAGAGCTAGTTAAAAGGCAAATGTAAACCCAGTTAATTGAAAATTATATCAAGATCTTTATATTCACAAATTGACATGTTAGATTGAAATTTCTTTGTACAACTCCCTAGAGATAATAAAAACAAAACAGAAAATTATTTATATAAATTTTCCCTCTCATGTCTTTGTCTAGAAAAATGAATTTTTAATATGCATCATACTATAAAAGCATAAAAGCTGAATAGATTTGCAATTATAAGATTGATGATTACATATGAACAAGGAAAATATATTTATATCACAGGAAGATTTTTTTAAATGATTTTCTAGTGTTTATTTTTCTGTATAACTGTCTCCTTCATTTATCATCAGAGAGAAAAGCCCCACTCCTTGAAATTTATAGTAATTAAAGTTCTTCCAAATTAACACTAGATGAGACAAAGTAGACTAGAGGAATAAAATATTTTCTGAAACAATTTTTTTCTTCATTCTTTCATACAGGCATAATATGCATCACATACAAAACTGTGGTTTAATTAGGAATTCAATGAACTGACTTTCTTCATTTACATCCCCTTTTTTCTCTTATACCACAAAACTATTGATATTTTATATAGACCTACAATTATGTGATAGGAAATTTAGTATAGGTATTCCTTGCATGGTTTGAAATGCTTGTCCTATTGTATTAATAGCTCACAATTTTTAATAGTTGATATTCTGTTATTATTATGTTGTTATTTGCAAGTGGACATTGTAGCATTGTAGAATACTTCAGTGAAACTAGTGACCACAGAGAAAATGACTCCCAAGCCACTACCATTTGGGCCTATCAAAAACAAAGGCAACTTCCCACCCATACTTTGCGTGTAAGTATGAAAACACAGCAAGCAAGTATTACTGTTCAGTTCACTCATGAGCAGTCCCAGCCACTAATAAGAAAGAACACAGTTCAAGAATCTGGATGAATTTGGTATAAATCTAGTAAGTAGAAAAAAAATAGACTTTAATGATAGCTTCAGAAAAGTAAGACATTCTAGCTCTTAAACAAAAACTGGATAGTAAGAAAAGGAAAGTTAAACAATAAGAAAGAGGTCTGAGAAATGTTAAGCTATAATTTTGAATTCATCTTTGAGTAGAAAATTAGAAATTATGCTTAGATAAACTTTCCAGAAAAGAGAACTAATGGACATAGATGGAAAATAAGACAGAAAAAGCCCAGTATCAATACAATAGTTTCAACATTCAATAATGAAAAGTCTATAAGAAAGATAAATTATTATAGAAATAATGTAAGATAATTTCATAGACTGAAAAACCATGAGGGTCCAGATTGTGCTTTGTACAAACATTTAAAGTCCTAATCCAAAGCATATTGTGTCATTAAATTTATTTGTTTTATTTTATTTTATTTTTTGCCAGTCCTGGGCTTGAGCTCAGGGCCTGAGCACTGTCCTTGGACTTTCTCAAGGTTAGAGCTCTACCACTTGAGCCTCAGCACCATTTCTGGCTTTTTTTCTATGTATGTGGTACCGAGGAATCGAACCCGGGTCTTTGTGCATGCTAGGCAAGCACTCTACCACTAGGCCAAACTCCCGGCCAATTTATTTGTTTTAATGTCAGGGTGATGTACAGAGGGGTGACAATTGCATACATAAGATAGTGAGTACATTTCTTGTTGAACACTGTTACCGCTTCCACGTTTTTCTCACACTTTCCCTCTCCTCCAACTCTCCCTCCACATTCTAAAGTTTATTTCCAACATATTGTCTTGTATCACTGTTCACCCTTTGTCCTTTGTCTCACCATTTTGTTGTTCCTCTTTCTACCCTAATTCAAATAAATGTGTATACAATATACCAGGTACCAGAATCTGATACAATGACCACAGGGAATAAACTCTGGGTGAACGAAAGAAAAAAAGAAATAACTTTACATAGTACATTAAAAACTACAACCACAAGGAAAAAAATCTCTTGTTTCCAATCTTGAAGTTTATTTCCCTAAGCATCATCTTATATGGTCATATGTACATTGCTGTTGAGTTATTGGGATCCTCTGCTAGGAAAATCCAGGATATATATGATTACAAATGAGGGAAACCATGGAGTCTGTGTTTCTTTGGTTCTGGTTTACTTCACTTAATATTATTTAAACATTGCAAGTAAAGGTAATAATCAAAAAATTGGCAAAAAGGAGTAGTGGGACCATGTAAATAAACAAGTGAACAGAGCTGGGGGGTAGCTCAGTGATAAAGCCACTTCCTCCTAGCAGGCACTTAGGCCCTTAGCTCTGTCTCCAGCACTACTTCAAAAATCCCAAACTCAAAACAAGAAAAAAGAATCATCAAAGTGAATCAGGCTATGCTAGCTTTATTAAAAGAAAAGGATACATGCAAAATTCTGACAAGTGATCATTTGCAGCTTGGAGTGCTATGTATCACCGAGCTATCCGCACTGTGGATTGGGCATGTGGCTGAGGACAGACTCAGACATGCTGAGAGGCAGCAGCTTTGCCCTATCATTAAAGGCATACTCCGGGAGGATGAGATGGGTAATAAAGAATCTAGAAGACATACAAGATAGAAACAAAGGAAGACCAAGAAGCAGCATTCAGGGATAATAGCAATTAATCATAAAAGCAGTACATACCTGAAGACACAGAAGTGGCATTTTCTGAAAGAAAAAAACAGTGGGCTGATGAATTATATAGCATTCAAAGAAGAGAATTGATTTCTTATAGGTCTGATGGAACTTATGGAAAATACTTGCATAGGGATGTAGAATGTTAAGCATAATTTTTGAAGAGATAATTATTAACTCTAAAACTTTTTTTTGATAGTTCTGGGGCTTGGACTCAGGGCCTAGGCATGGTCCTTGAGCTTTCTCAAGGCTAGTGCTCTACCACTTGAGCCACAGCATCACTTCTGATGTTTTCTGTGTATGTGATACCAAGGAATCGAACCCAGGGCTTCATGCACTCTTAAATGTAGTGGCAAGAACAAACACTTATCTCAAGAAATTAGACCTAAGGAACCACTGGTTTTTCATGGCTAACTTTCAGTATTTGACGCTTTACAACAATGATTTACTAGTGGTTCCTTTCTTCAAAGTAAAATCTAATTTTAAAAACACATACTATTTAAAGTGTCAGAGATATGAAATAATTATGGCTTCTTGTCAACTTTTTACTTTTTTGTTTTTTTATTTTGTAGAGTTCCTGGAATAACGATTGCTACAGATATTATCTGTGGTTTTCCTGGAGAAACAGATCAGGATTTTCAAGAAACAGTGAAACTTGTGGAGGAGTACAGATTTCCAAGTCTCTTTATTAACCAGTTTTACCCGAGACCAGGGACTCCTGCTGCAAAAGCAGAACAAGTCCCAGCACAAGTGGTAAGATACTTTCCTTGTCATATCTCACTTTGTTCCAGTGGCTATAAAAATGCAGCTGCAGAGCCTACCCATCCCTTAAGTTACGAAATACTGCGAGAATTCCATGTTGGGTGGAAGAACCATGAAAGACTTAAATGACTGTAGGCAACTAAATATCAAGTTTTCTTCTTTTGAAGATTAAGACCCAAATATACATATATATATAATATTATATATATATATTAACTTACCATGTAGGATTAACTTGCATGTACGTGATAAATATTTGGATGTTTCAAATGAGCAACATTTAAATATCTGTAAGCAAGGGCTGGGAATGTAGCCCAGTGATAGAATATTCTAGGTTCTAACCTCAGCACTGATAAGTAAATGAATGAATGAATTAAAAGTAAATAAATATCTGTAAGCAAATAAGCTTTCCATTTCCCTGTTTTTCCCAATTCATTACATAGGGCAGTCCTGTGCTTTTCTTTTTTCTCCATGGATCACACATGATATAGTCTCATCTGTCTACAATCACATCTATTCTATTCACCCATCCAGGTGTATCCTACATTCACGGTGAAGCTCAGGCTCCTTCCATCCTTTCATGTTCATAGATATAGAAGAACCACACAACTCAGCACACATGTGATTTCCCCTAATGCCCTAGAAATGAATAGTTTCAAGACAAATATTTGATTTCTAGATTCATAGGCTGGAGGGAGAAAATGGAAAATTAACCTCATGGAGATATGGAACTGTTTTTGTAACTGGAACTTTTCCATTGTTTCAAAGACTGTATGCACTGTAATTACTTTTCATCAGAAGCTTTCATGAGTAAATATAAAAAGAAATAATCTAATATTGTTATTATATTAATCTTGTTATTGTTTTAGTATGCAGATATTTATATAAGTATCAAAATGACATATATTCTTTCAGTGTTTTAATTGGCCAAATCCTGGTATGTTGTAAATATACGTATGTGTGAGTATATACATATATACATATATATATACATATATGTGTGTATATATATCTACATATACTCACATATATACATATATAACATATGGAGAGAGAGATTGTATTTATGTGTGCATTGTTCCTTAAACAATGTACTTGTGAGTTTTGTATGGTTTTCCTGGCTTTCCCTGAAGTTTATTAGACACAAAACACCATCAGCATGTCTGGAGTGTCTTGAGACAACCCTTCTTTAGCCTCCCTCTGGAGTACTTTTCTTTGTATTTAATTTGCTTATCTTCTTTTTGCTCTTTTTGTCTGTGCCCTGACCTCTTTTGTAAGGCTGAGGAATTTCAACCATTCTCTATTCAGATATTTCATCTCTCCTTCAGACATTCCAGCACTAATATATCAGGAATTTTCATTGTTCCCAATGTCTGTTATATCCTTGTCTTTATTTTTCGTTTCTGTTTTCTTTGTATTTTCCTCTCTTCCCCTGCCTCATTGGTATTTCATAGTCAGAATCACTCATGAGCCCAGAGCAGCAGTGGCCTGAACCATAGCACAGCTTTTACCAGAGGTCATGTGACAGTCAGTTTTCTGTTATTGCAACAGAGTACCAGACATGAAAAACTTTCGAGGAAAAAACGGTTAGGCTGATGGTTTTAGAGGTTCCTCTACATTCTCTCATGGCTTTTGTGCCTGTAGTTAAGTATTCTATCGTAATAGGAAAGCGTGGCAAAAGGGACTATTTCTTTCATGGTGGCCAGGAAGTAAAAGAGAGGGGAACAGCAGCCATTATCCCCTTCAGGGACAGGACTCCAGCTGCCTACTTTCTCCACTGTCCTGCACCTCCTCAAAAAGTTCTTCCATCTCCCAACAAGTTGCCTTTGGGCACATTGCAGCTCCAAATGAAGCCAGCAGCCTACACACTCTCAAGCCCGCCCTCATGTCTGCTTATTCACAAGTTTTCATCTTTAGATGAAACACATACACGTGTGTGTGTGTGTGTGTGTGTGCGTGTGTGTGTGTGTGCGTGTGTATGAATGTCATATTTGTGAAAGCACTGTTCTAATTCACTAGCCCTGTTTCATCTGGGTTTGACTTGGTTTTAAGCCCATCTATTGGCTTTCTAACTTTTACCAGAATTATAACCAAATTACCTTTCTTAGATTCTAGTTATGTTTTCATATTTTCCTTCCTGTAGATTTTTAAACATATTACTCGGATTTCTTAAAGTGCTTTTGGAATATTCCAGTGTCTACATCCAATATAGGTTTGTTTCAGTTGCCTTTGCTTTGTTTTGTTTTCTTCCCTCTGACATTCTCAATTCCATCTCCTTGTACCTAGTCATTTATATTGAATGATGACCATTGCTTATTAAAAGAAACTAAAAAAGAAAATACTTCTATAGATTCTGACTATATTATGTTTTCCTCCAGGGAAGATTTAATTCTACCTCTACCAGAAGGTAAGGACTGATTATTTTAATCTGAAGAATTAGTTTTCAGTCTTTCTGAGGATTGGTGCATTTCCTTACTTGCTCTAATTTTCTGAATATCACTAGTGGTATGCTATTGTTTAACAACTATCAAGAGAAAGGAGTCTACTTACAGCATTTGCCAGTTCCCATAATATAAATGCTTCCACTATTGCCAATGCAAAGCTGCAGTTACACATGGAGTTGGGAGGAAAATGCGCAAAACTAACTTTTAGGAACTGATTCAAAGCAGATCTAGCACACTACCAAAGCAGCTCTTCTGGGGCCCTGTCTCAAATTTCAGTACTTGTTTCCACTTCCATCTTTGTCTCCTCATCTTCACGTGATTTTGGCAGGCTCTGTATAGTTTCTCAGCTCCTTAGCGTTTTGCTTTGTTGCTCAGGCTCCCAGTGCTAATCAGTGCCAGGGAGGAAAAAGTGGCTCCTAGTATTGAGCTTTCTTGGTCCTCCAAATTCTTATTACCTTCGTTGCTTTTGGATGTTCAAATAGCCTATATTGTAAATTTCATTCACCTTCCATAATTGTTCTTGGCAAGGACATTTATCTTATACAAGCCGCTTTACCTTAACTAGAACAGAACTCAATGCATAAAATCAGCTTTCCAATTCCTCCCCCCATGCCCCTTTGATCGTGTCTTTTATCTTTTACATATTGATCCTTAGTATCTTCCTCACTAAGTCCTGGCATAGCAAAATTAATTTTAAGATACTCTTAAAACAGTTTCAGATTTCACAGCAAAAACTGAATAGGGAGTATAATGGTTCCTACAGACTACTTTCCCTAATCCATGTATACCCTTTCCATTACAACCTTCCCCCACAATGTTGATGGACAATATATACCATTTTTGCTTGCAGTCTACAATTTATATTTGGGCTTACTTTTCTTATAGATAATCTACATTTGGACAAGTAGTATTGACATATATCCACCATTGTAGTATCATCACAATAGGTTCACAGTTTCTTTCTTTCTTTCTTTCCTTCCTTCCTTCCTTCCTTCCTTCCTTCCTTCCTTCCTTCCTTCCTCCTTTCTTTCTTTCTTTCTTTCTTTCTTTCTTTCTTTCTTTCTTTCTTTCTTTCTTTCCTCTCTCTCTCTCTCTCTCTCTCTCTCTCTCTCTCTCTCTTATTTTTATTTTTTAGGGCTTGATCTCAGGGCCTGAGCACTGTCCTTGGAATTTCTCAAGGCTGGCTCTCTACCACTTGAGCCTCAGCACCACTTTCGGCTTTTTTCTATGTATATGGTACTGAGGAATTGAACCCAGGTCTTCGTGCATGTTAGGCAAGCACTCTACCACTAGGCCAAACTCCCAGCCCTCTTCATTTCTTTCTATCTGTAGAGTTTATCTTTTCCCAAATAATATATATTTGGAAGCATGCCATAGGTAGCCTGTGTAGATTGGTTTCTGTCACTTAGGCATACCAGATTGCTCCATCTCTTCACATCTTGGTAGTGTACTTCATTTTAGCACTCAATACTCAGTGCTAAATAATATATAGACATTCCACAGTTTATTTATCCTTTCAACTCCAAAGGGACATCTTGGTTGCTTCCAAGTCAGGGCAACTGCAAGAAAAGCTGCTATAAACATCTGCCTGCAGGTTCTCCTGCACACATAAATTTTCCGTTCATTAGAGTAAATATCAGAGCATGGTTGCTGAATCATGCGATAAGAAACTGCCATCCTGTCTCCAAAAGATGCTGTGGCATTTTGCATTCCTTTTTGCAGTGGGTGAGAGTTTTGATGGCTTTACATCCCGGCAATTGAAACTGATAGTGGGTAAGGTTTAGGTGATGATAATACTGTGCTGTGACTTGTAATAGTGACTTTCTTTCTTTTAGGGGTGGAGATTGTTTTGTATTTGTTTTTTTTTTTTTTTTTTTTTGCCTTCTTATTTTCTTGTGTTGAGCACATATCCTTCCACCAAGCTCTATCTGTAACTCATTGTTGTTTTAATTTGCAGTTCACTGAGGGCAGGGTGTTAAATATCTTTCGTATGATTCTTTGCCACCTGTGTTTTCTTTGTTGAGATGTCAGTTCTAGTCTTTTGCCAATTTTTTGATCATACCATTTGTTTCCTTACTATTGAGTTTTAAGAGTTCTTTGTGTATTTGGGATAACAATCTTTTATTAGATATGTGATTCACAAAAAGTTTCTCCCTATTCCTGACTTGTGTCATCACTCTTCTTGAAGCAGAAAAGTTTTGTTATTTAGCACTGGTTAGAAATGATGCCAAGCTTTTAGAGAAATATTTTTTTTGTATAACTTCTAAGTTCAAGGTTGTCCTAGGATTTCTTGTGATGATATTTTATCAGTCTGGGTTCCCAGTATTGTGGTCTCAAGAGCCAGTATTTTCAGACCTTACATCTTCATTTAACTCTGCACACAGCTGTCACTTGATTAAACCTATTTCCTAGGACTGCTGTGATCAAACTCCTCAGTGTAGGGGACTTAAAAGAGCAGAAATTTACTTCTTACCCTTCAGAGGCTGGAGGTAAAGGACAAAGCCCTACCTCCTCTGAATGAGCCATCAGGAGGAACCTTTTCTTTTCTCCTTCTGGCTTCTCCTGATTGGCTGACAGCCTTAGCTATTTACTTGGCTTGCAGTGCATAGCTTCCGTCTGTCTTCAGTATCACAAGATGTTCCAGTGTATGTTGGTCTTCACAAAGACAACCATTTCCATTGGGTTAGGAGCTCACCTTGTTTCTCACCTTAATTTGTTTTATTTCTAAATAAGTTCACTCTGAGGTACTGAGGTTAGGACTTCAATACAAACCTTTTTACTACATGCAGAGTATATGTATAAGTCAATCCACAACATTCATATAAATTTGTGCAAATATACTCCAGTTAAAATTGTTGCATGGAGTTTTATCTTCATTGAATTCAGAAGATTCAATAAAAAGAATTAAGTATTAATTAGCATCAGCAATCAAAACCAAGGCTTTGTTGATAATTTTTTATTTAGTTCTTTATTTTTGTGCTACTAGGCTTTGAATTCGGGACCTTGAACTTACCAGGTAGGTATTCTACTACTTGAGCCATACAGTCAGCTCCATTGAGTTGTTAAAACTCTAAAAAATTTCCAAAATTAATCATTGCTTACTCTATTTTAAGTATTTTTTGAAACTATATATCTAACTAGAATTTACTAAACTACAAGACCATGGAGAAATGGATAACAACTTGTTATAACTATTTCTTATCTCCTTATCCCAAAAAGTCAATAATAAAAGTAGAATGTGGGGCTAGGAGTTTGGCCTAGTGGTAGAGTGCTTCCCTAGCATGCACAAAGACCCAGGTGTTCCATTCCTTGGTACCACATACATAGAAAAAGCCAGAAGTGGGGTTGTGGCTCAAGTGGTAGAGCACTAGCCTTGAGAAAGCTCAAAGACATTGTTCAGGCTCTGATTTCAAGCCCCAGGACTGACCAAAAAAGAAAAAGAAGGAAGGAAGGAAAGAAGGAAGGAAAGAAAGAAAGAGATAAAAGAAATTCCAGAGAGCCAAGCACCAGTGACTCATGCCTATAATCTGTAATACTAGCCACCCAGGATGCTGGGAACTGAAGAGGATTATAGGTTGAAGCCAGCCTGGGCAGTTCAAACCCTTATCGTCAACTAACTATTAAAAAAAAAAAAGCTATAAATCTTAAATGGTGTGGTGCTAGCTTTGAGCAAAATAGCTCAGGGACAATGCCCAGGACTCAAAGACCAGGACTGCCCCCCCCCCAAAAAAGCCTTTTTATTTATTTGTGCTGGTCCTAGGGCTTTTTTCTATGTATGTGGTACCAAGAAATTGAATCCAGGTCTTCCTGCATGCTAGACAAGCACTCTACTACCTTCTCCTAGCCCAATAAAAAGGCTTTTTAATAGTATTTTTATAAGTAGACTAAGCTTCGTAGTCTACTTACAAAGATCAACAAATCTTTTAATTTGTAGACTATCGTTTGTAGAAAATTTTCATGAAAAATAATGAGATTATCTTTTTTTTTTTAGGTGATTCATCTTTTTGGGGGGGAGGGGAGGTACTCGGATTTTTATCCCCACATGTAAGGAGATTTTTTATTTTATTTTATTGCTGGGATAATGTATAGAATTACAGTTACATGGGACCTGGAGTTTGGCCTAGTGGTAGAGTGCTTGCCTAGCATGCACGAAGACCCGGGTTCGATTCCTCAGTACCCACATACATAGCAAAAAGCCGGAAGTAGTGCCGAGGCTCAAGTGGTAGAGTGCTAGCCTTGAGAAAGTCCAAGGACAGTGCTCAAGCCCTGAGCTCAAGCCCAGGACTGGCAAAAAAAAAAAAAAGAAAAGAATTACAGTTACATTTTTCAGGTAGTAGGTACATTACTTCTCACACATTGACACCCCTTCTCATGTGATCTTTAAATGAGCAGAAGATAGAGGAAATACAAGCTTGTGTCTGAATATATGCCAGTATAAGAGTCATAGTCCACTCACCAAGTTTCTGGATTCTACATGTGAGACTGATGTGATCACAGACACTTCCTGCCTCAGTGAGTGTGAGGGTGAGCTTTTTGAAAGGCTAGAGAGGCACCCTTTGATAAGAAGAGGTAGCTTTGCTGAAACTGCCCATGGTACATTCTCATATAGGTGACTATGTGCTGTATGTATTTAAATTAAAGCAAAAGGTGGCACTTAGATATGGAATAAAGAATGTTCTGGAATCATACACAAGTTACTCATATATAATGGCTTTCCTTAATCTTACTGCCTCTGAAATTAGAACACAGTTTAATCCCATGTATACACAAAAACAAAAAGTAGTATATAAAATTGATGTGTTACTTTCTCTCAATATAGATATAAATATTTTTATGCTGGTATATTGAGGCTGTACTGGAGCTTGAAAGCTGTGTTCTAGGAGTAACACTTCCGTTTCTGGCTTTTTGCTAGTTAGTTGGAGATAACAATCTCATGGACTTTCCTGCCTAGCCTGGCTTTGAACTTATTCTCAGCTCTTAGACTTTTGAGTAGCTATGATTACAGGCATGAGCTCTCTGTACCCGATACTTTCTGTAAATATTTTTAAAACTTCTTTCTAAACAAGATTCTAAAGTTTAACAACTCGATATTTTTAAGAACGTCACGTTTCCTAAATGAAAAGAATCCTGATGGTTTTCACCTACTCCATAATATAATTACATTATCTGTACAATCTCAGATTCTCAAATGTTTTTCTTTGAAGAGAGGAACAAAATACTTTCAGACATTTTATGTTCTACATTAAGAACATTTTATTCTGAATTAATTCCCAAGCCTAGCTCTAAGAAAGCCCCCTTTTCTTCTGAGCTCTGGTCATTTGACTATCTTGGCAGTCTTATGAGCTAGTTGTCTTTGATCCCTTCCAGTTGCTCTTTTAAACTCCTCTTTTCTGGACATGTCGCTTCTCTTTTTACTTCCTTGCTGATGGAATTTTTACTCTATCATGAGTCTTCAGTAACAGTCAAGAAACATGAGCTAGATCAGAATCACAGAGATGCTTGGTGCCTCCCACCTTCCTAGGCTTTTATGGAAAATGATATTCCTTTCACAAGTGGAAAGTTGAACTTAATGATCTCTAAAGCCTCTTGAAATGCTTCCTCCATCAAGCCTCACTCAGATGTGGTTTGGTCTTCCTCTTTCCACTTAGAAATGAGATGACTTAGCTGCTTCATTTTCCTTTGGCCTTAAATAGGTTATCTCCATTTTCTATAGTTTTACCTTCTATTTATTGTGAATGTGGTAACTTTTTATATAATCAGTTGTTCAGCTTCTTTCTGAATATATGCTAGACATGCTAAAATATAATGCTTTAATTATTTATGTATGAAAGCTCAAAGCAGTGACCAGTGTGTCTAAAACACGACTCTTACCTCACACAGCAAAGAAAACTTTGCAAATTGGATTGTTTACTTAAGAAGCATATTTTTAAAATTAGTTGATGTATAAAAACTTATCTATTTATGGCATGCTCAGTATATATGTATTGATATTTTAGTGCCACTATGTATTGATCTGATCATAATACTAAGCACATCACCTCACATGTTTATCAAACATGTTTCTGTTTGTTTTATTGAAAACAATAAAAATCAGGCCTCAGAGCCATTTTGAAATATTTAGCTAAGTGTTATTAACTCTAATAACCCACTGTGCTCCTGAATATTAGAAGTTATCTCCTATCCACTTGTCCTCCTGAACCCAGTAAGTATCATTGTTCTACTCTTCTGTCACCACTACACTGCTCCTCGCATTGCTTCTTTGACATGAAAGTCTCACTATGTAACCAGGCTGGCCCAAAACTTGCCATCCTCCTACCTTAGCCTCCCAGATTATTCATCTGCACCAGCATGCCTAGCTTTCCTTTAATTCTACAAAACCAGCTGTAGATTATATATTACACAAACATTAGAACATGTGGTGTTTGTCTAGAGAAACCTAATTTACTTAACATGATTCCCTCTAGCTCCATTCATGTTGCTGCAAATGACAAAATTTTGTTCATTTTCACAACTGACTAATATCTGGCTAATATTCCCTTCTGTATGTATGTGCTCCTTTTTTAAGTTTTCCATTAATCTGTTGAATGGCGCCTAACTTGGTTCTAGATCTTGCCCATTATGAATAGTATTTCAGTAAATGTGAGAGTGAAGATATATTTTGACATATAGATTTCCTTTTATTGGAGAGGTGTGTGTGTGTGTGTGTGTGTGTGTGTGTGTGTGTGTGTGTGTGTGTGTGTGTGTGTGTAGTGGAATGGAGATTAAAACTCTTGGAATAGGCACATTTTCATAGTTCATCTAGATGAACTAAGTATAATTACAAGGAGCCTTACAAGAATAAAGAAAGAAGTCAGAGTTAGAGGACAGAAACAGAGATCTTGCTGATATGTTTTGGACATCAAGAAAGAGTCTTTGAACTAAAGTTTGCAGCCCCAAAGCTAGGAAAGACCAGAACCTCCAGAGCCTCCAGAAGGAACATAATGTGGTCAGAAACCATGACTCTTTATCATCTCCAAAACTGCAAGTTTCTCACCTTCAAAACAGTTTTTGTTTTAAAACATGAAATCAGGCCGGGAGTTTGGCCTACTGATAGAATGCTTGCCTAGCATGCACAAAGACCTGGGTTTGATTCCTTGGTACCACATACATAGAAAAAGCCAGAAGTGGTGCTATAGCTCAGGTAGTAGGGCGATAGCCTCAAGAAAGCCCAAGGACAGTGCTCAGGCCTTGAGCTCAAGCCCCAGGAATGGAAACAAAAAATACTAAATAAAAATAAAACATGAAATCGAAAGTGGGAGTGATGATGCACAACTGCAGTCCCCGTACTGGAGAGGTTGAGGCAGGAGGAAGTTTATAAATTGGAGACAAACTTGACCTATGTAGCAAGACCCTGTGTGCGTGTGTGGCCATGCATAAGTGTGCAAGCTAACACAATACTTCAGTATAGACTCCAGTACTGAGGTATCATCGAGAGGTCCTCCATTCATTTGTATCCCCACAGATGATTTTATAAAAGAGCATGCTTTTGATTGACCTCACCCACTTCTCCTTTCTAAATCCCAGCCTTTTCCTGTGTATCCTTACTATTCCTCCCCCAATTGATCTGAACCTTGCCTCTTGCTTAACCTATTAGCCTTCCTATTTGACAGGAGCAAACTGAATTCTGTTGTTTGGTAAATCCACTTTTTGTAGTCAGACCCACAGGACTGGCTGGGTGCCAGGGGAGAACCATGTTTTTGTGGGGTTGTGTTCTGTTTGATGTGGCAAAAATAAAGAGAAAATACCCTCATAAATTTATTGATGCTAAAAGCCCTTTACCTATGCTCCTTCTTTTAATTATAAGCCATTACAAGAAGAAATCTGCAATGGCTTTACTTGGGAATCCACTTTTGGTCTTTGGAATAATCGCTTTATTTTCTAAAAATCTAACTTCAGTCTAATTAAGAGTCTTTGAGACTCTTTGAGAACTTGAGAATCATAATTTCAGAGACAGCAGTCTTACTATGTGCATTGCAGTGAGAGCATAGAAAATCATTTAAGCCAAAACCTCAACTGAATGAATTCAGCTTCTTATAAATAATTTCTTGCTTTTCTTTGGGCATTTAATTTTATCTTGCCTTCAAGAATTTTTAATTGCCAGAAAATAGGAAGAGATGTGATTACAAGGTAGTGTAAATGCCAAATACTCATGGGTATTAATAATTTTAAAAATGGAGTAAATTTATATTAAATATAGAGACTATAGTTTCTATCCTTGGAAAAATCATCTTTATTATATTTCAGTCTAATCTTTTCCAGTCATAATTACATGCCTTGTTTTATACAAGTCTCAAAAAATTGCAAAGATATACATAATTCCTTTATACCTTTCATATGAACTTGATTTATTAAAATTATATTGTATTTGAACTCATTTTATTACATTTATAATAACTTTAAAAGTGAATTGACTCTGATAACTTTTAAAAATAAAGACTCAGGTACTTCTATGTCTTATTTTTTATCTTGTATTTTTCTGTCATAATACTGACTTATTAATAACTTCATATTTATAAGAATTGTCCGAGGGACTTAAAATATATTTGCAAGTATTAAAGCTAATGTTAAATGCTTATTCAGATCAACAGAATATATTTGATATGTGATCATTTAAGCATTCAAATGAATAAAAAGTACCCAATAATTAATATTTCATCAAGATTTTATAATCAAAGACAAATGTGCCGAATGCTTGTATCTCTTTCAGCAAAATGGCATGTAAGATATTAGAAGAGCTAAGGAAATAATCTTCCATTTGAATGTTAATGTGTGCTAGCAATAAACTTAGTCAATGCTTTTATCTGTTTTTGTTTCCTGTAAGAGTTTCAGCAGTACTTTGGGGGGTATCTAATATGTCTTCTTTGTAGACCACTCAGCTAAAGCTTAGAGAAGTTGAATACACTTGTCCCATGTTACCTAATAATTAAGTGATAAGTCTGAAATTGAGATTTCTATTCATTCTACTTTAGTGTTCCTTAATGTTGTAAACAGCAAAATAAATATTAGTACTAGAAATTCAGTTTTAGAACACTTTGATGATTAAAAGAAACTATTAGTTATTAAAATATTTTCCTATTTGAGAAATTCTTTATAGACTTTTTTTCTCTTTTTTTTGCCAGTCACGGGGCTTCAACTCAGGGTCTGGGCACTGTCCTTGAACATTTTTTGCTCAGGGCTAGCATTCTGCCACTTGTACCACAGTGCCACTTCCATCTTTTTCTGTGTATGCGGTACCACGAATTCAGGGCTTTGTACATGCAAGGTGAACACTCTACCACTGGGTTACACTCCCGACCCTATAGACATTTCTTTAAACCTCTTAAAATTATTTTAGTCTTGGCAAAGACTGTAGCCTAGTGGTAGAGTGCTTGCTTAGCATGCATGAAGCCCTGGGTTCTATTCCTTGGTACCACATACACAGAAAAAGTCCTGAAGTGGTGCTGTGGCTCAAGTGGTAGAGCCTTTGCCTTGAAGAAGTTCAAGGACAGTTCCCAGGCCCCCAGTTCAAGCCTCGGGACTGACAAAAAATATTTTAGTCGTACAGAAAAATAGTAAGACTAATACAAATATACACTATTTACCCCAAATTCATCTGCTTTTGGAATTTTTCTGACTTTGCCTTTTCATTATTCCTATATAAAATGACAGAAATAGAGAATCTTCGATAGTCTTCCACTGAGCACTTTCAGAATAGGTTTCAGAATAGCTTTCACTCCTTAATAATTAGTGTGTACTTTCTTTTTTTTTTGGTGTGTACTTTCTAAGTTTAGAATTATTTGTGTCTACAAAACTGATATCAAATTCATAAAATTTAGTATGATCATAATATTTTTATCTAAGCTATAGTTCACATCCCAATCTTGTCAAGAATCTTGATGATGCTTACAGGAGTTGTTTATCTGATAAGGAGTCAGAAAGGGTTTCAGCTTACACTTAGCTGTCATATCATCGGACTCAACTGTAATCACCATGGTCTTAAGCTTTTATTTCATCATACTGATTTTTTTTTTTGCCAGTTCTGGGCTTGAGCTCAGGGCCTGAGCACTGTCCTTGGGATTTCTCAAGGTTAGAGCTCTACCACTTGAGCCTCCGCACCACTTCGGGCTTTTTTTTTTTCTATGTATGTGATACCGAGGAATTGAACCCACGTCTTTGTGCATACTAGGCAAACACTCTGCCACTAGGCCAAACTCCCAACCCCATGACACTGAAATTTTTAAAGAATGAATGCTGGCCACTTAAATCATGGGATGTCCCTCTGTTAGGGCCTGAGTTTTTCCTCAAGATTGGATTGAGAGGATATATTCTATTACTTGAATTAAAAATGAGTTAAATCTGCTTCAGATCATCACATCTAGAAGTATATAGTATGATTTTCCCATATTAGTGATGTTAAGTCTAATCACATAGTCCAAGATACTGTATGGTTTTACCATTAAGTAGCTATTTTTGTAGGAGTAAGATAACTTAACCCCAAGTATTTAACAGAAGAAAGGTAAAGTAAGACCTTGGAAACTCGAAAGTCTTTTTTGGCTTCATTCACATTTTCTGTTTTATGATTACTTGAACTCTTGTAGTTATATAGTTTTAATTTATTCTAAATCACATTTTTTCTAGCAGATGTTACTACTGAGCCTACATTCTAAGAAATAAGACTTTAAATTAGTGTGTAGTTACAGAGAGAGAAACTGAAGTAGGAAGGTTGACCTTTATTTCACTGAGGGCCTGTTTATTTACTTGATAGCTAATACCTGTAGAATTTTAAGTGTCAAACATTGCATGAATCAAATATATGTGTATATGTGTGTGTGTGGTTAAGAAAAGCTAGACAAATTCATATCAATAAATCTTCTATTTTAAGGGGAAATTTATAGGTCATAAGTAAAACATTTCTCCTGAAATACTCTGAGACTCGTCACTGAGTTTAGCTAACTGTGACAATGTCAGTTGCATATGATTGGAGTAAAAAATACTCTTCTTCTATCTATATTCCTTCACTGCCTTTTTTGTCAACCTTTTGTATCTGTAAAATCATAAAACATCCTCTAAAATGACATTCTGGGTACTTTGAACTTGTCATATTAGGAAAAGCTAATATAAAGAGGTAGAGAAAGAATTTCCATGCAACTTCTAGTTGGTTTTACAAACACATACAAAAATAACAACTACACTGTCATAATGTTCTTCACTGACAGAGACTGATCTTCCTGGGTTGCAGGGTTATTCATTCTTTTACAGTTCCCAGAACAAAGCAACAGCACTCCTGGATAGATTAATGTATGCATAAAATAATTTTTTATCATGTCCTGAGCTTCATCTTTCATTTGCCCATTTTATACAGTATTAGATTATCATTTACTTTGTGTTTTAAACTCATTATTTTGAAAAGAAATTTATGAATTCATATGTGAATGTATAAACCAAGAGAACATCTTATTTTGAGTTGTGCAAAAATTCTTCAGATGGTCATGAGATGTGTAAAGAAAGAGAAGACAAATCCAATTTTATTCTTGTAAAAATTTTATCAAAACTAGAGTTTTATTGCATGTATTATTAACTCTCAGGGATAAGGAGAAAGAAACAACCAGCAGCAACAAAATTAAAATAGCTGGGAATCATATAAACAGTTGGAAACCTTAATCCATTTATCTGGAAACCTAAATACTAATATCTCAGCAACAGAAAGCCAGAACTAAAACTAAGGAGCAGCTTCATGTACAGTGGATCCTACGTACTCATGGCTCTCATAATACAGATGTAACCAACTATTTAGGGGGAAAATGCATCTGTTCTGAACATAGAAAGCTATTTTTTTCTATCAGTCTAAATCCTATACAAAAATTTACACAGCATTTGCATTGTATTAGATAGTATAAACAATCTGAAGATGACTTAAGGACACAGAAATATTGATTGTGTAAAGTTATCATACCCTTTATGTCAGGACTTGAGCATGAATCCTTTCATGAACTCTTTATATCTGTAGGTCCTCAGCCTTAAGAGGAGCCCCACACTGGAGAAGTACCTCTGGGGTAGAGCACTTGACTATAACACACAGCCCTGGGCTTTATCACCTGAGGAGAGGAAGTGGGAGGAGTTAACAAGACTGTCCCTCCCAATAGCTGGCTTCCTCCTTTACAGTACAATCTCTGTTATATATGTTCCTGACCTTGTAGTGTAGCTACCTCCAAGGAAAGAGGCAGGAAGGTGGAGAGCTAGCGGCCACATCCCCGAGAATATGTTTCCAGTGATGGCTAGGGCCTTCCAAGAGTGGAGAGGCTGAACAATGGAGCAGCCAAGCTCAGCACCACAGGAAGTCTGTGCTCCTGTACTTAGAAGCATTATTGTCTGCTGATTTCCTCAGCACAGGGAATGGTCAACCTGCTATTGAACACAGGAATCCAGTGTCTGGACATCTATTTTCCCACTTGTGTGGAAAATGGGCTCATTGCCAAAAGCCATTATGTAACATGAATTACAGAAAACTGCAGTGGTCTGCAGTGTTCAATGGACACGTTTCTAATTTCCCAGCCCTTCAACCAGTGTTTCCCCATCTTTTCCCCACCCCTTCCACATCCATACATACCTTCACTCTTCCTGTGGGGGAAGGGAGGATTGAGGGGAAGGGAGAGAAGAACATATTGCTTTAGAAAGAGCCAACTGAGAAATTTTCATGCTAGCCCTCTCTCACTCTCTGGTGGCTCTGCTCTGCAGCATAAAAAAGAATTGACTGACTTCTGATTTGACATAAAGTTGAGAGAATGGAGAAGATTGAACCATATATTAAATTGTCTACTGGTTATCAAATAAAGATTCCTTTGTCATAAAGGCCAGAGATAAAAAAGAAAATGTGTATGTTTAATATATGGAACAAAAATAAGTCTTATTTTGGACATAGCACTTGAGAAGAAGATAGGTCAAAAAGCCCAGCCACCCCTGAAATGAATCTTAGACTCTTATTATTGGTGTGATGGGGCAGAGAGAGATCAGCGAGGGCCACATTGCTGATAGAAGTGATTTTTTTTTACGGTAGGTGCTAAATTAGATGTAGAGAGTAGGAGAGTTATCAGACTTACATTGTCATGTCTGACCTTCCAGGTCCCAGTCCTGGATTCATAATAAAAACGGGTTGTGGGCTTATCTGGGATGCTGTAATAACTGACACAGAACGGTTTCCAGTTTCTTCTCAAATGGGGTGACACCAGGGGTTATCAGGGTCATGAGGGAGATGCATTAGTTTTGATCAGTTTTTAGAGCTGTATAGCAGCTTATCTGTGGGTCGTAGAAATTTCGTTTTCTCCATTCTTTTTCATCATCTTTCCCCCTTGGGCTCTGTGTGGATTAGCTTCTGGAAACTGGCATAAGGCTCTGAGTGGCAATAGGGTTTTTGCAGATCCAGATTATGGGTCTACAGTTTGGGACTTTCTAGCTCAGCCCCACTGAACGTTAGAGTCAGTAAAGGGACATTACCATCTCTGCTGGGCAAAATAAGTGGAGGGAGTAAATGTTGAATGACAATGTAGAAATCTATAGAAGTCCAAGGTCCAGGCAAAATCTACACTACATTGATTTTATCCAGTTACAGGATGTTATTCCCTTAATCAAATTGCTAACTTCTTCCTTATCATTTTTGGCTTAATTAAACAGCTGTGACTTAACTAATTTATGGGTTTCCGACATTATTATTAAGCAAATGGAAAAAAAAACTTAAAGTCATGGGCCTCTTCTATTCTTAATTTTAAAAAAATTGATAACATGAAAGTTTTAAGAGAACTACAAACAGTGTTATATATAGATAGCACACATGTGACACCACCCATAATGTTCTTTGGTTAGGATGGGACAGACTGCATACTTACACAGTAATGGGGAAGGAATCTTTCTTTTGCCAAGGGCCATTTGGGTCTTTATAAAATAATTTGTGGGCCATACAAAATTACAGACAGATGAGCAGCAGGAAGTTCATCCCGTGATGTACTAAATGATACGGTTGGGATGTTCCTCTCTCCCAAGTGTCCCTAACCCTTCTCAGTTATGATTGGGAGAAGAATTGTCTTATTTTAAAGAGATATTTGAAATGTTAGAAACAATAGTGAAACCTTGCCAAGTATTTGTATCAATGAATTGAGCTAGAAATATAAGCTGAGTTTCCTTTCATTTGACATGCTTTGGAACATGAATGTTTCTATTTTTAGAATTTTTTGGACTTTGAAAAGTTTATGTAGGCTACCTGTCAAGTGTCTCTAATTAAAAAATCATAAACCCCAAATGCCTCAAATATCTAAAGAAGTCAATCCTTCAATCAAAGGTACTCAGTATTAAAATCATTGTGAAGAAAATATAGGAGGAATTTAATCCCCATTTTCTTTGTTTTTTCAAACAGTTTAGCTTAAGGGTAACAAAAGGGAGAAGGAGACCTTCAGGGGGGCACAGTATTTATACTTGTGTTCTCAGGTATTTGGATAATGCTGCAAAATCAGTTATGCAGTCATCTGACTGAATTCTGATCTGTTATTCATTTACTTATTTATTATTGGTTGTGGGACTTAAACTCAGGGCCTGGGCACTGTTTATGAGCATCTTTGTGCTCAAAGCTAGTGCTTTACCATTTGAGCCACAGCACCATTTCCAGTTTTTCAGTGATTAATTGGAGATAAGAGTCTCATGGGGACTTTTCTGCCTGGGCTGGCTTTGGACCTCAGTCCTCAGATCTCAGCCTCCTGAGTAGCTAGCCTTACAGGAGTGAGTCACCAGGGCCCGGCTGTTATGTCTTTTTAAGCTAAGGGTAAACTACAGTGTATAGCTATTGATTTTGTCTCTTAAACAATTGTTCTACCCATGAAAAGATACTGAATCCTATATATATATATGTATTTATATATACACACACACAAACATATGCATACATGTGCATATATGTGTGTTTATGTGTGTATGTATATATGTGCATATATGTATATACATATGTGTGTTGTATTATACATATATATATGAATGCAAATATGCTATAAGAGATTTGTGCCTTGAATAGAAACTGAATAAAAGTTAAATCCCATAGGAAGCAAGTTTCAAACTCTGGAAAATTTATAATTACTACCATTTGTTTTTATAAAAGTAATAAGTCTACCCAGCCAAAAATTGACGTTTTATTTAGTAACCTGCTGAAGAGTCATGAAGAGGTCATTCATTGCTGGAGCCATGTGGTGAGCAATATTCATGTCCAGTGTCAATACCCAAAATGTTTGCAATTCATCCAGCAAATATTCCAGTACTTTCTGTATACTTGGTTGCTGATTAAGTACATGTAGTGCTTATTTTATTTGTAAGCTCTGTTGAGTACAGCAGCTTCAGCTTACTTGCTTTTGTGTGTTCCCTGGCATGGTACCTGCAACATGAAGGGGTATCTAGAAGATACGATGCATGGACATTTTTTCATTTAATCCAATAAGTTTTAATGCACAAAGAATGAATTTTTATATACAGCAGGTAAGCATAGAGACAGAATTGTTGCAAGGCTCTCAAGAGGAACAGAAACTGTTTCTGAGTAGCTCTTCTCAGAGGAATGAATAAGTAGTACTGAGGAAGCCTCAGTCCATAGTTCTGTGACCAACGGGCCAGATTAATGGAAATGGGGATGGTAGCCTGTAGGGAAATAAGGTAAAGAGATGAAGAAGCGATACTGACAAAGTGTTGTGTGATAACAGATGTTGGACAGAAGTGGTAGCCTGGACAAATAGTGAGGGATACATCACTGAGGAGGTGAGCTGGAGCTGGGCCTTTTGGAATTAATCTAAGACACAGAAGTGGGAGTTAGTGTTAGTGAGATGTGGAGTCAGGAGGATCCAGGGTCTGTCTGAGGAACAAAATATATGAGGTGTTGCTGGTAAAGGTGAGACAGGCTTTAACACAGTATTTGAGCAGCAGAGACTTTGGTGTGTTCTGGTGTGGAGAACAGAAGTAGATGACTATGCTCTGGAACTCTCACATTGGCCTCAGTAAGATGGGCTACAATAGTTCTAAACTCTGATTTCACTGTAGTCCCACATGGGGAGATTTTTTTAAATCACAAATTCCAGTGTACCCTAGATGAATTAAACCAGGATCTCTGGCTTGTGTCCCAGATACCAGTATAATTTAAATTATTAAGTGATTCTACTGTATAGCCTCGATTTGCTACACATTGACTCAAGAGTAGCAAAAGTGTAGAAAGGGGCTAGACCTTGACTATTTCAGCTTTATAAGCCATGTGGAATGTTGCAGCCATTCAATTCAGGCATTGCAAGGCTAATATATGCACTGTGTAAGCAATAAACCTAGCTGTCTTCCAATAAAAACTTTATGCATGGAAATTTGCTTTTCGTGTAACTTCTTACATATTATAAATACTACAGATATCCTTGGCATCCCCCATCCATGGCCATTTAAAATGTAAAAACAAATGGCAAAGTAGACAAAAAATAAGAGACCAGCACTTTGGCCACAGACCATATTTGGCCAGCACCAGTCATAAAATTTGGGCCCAGATGGTCCAGGAAAGGAAGCATCCCCATATTCATCTAAATAAGAGGATCTAATGAGTTGGGATGTCAAAGTGAAGACTAGTGATATTGAGTTGGTATTTACAGAAATTCATGTTTTTGCTGTTGTTTTCAATACCTGAAAGTTACCATGCCGTGGCCTTTAAAAGAAGCAGTGGGAAGTAGGTAGTCTTTGGTGCCTTTGACTTTGTGCTTTTGCTTTTCAGGGATCTGACTTCTGTTGAAAGGCTGTTCTGCCAGTTGCTTGCAATGGCTACTCAATTTGGCAGTAACAATTACAAAAATTAGCCAAGTCTCCTCTCTTTTTGTGCCCACCAAGCCATTGCTGCCAAAGAATGAGCTTTCCTTACAATTTTTTTATTTAATTTTTATTATCTTTACATAGTTGTACAAAGGAGTTGCCATTAGTGGTATCATTTTCTGACAGGATATTTCTAGATGTCTAGATTAGCGTACTATTCATTCACCTAGTTAACAAGTATGTATTAAGCAACTTCAGGAAGCCAGTCATGATTTTGGCAATGGAAATACTGAGAATAACAAAACAAGATTGGGACTCTCGCTGTCTCTTTGTCTCTCTCTCTCTCTCTCTCTTTCTCTCTCTCTCTCTCTCTCTCTCTCTCTCTCTCTCTCTCTCTCTCTCTCTCCTTTTTTGCTTTTTTTAATTTTTGAGATTTTTTTTTTTTTATGAAACAGAATGGGTTTGACAGAAGTCCTGGCTACCTCTCCTTTCTTTCATGGGGTATCACTACCTGCATGCAGATTTCCCTGCATTCACTGCTTGTCTCCCTAGGGCCTGTGGGGAAAATGGCCCACCTTCATCCACTCTTACCCCTGGGAGCAGAGAGGCTGATTATGGGCATCTTTCTCCCACTTAAGACTGTCTTAGAAACCATGAGACTGAAAAAAAGTTTCCCACCATTATCAGTTGTGCTTTAGAATGAGTTGGCCATGCTCATATTTTTGCCTCTTATTTTATTTGAATACCATATTCAGTGAATGAATTCAGTCATCTTTTTTTTTCATATTTTAGATGTCATGTTTAACAAACTATTATTCAAGAAGGGAATCTCTATATACAATCACTGGCACATAAATTGTAGCGCATAATGAAAATTAAGCTGTCAGTATGTCATACATACATATTAATCTATACCTACAGACATAGATTATGTCAGTAGAGTATATAGCCCATCATAGATTTTTATGTCTATGTAATTATGTTTATATATAATGCATCAGACAAATGCTTAATATCCAGTATCTACAGGGAACTCAAGAAACTAATCCCCCCAAACCCAACAAACCAATCAGTCATCCACCAGGTACATCCACCAGGAAGTGTCTTCTCTGTGTACCCACCCCAGAGCTTCCAGAATCTAAGAAACCTGCCATCTCTATTTGAATTTGATGGAATTTAAAGGAGGGAGAGAGGACTGTGGTGACTTAATAGCGTTAATGGTCATCTCAGATACTTTGCAGATTTTATGGAGGCACAAAATGAAAATATGCAGAGTTCAAAATGGTCTTGTTTTCAGAAGAACTACTTTTCATAAGACCTTAAAAAGGAAATGCAGAAGGGCTAAAGATGTGGTTCCATGATAGAGTATTCACCTATTTGAGACAAAGATTTAGAGGAATTTGCCTGTTCTCCATGTTGGTGGCATGTTGGAAATAACCAATATATTATGGGCTGTCTTTGGCTACAACAATATTTCATATCATTGATTTTCATTGATTTGGGTCCAGGGGCCTTGTTCTCTTCCTCTTCATTGATCTTGAATAAGTATAACCATCTTAGGGACACTAAGGATGTGTATACACTAGAAAAGTAAGCTTGTCAAATGCTTTTAATTAAGTTTCTGGTGTTTATGCATTGGTAACCAAGTAAAGGACTGGACTTATTAAATTAGCTTTCCATATATGTTTCAGAATCATTCACCAAGTAGGAAATGAGATTTGAGTTTTCAGCCTGTTCTACAGCCAGTACCTCAATATGCCTCAGAGGAATTCCCTCCAGAGACCATTTCTAAATAAAGAAAAGGCCAGGAAACAAGGCAAAGCTGTCCATATAACACAGAGTCTAAGAAGGAAAGTATCTGATAGATTTGAGAACATAGCAGGGCAAGAGCTGGAAGGTGGTAGGGAATCACGTGCCGCACAGAGGTTAACAGTTGGAAGACACCTTGAGGAGCATCCTGAGTAGTGGTTCTCAACATCACCACAAACTGGCCAGTGTCCCACAGGACCAATTAAATCTGAGTCACTGGGGAGGAGGACAGGGGACTTGGTATATTTTAAAGGTTCTCCAGTAATTCCAGCCTGTAGTAGGAGTTGGTTTAAGCCAACTTCCTCAATTTCCATAAGAAGTTTAAAACAGGTTGCTACCTTAGGGTCAGGAGCCTTTCGTCTGTAAGGCTTTTAACTTTACTTTTCTTATCTCTCTTCTCTTGGCTCTGTGTTCTCCCTCTGTGTTCTCATTCCTGCCCACCTTTCAATTATATATATATATATATACATAATATATATGTGTGTATTATATATATATTATATATGTGCATGTGTGTGTGTTTGTATGTGTAAAATGACTCCCAAATCTATCTGTGGCCTCCATGTCTGTTTATGCCTGTATTATGTCTCTCCATATGTTTCACCTGAAAGTCATCATATGCAAGTTTGAATTCCCTTTTCCTTCTCCCCGTCCCCAGACTTGCTTTTCTGCCTTTATGTTTGTACCAATGAAAGCTACTGTCTCTCCTCCCTTACTCTCATTAGAAATCTCTTATACTTGTTTTGTTTTGTTTTGGCTGTTTTGACACATTTTCTCGTAGCTAGGCTGGCCACAACGTCACCATCCTTCTGCCTCTAGCCCCCAGGCTATTCTTACACTCCACCACGCACTACTTTTCTTATTTACATGGCTTTTTCTCCCACCAATTACCAGTTGAGGTCCATCCTGCCTCACTTGGGTGGCTGTCTCATCCTACTGCCTTCTCACTTTCATTTGAGATGTTGCTATTTTAATTTGGAATGGTCACTAGTCTTGTACACTTACATCTTGGGCCTCTAGTTTTACTTTCAGGTGCACTCCATCTTTAATACCATGAAGCTTTTTCTGAAATACAACTTTAATCATTGTCACTATGTTTTGTAAATCATTTTTTATAATTCCTTAGCCATTTCTTTAAATCAGTAAAGTTCCTTCCTTTCCTCTTACCCAAGCAATTACTCTGTGCCTACATCCTTACAGTATAAGTTATCTGTAGATTCATTAACTTTATTCCTACTTTTATTTTTTTAACTGAGCTGTCCAACAAAATGTGCTTTTCTCTTTCTTTGTTTCCTTTCTTTTTTTTTTTTTTGTCTGTTATGGGCCTTGGACTTGGGCCCGAGTGTTGTCCCTAAGCTCTTCAGCTCAAGTCTAGCACTCTACCACTTGAGCCACAGCACCACTTCTAGTTTTCTGGCAGATTAACTGGAAATAAAAGTTTCACGGACTTTTGTGCCCAGGCTGGTTTTGAACCACAACCCTCAGATTTTAGCCTCCTGAGTAGCTAGGATTACAGGCAAGAAACCAGTGCCTAACAAGAAATACTTTTCTTTTTCTACCAAATATTGTTTGGGGTGGACTAGACTTAATAGGCCCACCATTGTCCACTCGCTAACCACTAGAACCTAGTGAGTATACAGGCTGATCTCCAAACAAACATGAGCCTCCTTCACCACTAGGCCACGTCCTTGGTACCTGACACCTTTGTGAACCTCATATAAGGTTCCCTGGCTATCTCATTTCTCTTCCCAGATTCCAGTGACCCTTCTGCTTCTTGGTGTGCACTTGTCCTCACTGCCTCTTTCCTGGCCTGGCTCATTGTTCAACAAATACTCCTTGATTCTCTTCTTTGTTGTTTTTCATCTGAAACCTCTTGTTTATTTCTGTCCTTTTATTTTAATATGTGGTTCTGTGCCTTCCCTACTGAATGTCTATTTCTGGCAGGTAGTAACTCATCAGTGCTAGATTTCTGGCCTCTGTTACCCAGGAACTGACTCCAGTCTCTTGGAATCCTTTAATTATTCTAGTTCCCACCAGACTTGTTGCCTCAAGTGTCCCCAAATGACATAGGGCTCAGCTAGTGAGACCTGGTTATCCAGTTTACCTTTTTCTTGGCACTCGTCTTTTCCTCTTACATTTTTGTTGTTGCCTGCCAATTGCTTAGTTAACTACTTCTTAGACTCTACCAGAAAGAAAAGCAAGAAAAAAAATGAGTGTGTTGAAATTTAAACATGTTGTTTTAACTTCTTCCCACCAAGTATGATGAAGGCTTGTTGGACATTTAATTGCTAATGTGATAATTCTCCTTAAACACATAGGACTCTAAGAAACCTTGTAAATTTCTTCCATTTTAAGTTTTCATACATAGAAATAGAGTATAGTTTTACTGATTTATTTAGGAAAGCTCTGCATCTAGACAAAGGGCAGAGAAAGCAATGAAATAGTTTGGGAAACACATGGAAGCATGGTGAATATTGCTCATATTCAGTTGGCCATGTAATCGCGTGTTCAAAACACAGATTTGTAACATAAGGAGCGTCTCACAGACCTGTTTTCTATTGTATACCTTTGATAAAGATTGAGATGATTAAGCTGGGCTCTGGCAGCCACTGAGGATACTGAGATCTGAGGGTCTTCATTGGAAGCCAGCCCAGAAAGACAAATCCCAAAAGATTCTTATTTATAGCCAACCAGCAAAAAGCCATAAGTGAAGTATGCCTCAAATGGCCTTGTGTCAAAAAGCTAACAAAGAATACAAGGCCCTGAGTTCAAGCCTCATTACCAGCACACACACACACACACACACACACACACACACATACACACACACTCACACTCACACACCCCATTAAGACAATTGCATCGTCTACCAACCTGGGCTGTAAAAAAAAAAAAAAAAAAAAAGCTCCCCTTAGGGCCTTTAGCCTTGTTTTGTCCAAAAGAGAGTTTAAGAAAGGGGTCTTCAGTGTTTTCTGAGCTTGAAGAACAGTTTGTGTGAAATGTGCATGAGAGGGAAACTGTGGATGTTGAGGAATCCAGGAGTTTTACTGAACTTGGATACTGCCTCACTTTTTAAACCAGCTCTAACTTACCTCAGTAGCAGGGCTCAGCATTTGTGAGTTAAATATCCTCTCATCTCTGTAGCACACGTGTTGGAACTGAGGATAACGGTGACTTGAAGGTACCTCATACCATTCTGGGGGAAATGGTTACCAAACTCCTTGTACTTTGGCCACCCTCGTTACAAGTTCATCACACAACTTGTTTAACATGTTTACTTTTCAAACACTTAGAGAATTAACAGGTGGCTACCTGACTGAGATGTTTGTTTTAACAGGCCAAAAAGTGGGAGGTAATTTAGACATGCAATAGAAAAATACCTAATGATGCCATTTTTGGCTCAGCTTTTGGTTTCAGTTACAACTGCTGATAGCAAATCTCAACAAGCTTTGCAGAATGGTAGTCACAATCATGCCCACATGGGATTCTCAATCACTGGTAGTGGTGGCCATGTCTTAGATACTTACATGTGAAGTGTCTACCTTGTTTTTAATGCTGGAACTTAGTAAAGACTTCCTGTGGTCAGCAATTAGAATGTAGACATTTACTAGAATCAGAAAATTCTTATCTGTTTCAGCATGTTCTACAGACCAACCTGCCTTTTTCTCCGTCTGTAGCTAGAAGACACTGAACGTTAAAATCCTGAGAACAACAAAGCTAATTCTTGCTGTGTCTGGTACCTTCATCCTGATGTTTCAGGAAATAGGTTGGACTGGCTCCTGAACTGTCTATGTGGAGCAAGTAGGAGCAAGGAATTTTGCTGGGTAATTGTCATTTGATTTGGGGTAAAAAAAACTACTAGTAGATGTAGACATGGTTAGGCATACATATTCTAGATCAGTGTTAGCTAACTTCTTTCTGGAAAAAGCCAGATGGTAAATACTTTAAGGTTTGTGGTCTGTTTTGACCATCTGCTGTTGGAGCATGGAAACAGTCACAGATAGTAATAATAAAACTTTATGAAAAACAGGAAGTAGTCTAGATTGGCCAATAGGCCATAATTTTCCAGCCATTGTTCTAAATTCTAGAAGATATACCACTAGTCTGTGTAACAGAAAGAAAGAAAGCAGTGATTTTTAGATAACTGAATAAAGGTAACCCTAAATATTTACAGCCAAGAACTTACTATAAATGCAATAATAAACTTACAAGAAAAAATATTTCTCATGTTTTTTTATTAGAAGTGAAAACATCTATTAGACTAAAAGAAGTCATCTCTAGGGTAAAATAACAGTGATTATTACCCTGGCACAAGTTGCTATTGACATAGGAGAGGTTTGGAACATTAAATCCCATCCCAGAACCGGCCCACTATCCCAAAGAGGTAATCCACGTACTGTTTTACTTACTTATGTCCCATTTCCTTTCCAAAATCATTTGAAGTAGCTATGGCAAAAAAAAAAAAGTATATGTAGAATTTGGGCACCGATGACTGACACCTGTAATCCTAGATATTCTGGAGGCTGAGATCTGAGGATCATAGTTCAAAACCAGACTGGACAGGAGAATTTATGATAATCTATTTTCAGTTAATCACCAAAAAGCCAGAAACAAAGCTGTGACTTAAGTCATAAAGAGCAAGCCTTAGCAGAAATGCTCAGGGACAGTGCCTAGGCACTGAGTTCAAACCCCAGGATTGGCAAAAAAAAAAAAAAAAAAAAAAAAAAAAGAAAGTATATGTGGAACTAGGATGTCACTCAGTGGTAAAGCATATGCTTGATATGACCAAGGACCTGGATTGAATCTTCAGGCCCCTACCATCTGAAAATCAAAAGACACATGTAGGCTTTAACTATCAAAATAAAGACATAATCTCAAACCCATATGAAAAGACCACATTCCTTATCCACCTACCAGCTCAAGGTAGTCAACAATTTCTGAGACTCATCAGTCTTTGGAATACCTCCCAAGATGAATATTGACATGTTGTATATTTTATCTTCTCTAGCATAATTTCCTTTCTGAAAAAAAAATACCCAATGTGTTAAATCCATCTACGAACGGAAGTGTTAGTATTTGTCCTTTTTGTTCTGACTGAAGTATAAGCCAAGAACAGTTACACTACATGTGTGTAAGGAAAGAAAAGAAAAAAGTGATAAGCTAATGAAAATGTTGATGGACAGGGACTTGTTCCAAACATCCCAAGGCTCACAGGACTAACATTCCATCAGCTAAGGGAACTTCTGTCCACTCATTTTGAAACCATATACCTATCCCTACCATCGGGGGGCGGGGGGAGTGGAAGAAGTATTAAATTACCAAAAGTTAGGTAATTAGGATCCGTGATCAAGTGGGGGCGGGGGGGGGGGGGGTGAGTGGAAGAAGAGGCAGATCTTTCAGCTGAGCTGCAAGAAGGGATGATTTTCAGTGGCTTCAGAATGTGGCAATAAGCCCAAGAGATACCAAGACTTGCCGATGAAATTGTGGCTCCAAGATAGTTCTAAAATAAGGAGAATAGTCCGAAAAACCAGCACCTATAAAGAATTTTGATGTATGAGCCTCGCTATTATCTGAGCCAGCTGCTTAGCTAAGTGGATGTAGAAGACCACACCAAAGCCAGACAGTGGATTTCTGGTAGTAGAGATTTGATGGACTCGGGAGGATACAAGAATAGGTAGGGAAACTTCTCTAGGCCTCGTGGATATTAGTCAAGTATTCATTCACAAGGGAAGACAGAAGAAACTTCGTTACTTGTTGGAATAACATCAGAGGGGGTCACTTACATGACAGAATTTTAAGATATGGGCAGCAGTCTAATTTCATGATGGACAAGAAAGAAATTTAATCACTTCTATATTCATTACTGAGAAAATATGATACATATATTTGGGTTTATTTTTCAAGTTTAGAAAGGTTTTTTTAAATATATTTTTTATTGTAATTAATAGAAGGGTTACATTATATTCGCCAGATAGAAGGTGCATTACTTCACATATATTGATATCCTTTCTCATGTCTTGGTTCCCATTTCCCTCCCCCCCACCCCCACCCCTCATCTTGTTTTCCCCCCTTCCCTATCCAATTTCAAATAACCAAATACAAATATATCCAATATATCACATAACAAAGTGAGATACTGTAACAATATGAGATAACCAAGGGACAGCAAAAGAGATGAGAGATAACATAGTACATTAAGGACAACAATCACTCATTATATGGCTTTTATTTCTATATCCTAGAGGTCCAGAAACATTCTAACCTTTAAATAAAAGAAAAAATCTTCAGAATTTCCATTTTAAGCTATTTTTTTTTATTCACTCTTGTTAAGAGTGGGGGGTGTTTGGAAGATTTGGGAGGTAGATGAGAGGCAATTTGTCATATCTGTCCAACTGGTGTTCTATATGATCCTGAAACTGGACTTCTCTAATTGTTTTAACTATTCAAACTCTCGGACTGTCAATGATACTTGTGCAAAGATTATTATATTAAACATTGAATTGTGGAAGACGTTTGGATTTATAAAGCTCTTAGATTTCAGACCCTTCATAAGGACTGTAGGTTGTGTACTCAGGCATGAAAACTTTGGCAAAGATAAAATGTGAAAGTAAGACCTGCTTGAGAAGAGCATCTTGTGAGAAGTAAAAGGCCTTCAGTTGTCTTAACTGTATATACAGCTATGTGTTCACAATATAAACATGGATAGTTCTGTGCTTCTCCAACTTAGGTCCCATAGCATATTCGTTAATGAGGCCAGACTTTTTTTTTTTTTGTGGGTCATGGAGCTGGAACTCAGCCTGGGCACTGTTGCTGTGCTGTTCAGTCAAGGCTACCTCCCTACCCCTGGGCCTGGGCGTTGACCCTGAGCTCTTCAGCTCAAAGCTACCTCCCTACCCTTGAGCCTAGTCCCACTTCTGTTTTCTAGGGGTTAATTGGAGATAAGAGTCTCAAGTCCTTTTGTACCAGAGCCAAGTGGCCTGTCTTTCTCACACACATTTACCATATGTGATATGTACTGTGCACAGCATGTGGGCTATGCAGCAATGATGAATTGAAGCTACTGCTGCAGACTCCAGCAACAGACTAAGCTATGTCCAGGAAGCAGATATGTATCGTAGCCTAGATCTGAGTAACTGATACTGCCCTAAATCTGGCCTCAACTTACTTTCTCTCTCTCTCTCTCTCTCTCTCTCTCTCCCTCCCTCCCTCCCTCCCTCTCTCTCTCCCTTTCTTTCTCTCTCCCTTTCTTTTTTTCCTTCCTTCCTTTCTTTTTTTCCTTCCTTCCCTCCTTCCTTCCTTCCTTCCTTCCTTCCTTTCTTTCTTTTCTTTCTCTATCTTTCTTAATTAGGTCATGAGGCTTAAACTCTGGGTTGGGGCACTGTCTCCCAGTTCTTCAGCTCAAGGCTAGCCCTCTATGACTTTGAGCCACATTGCCATTGCCAGTTTTCTGGTGGTTAACTAGAGATAAGTGTCTCCTAGACTTTCGTGCCCAGGCTGGCTTTGAACTGTGTTCCTCAGATGTCAGCTTCCTGACCAGCTAGGATTATAGGCCTGAGCCACAGGCACCTGGCTACCTGGCTTGAATTTTCTTTCTTTGCATTTTGTTTTGTTCATTTTAATCTTTGACTTAAACATTTTAAGAGAGAATTTTTCATAATTTAATTATAAAAATTTCTGGGAAAAATTTGCTTCGCTGCCTCCAACTTTGGTTTTCACTTGGGTCCCTTCAACTTGCACAAAGCCAAAATCTCTAAATGAACAATGTCTTTAGGGAGATAGACTTTGATCTATATATAAACACACATGTGACTTTTTTCATTTTCTTATTATCAAGGTAATATATAGAGGGATTACAGTTATATTCGCCAGTTAGTAGGTGCATTACATCTCACACATTGATACCCCTTCTTATGTTTTTGTCCCCATTTCCTCTCTCCACCTCCTCCCAATCATCTTTTTCCCCCTTCTCTTTCCTATTTCAAATAAACAAATAAACATACATACAATATACCAGCTAACAAAGTCAGATACAGTAACAATATGAGATTAACCAAAAGACAACAAAGGAGAAGAGAAATAACATAGGACATTAAGAACAACAATCACTCAAACTAAAGCTCTTGTTTCCATATCCTAGAGATCCTTATCAAGAAATCTACTAATAACAGATGCTGGAGGGTATGTGGCCAGGAGGGATCACTACTACACTGTTGATGGGAATGTAAACTCATTCAACCACTATGGGAGGCAGTATGGTGATTCCTCAAAAGACACATTGTTATGGGGTCAAGAGGAGGGGATTCCACATCCCTCCAGGTGGGGATTCCACATCCCACCAGAGTCCACCACACAGAGACAGTCTCATATGAAAAGGTGAATTTATTGGGGAAGCAGATGGTGAACTGACCAGCCAGGGGAAATAGATGGTGGTGAACTGACCAGCCAGGGACACAGTGCAGACTTGGGAGCTGACACTGTGACCCCGAGCAGCTCTCATGCTGGGTTTTTAAGGGCAAAACCCATGCAGTCGAACCTGGCCACACAGGTGGCCAATGGGATAGTCACATACACAGAGGGACCATAATCACCTCCGGCCACACTCAGGTAGCCAATAGGGTTACAGCCCAGTGTTTGAATTTACCTATCACCTTTGTTGGAGTTGGCACGCAAATTGGGAAGGTCTCACACAAAGCAGGCCCACCCCCATCCAAGTGGATATCCCACCTCATGGGGGGTGGGGAGAAGGTCAAGGTTGCCCCTCCATAGAAGGGCAAAGGTGGCTGGGCTGTACCATTGTCGACCTTCCACAATGGGGCAGCGAACTCTTAGGTATTCTGGGTGGCGCCAGTCCCTGCTCCCCTTAACACTCCCTGCTCCCCTTAACAACATGTGACTTTTTATAAGCTACCAACTCAATTGTTTTGTGTTTTTCTTTCACAGAAAAAGCAGAGGACAAAAGATCTTTCTCGGGTATTTCATTCTTACAATCCATATGACCACAAGGTAGGAAAAATGTTAGTAGTACATTTTATTGGAGTGCTTGATGATGATTAGTGTTTCCATTAGTGTTTACTTATGATCCCATCTAGATTTACATCTTTCTGACTGTATAGGACAGTCTTCAATATATGGTGAATTTTTTAATATGAAAAGAAGGTAGAGTGTAGAAGAAAAAAAAGGCAAAGCTTGGTAATTTTGAAGTGCAAATACACTTGTATTTCAGCTTATATTTTTCAACATTTGTAATGAAAACAATATTCGTATGCGTGAACTAGAGTAATATTTTCTGCACATTAAAATCTAGTTATAGTTGGCTAGATCTATGGGTATAGCACTTGCCTAGCTCTAAAAAAAAGAAAAGAAAAGAAAAAATCTGAACAACACAAATCTATCTACAAATTAGCACTGGAACCTCAAAACTTTGAGAAGACAACCTTTGGTAAGGTTTCTGTTTGATATCTTAATGTTCAGATATTTTTTTTCTTTTACTTTGTTTTATTTCTTCCCAAATACATGAATGAAAAGCTAGACTTTGTTTGCATTGAGAAAGTAGTTGAAACATTAATTGCCAGACATTCATTCTCCATTGTTCTGTTCGTTATTTTGCTAAATTTATAATCCTTTTTTAAAAAGCAGTGAATAGCATTATTCATAGAATACCCATTGCCAAGAGTTTTGCTGGACAGAAGATGGTCAAAAACTGTGATGGTTCCCATGTTGCTACTCAAATGCTTTATAAAGACCCATAGTGCCTTGGAGCCATGGTAGAGTGGTAGATCCAGAATTCAAACCTCAGTGCTGCCAGGAATAAAAAGAAAATACTCCTCATTCCTATTCTAATCCATACCCTTTACTCTTCCTATTTGAAGAACATCTTGGACATATTTTTCACTTATATGTATTTCATCATGTATTTGTTAAAAAGAAAAAGTAGAAGGACTTCTAAACACACACACACACACACACACACACACACACACACACACACACACGAAGCCATCTTTTTTTTTGCCAGTCCTGGGCTTAAGCTCAGGGCCTGAGCACTGCCCTTGGATTTTTCTCAAGGCTAGAGCTCTACCAATTGAGCCTCAGCACCACTTCTGTTTTTTTCTAAGTATGTGGCACCAAGGAATCGAACCTGGGTCTTTGTGCATGCTAGGCAAGCACTCTACCACTAGGCCAACTCCCAGCCCCACACGAACCATCTTAAAGAAAAATTTTAACACCTTCACATCTCCATGGGGAAATGTATTACAAGATTTCTCAGACTTGTGTAAAACTTCTATTCGTGTTTGTTATGTTCCTATAAATTCAATAATGTGAGGTGACTTCAGCGGCAAACAAAAAAACAACTTGCACAGCTGAAATGCTGCTGTAAACTTAGGTCTTTTTCTCTGAATTTGCAGGTAGCCACATGGTAAGGTCTTTTTTTTTAAATGGTCAAAATGACAAGTTTAAAAAACACTTTATATAGCAACATCAGAATTTTGTAGGAAAAAATTGTGCCAATTGTTCATGGAAGTTTGGAGAATTTAAATTATTTCTAGTGGTATCATAAGTGACTTGACTTCATGTACCAAAAGTTGGTTAAAAAAAAAAGAGGTGTTTTTGTTCCATGTGATCACTCTATAATATACAATCCTAAAAACTACATCATTTCAACTTAATGTTTTTCAAGTTAATCAATCACTTGGCAGAATTACAAGGATTCTGTTTGAAAAAAATTGAGAAAGCCACTGGTGTCTGGCAAGTCAAGGGGAAGGCACAGGCTACTAAATATTATAGCAGCAGAAGGAATGAGATTGGCCTGATTTCTAATGGGAACATGGCACTTTTTTTTTAAGTGAAGCCGTTTAATTAACATAAGTACAACAGTGGCTAAAGTTAACATTTAACAAAAGCTTAGAAAAAGAAAAGGCTATTAGAAATCAAAGGTTTCACCTGGCTTGTCTACATTTTGCCCACTTCTAGCATTTTTTTTAAATTTACAGTTAAGGGAATTTCCATTATTCTTTTATTAGGCCTCTTAATGGAATCTAGCCATTTGCAGCTTCTACGGCTTCCTCTTCATATCCTTTGTGGCATTATATCAAAGTCACCTCAGATTATTTTGGCTTCTCTTGTGAAGACTTCATTCCCCTACAAATTAGTCATTGGGTAATGAAGAACTGAATAAAATGCCTTTTGATCTTTAGTTTAAGATGGATAATAAATTATTGTAAGTAGGTAGACTGCTTGATGAATGAGGTTTGAAGCTCCTGACGTTTGGCTGTGTGGTGCTGCTTAGGTGCTATTTCATTTTGTGTGTGGTGTGAAGGAAAAGGGAACTTTTTGTTCTGGACAGTGCCTGGGCTCTTCATTACCCTTCTCCACCTTTTCCAAGCTTCATCCTTGCAAAGAAACCTTGCTACTTGTAACTTTGTCTCTTGTTGATTGGAATGTTCTGAGATAACTAGAACCACAAATAAACTAATCCTATTTCTGTTTTAAAATGCTGGCTTTTCTCCCATAAATAACAAAATAAGAGGGTGGTGTTTCAAGTTACTTTGTCATTTTCATTATCCAGTTACAGTCAAATTAGATTTCTAAGCAGATAGAGGTTTTCTTATGAAATATTTTCAAGATCTTTTAAAGTCAGCTTTAACATATCATGCTTGATGAGGTTTCTAGAGTTATCTTTAGAGAATTAGGCACCAATATTGTAAATAGAAGCTTACTTAAAATACAATATCATCTGTTGAAGATTTACTTTTTAAAAAAGAGCTCAGAGGGCCAGGTCCTGTTGGCTCATGCTTGTAATCCTAACTACTCAGGAGGCTGAGATTTGATGGTTGAGATTCAAAGCCAGCCCAAGATGACAATTCAGAGACTTATTTCCAGTTAACCAGCAAAATGCCAGATGGCTTAAGTAGTAGAGTACCAGCCTTGAGCAAAAAAGTAATGGAGGATATGAGGCCATGATTGTAAGCCCCAAGACAGGTGTGCCCACATGCATGCGTGTGTGTGTGCACACATACACACACACACACACACACACACACACACCTCAGAGAGATGTGAATAGCGTTCACTAAAGGATGATGGACCATTTGTTAATGATTTTCAAAATAAGAATATGAAGTTGTAGACTTACTCATTTGTACTTTTTTCCTGTACAGTTGAAATTTTTCCATAGGATAAGAAATGTAAGAGTATGATGAAGCCAGGGCTTGCTCCTGAGAGTGACTCTTCTAATACTATTTCTTTTTGTCTCTAGTTAACTTCCTTTAGTGTTAACTTGCCCCTTGTACGTTTATATGCAGGGAAATTCAGCACTTCAGTGGCTTCATTATGCTGAGTAAACTCAGAAACACAACTCCTGTTTATAGATTGGCACCATTTCCTGGGATTTCATCCCAAATTATAGTGGTCACCTAAATGATAGCCTTGTCTAGTAGAAACTGCTAAAACAGTTGTAATTACAAAGGGCAGTTAGAGCTGTTGTGTTCTCAGTGAGTCAGTTATATTTGCTCTTCTTTCCATTCCACACTCTAGATTGTTCTTGCTTGACCCAAACACAGAAAAGTCACCAGGTTAAACAAGCATATTGTTTGAGGGAGACCAGGTGCATTTCTTAATCAGACCCTAAAGCCATTGTTAAGTAGTAAACGGTCAGTTGGTTTTTCTCTTAACTGCTGTTGCAAACAGCAAATAAAGCTCAAAGCAAAATGTGCACCCAGATGAGAGTTGGGAAATACTTTCTTACACTAAGAACTGTTGTTTCAGATTGAATTTCATTTTCAAGTGTCTTTGGTTCTGTGTCCAGAATAAAAGATTTATTCTCATTAATTCATTTTGGTGGTTGAGACAGGGTCTTGCTAGGTTGTTCAAGCTGACTTTAAACTTACCATCGTCCTGCCTCAACCTCCCAAGTGCTGGCATTATAAGTAAATGCCACCATACCTAGCAACCATTCTTATAATTACAAATTATTTATATAAAAAGTTCAATCAAAATATATTCTCATATAGATTCCCTAATAAAAGAGAACATAGCTAAGGTAATCCAAAATAGCAGGTCATCTGGCTATACTTTATGCATTTCTCCTCTGTTATTTTAATAAATATACCTTGTGGTTTCTGAAAATACACCTAGCTAAGTACCAGGAAAGGTTACAAGGCCAGAGACTTGTGGGCCATGTGTTCAACTTAGAATTAGCTTTTTTCTTTTTCTCCTTCTGGAGAAATCACAGGTAAGTTAAAGCAGGCTATAATTAGAACACCTTTTATTAAAATCATGCAAATTGATATGTACTGTGTGTCCTTGGACTGAAGAAAACCTTACACATAAAGTATGTCATCTTTTTATGTCTTTTTTTGTTAGGATTTTATCAGAATTTATGCGTTCAGGGGGAAATGTGGGTTTATTAGCTAAACCCAGATGTTAATAATCTACTAATATAAAAAGTTACTATAAAATATGAAAATGAAAAAAATTAAAATGTTTGGGGAAAAAATTTGAAAGTTTTTATTTTATAACCACAGAATTTTTTTTAACATTATCAAGTTAACTCCCCAAACTCAGTTCATCTCAGTGAATTAATATCTTCTCTATTAAGAGAGAGTATTAAGCCAAGCCCAAGTACCTTATGCCTATCATCCTAGTTATTCAGGAAGCTGAGATATGAGGATCCAGGTCTGAAGCCAGCCCAGATAGCAGAAAAGTCTTTAAGGCTTTTATTTCCTATTAGCCAGCAAAAATCTGAAAGTGGGGGTGTTGCTTATATGGTAAAATACCAGTTTTCTCTCCCTCTCCCTCTCTGTCTCTCTCTCTCTGTCTCTCTCTGTCTCTCTCTCTCTCTCTCTCTCACACACACACACACACACACACACACACACACACACCAAGTATTTAACAGGTGTAACTACTATAATGCTTCACATACTTTGTGCAGGAGCCTGTTTTTTGCTTTGTTTTGTTTTTGGTCATTGGGTTTAATTCAGGGCCTGAGTACTGTCCTTGAGCTTTGGCTGAAAGCTTGAACTCTACCGAATCACATTAAGCCACAACTCTACTTCCAGTTTTTAAGTGGTTAACTGGAAATGAGTCTTGCAAACTTTCATGTTTGGGCTGGCTTTCAACTGTGATCCTCAGATCTCAGCCTTCTGAATAGCTAAGATTATAGGCATGAGCCACCAGTGCTCAGATTTATTTTCTTTTAGTAGCATGTTGGTTTTTCCTTCATATAGAAATGTAAATCTATAATATACCAGATACCAAAGTCAAATACAGCAACAACAGGGAATAAGCCATAAGGGAGAAAAAAACCCAAAAGGGTAAAGAAATAACTTCACAGAGTACATTAAAAACAATAACCACAAAGATAAATCTCTTGTTTCTTGGTGCATTGTATATAAATTTTTTTTATTTGAATTAGCGAAGGGAAGGAAAGGGGAAAAACAAGATGATGGGACAAAAGAGGAAGGGTGAACCAATGTAATAGTGAAATTCACAGACAATATGTTGGAAATGAACTTTACAACTTGGGAGGGGTGGAGGGGATAGAAAGTGTGAGAAAAACATGGGCAGGGATAACAATGTTCAAGAAGTAATGTACTCAACACCTTATGAATGTAACTATAACCCCTCTATACATCACCCTGACAATAAAATTAATTTTTAAAAAAAGAAATGTAAATCTTTGCACATGATTGAGAAGACTCATTGTTGGTGAAGATAACTGTTCTTTTTCATTTCATAGCTGTTACTTTAATAACTTTCTACATATATAGATGTATATCTGAGCTATAAACAAATTCTTTTGTGTCACAAAACTGTATATGTAAATGTACTTGATAAGTTCTCCTTGAAAAAAAACAAACATTACTGCCTTACCCAATTAGCAGTCTTAGTTAGACTGATCTGAAAAATCCAAAATACAGCTCTGAATTTGTGTGGGCCCTGACTGTTCAAGTGATTGTTTCATTCTCCCTACCCCACATCCACCAACAGTCCATTCTTTTGTTTAAGTCCATTCTAACAAATGTAGACAGATGCCTGATTGTCCCAACAATTAGGAAGAGGTCCCTTCTTGTGTTCTTTTACTGGAATTCAATCAGGAGAAACAGAGAAGCCACATTCTGAGAGGTCGAATTGGGAGTCTTTGCTAGAAAGCCAGAGACTGCAGGTAGACTCCTGTCTCAAAGACCAGAAAGTAGCTTGCAACAAAGCTTTAAAAGGCAAAACCTACATGTTCGGGGTGGGGACCGAAGCCCAAGAAAAGCAAACCATTTAAGGGAACCATCAGAGTGAACAAAGCAAACCATCTAAGGGAAAACTCAGGGGTGAGCAAAAGCAAAACATCCAGAGGAATAATCAGGGGCAAGCATTCTCTATAAGAAAATTTCCAGGGGCTGAATAACATATCTCTGCCTAGTCAAAGAATGGCCTATCTCACCTGCAGGCTTTTCTGAGTTGAGTGAAAATCCCTCTTCCCCCCACCCCACATTGAGACACCAAGACAGCAGTGAAATGGATGACTTGGTTACTCAACTATTACTGTAGATAGTGGTTGGATAAAAAATAGTGGAAATGTTGGGCACCAGTAGCTCATGCCTATAATACTGCCTATTCAGGAAGCTGGTAACTGAGAATCACCATTCAAAGCCTAGCAGACAAATCTTAGATTCTTATTGCCAATTAACTAGCAAAAAGTATAAAGTGGACATGTGGCACAAGTGGTAGAGTGCCAGCCCTGAGTGAAAAAACTAAGGCAGAGTTCCAGGCACCAAGTTAACTTTTGTGCACGTATATATGTGTATGTGTATGTATTAGAGTATATATATATTAAAAGAATAGTTAACTTTGTGGATAGTTAGTAAAGACAGTAAATGTATGTGAACATAAAAGATGAGAAAAGAAGAAAGTAGAACTGTGGCTCAAGGGATTGGGCGGTAGCTGAAGAGCTCAGGGACAGCACCCATGCCCATAACCGACAAAAAAAAATGATAAAAGTGAGACCAGTATTGCTTAGATTATTTATTTAATATTATAAAATATTACTCTTTGGGAATTACTGCATTTGTATTGAAAGTGTTTGGTAATTCAGGGAAGCTCAAGTACCTGGAAAATAAGAACCTCATTCAAAATGTTCATGAAGTAGTGATAGTGTGTCAAGGCCCTGGATTTGATCCCCAGCAAAAGAGAAAAGGAGTCAAGGAAGGAAGATAGAAAAAAAGGAAGGTTCTAGTCATCTTGACTTCAACAGTTATAATGTATTAGTACAATTGTGGGGCAGGCAGGGCTTGTGTGTGTGTGTGTGTGTGTGTGTGTGTGTGTGTGTGTGTGTGTGTGTGTGTGTGTTAGTCCTAGGCCTTGGACTCAGAGCTAGGTGCTTGAAGCTAGAACTCTGCAAACTCTGAGTCACAGCTCCACTCTTGGCTTTTGGATGGTCTATTTGACAAGAATCTCATGACATTCCTTGCCTAGACTGACATCAACCTATGAGCCTTAGATCTCAGCCTCCTGAACAGCTAGGATTACAGGTATTAGCCACTGGTTCAACAGTTTTGTCTGTCATCTCTCCGCAGCATTGTTTCATCAATACTGTTTCTCCATAAATCATATATCTAGTGATAAAAGCGACCAGCCTTTAATATTTGAAGACTAAGACCCGTTGGCTCAATCTGAAGGCAGTCCTAGTACAGTTAAGCACGGCTGCCCCCTGCACTTTGAGTACAGAAAAATAGCAGTAGAGCACTATGAGCAGTTCTTCTGAGAGAGAGATGGGAGCTGGGATTCCTGCCTGCTGGCCCTGTTGAGCTCTGAGCGATCTGCTGTCTGGAAATAGCAAATCCCATTTTTAATGGATCAGACACTATGAGAGCCAAATTTTTATGGCACATGTAGATAAAGAAACAAGTTCTTGATTTGGCATGTTTATACCGTTCTTAAAACAGTTCTCTGCAGCAGATCGCCCAAAGCCGTTTGTACATTTCACTCCGTTTTCTGTCTTTGGCAAAGAGTTGTGGGTTTTTTTTCTTACATTATTCTAAGAATGTCACTAAATATCAGAAACAATTGAGTAAATGTCTAATTAATTGAACTTCCTTGTTACTCTACTGACACATGACCTCACACAATATCCAGGCTCAGGTGTAGCCTTGGACTATAAGGAAGTGAATACTTAATACTTCATGAGCTCTACTCTAAAGTCAAACAAGTGATCTAGCCTGGAATTAAAGGACTCACTGAAATGCTCCTTGTGTATTTTCATGTATTGAAGTATCTTCCTTCTCAGGATTCTGTATTGTTCCCTTAGGTGTAGTCCTAGCTCATCTGTTTCATGCTTCCACACAGAATATCTCTCACCCTTCCTTCTTTATCTATTCCAGCTAATCCAAAAGTGTGTCTTTGTTTTTAAACTTTCTCAGCTCATAATTTAAGTAGCAGTCATATTTCCTTGAGCCCATTTGATACCAAACCTGTGTATGTTCCTTTCCTTTTAATGGCATATTGTTCTCCAAATTAAGCATTATAGTTTACCAGGGGGTTTGATTTATTTTGTCAGTGCATGGGTGGGAGGCGTGAACCTATATATACATGGCAGAGAGTTTGATGCAGTAGATGCCAGAATTTTGTCCTACCCATTACCCTAAAAATTGACAAAAAATGAAATCAGAAAATATCTTTTTGATGTTCATTATTATTATAATAAAACAATCATTTAGAACTCCATGTAGCTGGCACTATTCTCAGACTGATCTGAACACACAGAACACTCGAGTCTTCTTCCATCTCTATAAAGTGAGAAATCTTGTCATTCCATTTACATATGAGAAAGCTGAGATACAGAGTGGCTAAGTAATGGCGCAGTCTTATACAGCCAGATTTTCAGAGAAACTTCACCCTGAAATCTATGCTTATCACCTCTTTTGCATCAACATGAAAATCCACAATGGCAAATGCTCTCACAAGAGGGTTGGCCAACACATCTTAAACTCAAGGGTTAAGTTTGCCTTCCTACCTTCTCTGTCCCCAATCCCAGAGCCAAACCTAAATAGATATGAGAAGAATACAGACCAACAGTGGACAGAGTAGACAGGTCCTCTGCCCTGATTAGTCCAGCATCAGCTACAGGCAAGGGAAACAAGGTTGAAGCTGGGCCTTCAAGACTAGCAGATGGCGCTTGGCCACTGCTTGATACCCAGCTTACATTCGAACCCTGTCCAACTTGCTCTCCTTCCTGCCTCTTTCTCTGCAAAGAGAGTGGGTTAGGTTGGCAGCATATTATATTATCCCAGCCAAAGGATTGCATTCTCTAGAGCCCAGGCTGCTGGGGATGGCTATAGCCAGAGAAACAGGCTCAGCCAGAGCTCAGAGAGTGGATGGGAAGGAAAGCTGAAAAGAGAATTGCCTGGAATGTCTGGTGGTGGAGCTAGGAGGCTGACAGCAAGACAGGTCGAGACAGGGAAGAGTGCCCTGTTCTGTTGCTCAGAACCCCCACTGAGTTGATTGCCATAATACATCAGTGCAGATCCTGAGCTGCACAAAACAACTTTCAGATTTATACTTACAAATAATAGGAAGCCAAAAATATTTCTGTGGTCCAGTAATTTATTCCCTCATGGGTTTTTATACAGAATTAAGAAGACATTATTACAGTTGATATTTGGGATTTGGTTTATTTGTTTATTTGTTTGTTTTAATTATACACTAACACTCTTCCCTCCACACTGTGAAACTGGAGAGTTAAGGGCATGGGGAAGAAAGTAAGCAAACTTTGTTGATTCCTTTTATGGACAACTCCAGGAATATCAGTAATAGGGGAAATGCAAAGTTCATGATTAAATTCTTTGTAAAACATTTGTAGGAAATTATTGATTTTTAGAAACTAGTCAGAAGATCTGTATTACTATGGCAGTTCCTTTATTTTCAAATTTATCAAGCCCCAAAGTGTCTCCATTTCTGCTTTTATTAGTCATTTGCTGCCTTTATGAAAACGTTTACTAAGGGAGGTAGACAGACAGACAGACAGTCAGACAGACAGACAGACAGACCAGCACAAGGGCAAAGAAGAGCTCCCCAGACCTAGAGCCAGAGTATGCCATCATTCCCTGACCTGCTCAGTTCAGCTGCTCTAGTACCAGCACTGTTCTCCGCCATCCCTCCTGACACCCAGTTAACCTGTTGTCACCATTACCTTCTCTTTCTTGACAGGGTTAAGAGCTTGACACATACCCACCAATCAACAGCTTTTCCTATGCCTACCCCACTGAGTGCTCTGGGCTTACCATTTTTCTCATCCACATTCTGATAGCAGACATGGAGAGCACACCAGGCACTTGCCATGTAAGACCACTTTCATGCAGTTAGCAAATGAAAATGCAAGATACTTTTTCAGATAAGAAGTATTCTTGGCTTGGCATGGTGACTCACGCCTGTACTCCTAGCTAGTCAAGAGGCTGAGATCTGAGGATCAAGGTTCAAAGCCAGTTCAGGCACTATAGACTCCAAGACTCTTATGTCCAGTTAACCACTAGAAAACTGGAAGTGGCACTGTGACTCAAAGGGTAGATAGCCTTGAGCTGAAAAGCTCAGTGACAGCACCCAGGACCCAGAGTCCAAGCCCCAGGACCGACCGTCCAAAAATAGTATTTTTAGTATATTGAATGTTTGCACTAATACATGAGACATACTATGCTGAAACTTTTTTGTTGTTTATCTGAAATTGGTACTTATCTGTATAGCTATTTTTGTGTGAAAACCCTAGGTCTCTGTGTATTACACATTTCATTTGGTCAGTTAGGACCAAGTGATAGAAAAGAAAGTAATACATGCAGCAGAATGGGTTAAAATGATTTTCAAACCTTCCTATTATTTCATTTCCTGCCTAATAGAATGCCCTCCTGTTCCTACCATAAGGATAACAACATCCCAAGGCCAACACCTGTATCAGCTAGCCCTCTGCAAGCACTGATTTATTTAAGAAAACAACTTGCTTACTTGACTGTAGTTCTCTCAAACCTCATGAATTTTAACCTAGGAAACAGTTTTCGGGAAGTTGTTTGGGAAGCATTAAGAGAAATTGTGGGGTTTTTTTTCCATGTACAGTCAGATTTTTATATTCCTGCTTTTTTTGTGTGTCCTCGTTCTGGGGCTTGGACTCAAGGCCTTGGCACTGTGTCTGGGCTCTTTTATTCAAGGCTAGCACTTGACCACTTGAGCCACAGCACCATTTCTAGCTTTTTCTGTTCATGTGGTACTGAGGAATCGAACCCAGGGCTTCATGGATGCTGGGCAAGCACTTTACCACTAAGCCACATTCCCAGCCCCCTATATTTATTTTAATAATGTATTTTATTGACATACAGGAATAGTACAAAGGAGATTCATTGTGATAATTCCAGAGAGGGGTACACTACACTTTGAACAAATTCACCCTCTATATTAAATTCTTTTAACATCTCATCCTCCCTCCTTTTTCACGCAGTATTTGATGGATTTCATCATACCACCTTCATATATATATATATATATATATACCTATGTGTCTATGTATGAATATAGACATTGTCCTCCTTACTCTCAGTACCCTCTCCCATCTCCAGCTGATTTCCCCCTAGACAGTCCTTCTTTTAAAAAAGTATCATAGTTTTCAGGACTTTTAATCCTCCCTTTCCAATATTACATTTGTTTTTCGGCTGTATATTTTATCATAAAATATAATTAATGGCTTCTTTATAGCTGAAGGTATTTTTATTGAAATGTATTAAGAAACATTAGTTGTATTGATAGTAAAAACATCCACTAGAGAAATGAGGAAACTATTATTAGTTGATTTTTCTGTTTGTTTTTTCCCCCCATTTTTTCTTCCCTCTGCTACTCAGGTTTTAAGGCTCTCTGTGATTGGTGGAGTGTGGCTGATACTATGGGGGAAGGGACTCTCTGGCCTGCTCTTTGTCTTTTCAGCACATGTTTATTAACAGTGACAGAAAGAAAGGCCCATCTGTAGGCTGCACTACATTACCAGCCTTCAGTACAGATTCCGAGTCGCACAGAACAATTTCCAGAATTCTGTCTACAAAGAATAATGAACCTAAAGTATTTCCATCCTCCAATCACTCAGTCTTTCCAGGGTTTTGTTTTTCTTTCCCTTTTTTTATTTTTCTTGCTTGTTTGCTTTCCTTCTTTTTTGCGGGATCAAGAAGACACAATTTTTATGGTACTTACTAAATATACACATTAATTGTCACCTTTTGGACTTGGAAAGCTAGAGTTTTAACAAGTTAACTAACTTGTTCTAATTATTGTTCATCTTTTCAGTTATTTAATATTCTGCCTTTAGGTACCGAAAGGTATTTTAATTGAGGTATTTTAAAGACTCTAATCTTTTGGATTTAACTATGAAGGTAGACACGGGGTTAGAAAGGAAAGCCTCCCATTTTTACTCATTTGAGAGTATAATAATAGAGCTATCATGCATAAAGCAATTTCTATTTCAATTTAGGGTTGGGGTGCCATTTTAAAGCTATTTGTTATTATTATTTATTTTTATTTCTCACCAACACTTTTTATAACTTAATTTAAAATAAAATTTTAATAAAATTTTTGGTGTTGATACTATGTTTATGATTTGTTTTCCTCTCATTCTCTTCCCCATCTTCCTTAGCTTGCTGATGATTGACGAATCTCTCCAAGCATATTTTCTGTTGATTTCAACCTTTCCCTCCCTATAGACGGCTTAGCTTCCCCTATCCCTAATGCATATTTGTATTTAATATCCTACCTATTTTTTGCATTCTCCCACAGTCTTTAAATGTCCAACCTCTTTATCCTCCATTGTATTCCTCCTTCAGGGTGTAATTCATGGGCCCTTCAACATGGTTAATTACTTATAACCCTTCCATGGAGTCAGTAATGAATGTATATGTCCTTTCTCTCTAGGGAGAGCCTTGAACTATAGACTCAGAAAGCTGTTAGAGTTCACGTAATTCCCACCTCTGTAGTACAGTTAGGGAAAGGAGTCCTGATCCTGTTCAATTCCTATTCATCCTTCAAAACCTGACTTACTCTCCCTTCTGTCCATGTTTTTGTTTGTTTGTTTTTTTCTGTTGTTATTTTTTTTCCTGATACAAAAGATTGTTCCCTCCCACTGTGACTTATATATGCTTCTGTTATTGACTTACCCTGCTCTTAGTCAACAAACAACTTACTTTATTAGAAAATAAGATACAATAAAATGCTTCTCACCCAATGGGGCAGCAGGGTGTGATAAGAACAAAAATTGCAATGAAAATACCTGATTTTTTTCATACATTTGTTGACATCATGATTCCCCTGAATATGGGCATTGGGGGAATGTCTTGTGGACAGAGATTGTAGCTTCCTCTTCCTGCCTTCCTGTCAGAGAGAAACCTTGAATTATGAAGTACAGTTTAGTCTGTTGATATGTGAAGTGTACTTGTTAGTTTCTTGAATTTGTGTATCATAACTACACAGGGCATTTACTCCTCATCTCCAGCAGATTCAGGACTGAAACCCAGGCTTTTAATGTTCATTGGGCTCTGTGTATGCAAGTGCATAATGGGTTGTTGGGCTGTCACAGTACTGAACACTCCATCTGTGAGAAAATGTACTAAGACTGTCTTTTACTTTTTACTGTAATATAGTTTTGTTTGCCTGTTCCTAGAGTTATTTTATCCATATATGCATGCATAATCTTCAGAATCCAATAGGAAAATATTATATATTCCTCATATTGCTTCATTCCTTTTATGAAAAACACCTTGATGTTGCAGACTGGCTGTTTACCAAATTTCTTTGACTAGACGTTTATTAATCTTTGGTCTATGCCCTTTTGATCCTACAAAACAATCTGTAGTTGTTTAAGGCATGAATTAACTATTAACTGTAATAATGTTCTGGAAGTAGGTATTCGTAATATACTTGTTTTCATTTCCTAGGGTCCATTTTGATAAATATTCTTTTGTATGATCAAGTATACATTAGCATTGTGCCTTTCTGTGCCTTTCTGTTCCTTTCTGTGTGTAGAGATCTAGATAATGTATTATTTCCAAGTATTTTAGATCTAGCTACCACATATGAGAGAACTTAACATGTTTGTACTAGGTCCATCCATTTCCTTGAAAATAACCTATTGTTTTTTCTAAGGGCTGTGTAAAATTCCATTGTGCATAGGTACCACATCTTTTGCATCCGCTCATTTATTGTAGGGCATCTGGACTGTTTCCACAATATTGCTGTTGTGAAAAGTGTAGCAGTGAACATGGATGTGCAAGTGTCTCTGTGGTACCTGCCTTCTGTTGTTCTGGGTAAATGCCCAAGAGTGGTATAGCTGGCATGTAGGGAAGATTTATGTTTAGTTTTTTTGAGGTACTTTGAGACTGCTGTCTAGAGTTCGTTGTACTATTTTACATTCCCACCAGCAGTGCAGCAGGGTTCCTTTTTCCCCACATCCCCTCCAACATTTGTTGTTGTTTGAATTCATAATGTTGGCCACTCTAACTGGAATGTGATAGAATCTCAGAATTGTTTTCATTTGCATTTTCTTTAAGGCCAGAGATGTTGAACATTTCTTGATGTGTTTCTTTGCCATTCTTCTTTTCTTCTGGGAAGTCTCTCTTTAGCTCCTTTGTCCATTTCATGATTGATGTATTAGCTTTGGGAAGGGTTAGTTCTTGACTCTTTAGATATGTACTTTAAACCACAGTAGATATTCCCAGATACTCATTCAACAAAATGTTTTCGGACACATTCCTATTGTGCTATGTCAACTAACTTTTTAAACTCTTTTCTTATGGAGTTAAAAGTTATCTTTAGTTTTCATTTGTATTTCTCTTATGATTATTCTCCCAAATTTTAGAAATAGCCACAAAATAGAATCATTTGATATTTTTGCCTTTTTCGTTAGTGTATATTAAGTATACAAAGGAATGTTGTTGTGGTATTACCATTCATGCATAAAACATATTATGATCAAGCTTATTCTTGTTTTTTGTTTTAGGTAACCACTTCCACATTTATAATTTTTGGCTCCTCTAGATGCCAGCTGTGTGATGTTAGGAAAATATTATGTTTTCTTCCTTTTTTTCATATATTTTATATTATAATTACTAGAGGGGTTATAGTTATATTTGCCAAATATAACTATATACAATATATCAGATTACAAGATAAGATACTGTAACAATATGTAACAATAACCAGGGGACAACCAAAGAAATGAGAAATAACGTAGTACATTAAGAACAACAATCACACATCATGTAGCTCTTGTTTCCATATCCTGGAGGTCCTTTCATTTATTTAGCCTCATCCTATATGGCCTTTTGTATCTAGGTTTTGAGCTATTGTAATTCTGTGCTAGGAGAGTCCACGGTTTGCACCAATTATTACAAATGAGGGAAATCATTGAGCCTATGTTACTTTGGGTCTGGCTTCATTTAATATGATTTTTTCCAAGTCTTTCCATTACTTCAGTGTCCTCCTCTATACAGTAATGCTGTATTTCAGACTTAAGCATGATCAATTTCAGAACTCATCCTAGAAAAAAGAAAAATGGTACATCTCAAACCCAGAGAAACTAAAATTTAGAGGGAAAATATATGTCTTAGTGAAATTTGCCTATTTATAGGGCTGTTTTTTTTAAAGGATGAAACAACACCCAGAATAGCTCCTTTCCCATAGTAATTGCTCAATAACTGATGGCTATTTTCAGTGAAATTACAGTTACTGCCAGCTCTACCACTGGTCTTCATCACGCAGCACATTTTCCATAAATAATTAATATTGTTATTATTAATGTAAAATTGTAGTTTAAGGAGCAAAAGTTGCTGTTTTGTCTATTTATTGCATTGTTTTCCTTACACCTAACTCAGTTCTTGGTAAACATTTGTTGACTGTAGGAATTAACCTATAGGCCTGAGCCACCAGCACCTATCTATATCTCTCCTTTTCTATCCTCTATACACCAGAAATTCTAGACCTTCCCATAAAGTGTGTGATCTTACTTAGACTTGTGGACACAGATTTAAACATATGAAATCCTTTGCTTAGAAACACCCAAAACCAGGGCCAGGAGTTTGACCTAGTGACAGAGTGCTTGCCTGCCATGCAGGACACTCTGGGTTCTATTCCTCAGTACCACATACACTGAAAAAAGCTGGAAGTGGTGCTGTGGCTCAAGTGGTAGAGTGCTGGCCTTGAGGAAAGCCCCAAAATATTGCTCAGGCCCTGAGTTCAAGCAAGTCCCAGGACTGGCCAAAAAAAAAACCCAAACCTTCCATTCAAAGGGTACCTCAAATATTGTTGTTATAAAATTTTTTCAGGTAGGGCCGGGAGTTTGGCCTAGTGGTTAAAGTGCTTGCCTAGCATGTGCGAAGACCCAGGTTCGATTCCTTGGTACCACATACATACAAAAAAAAAAGCTGGAAGTGGTGCTGAGGCTCAAGTGGTAGAGCTCTAACCTTGAGAAAGACCAAGGACAGTGCTCAGGCCCTGAGCTCAAGCCCAGGACTGGCAAAAAAAAAAAAAAAAAAAAAAAAATTTTCAGGGACAATTACCACATTTTACATAATGTGAATGGGTCTTACTAAGAATTTTTCAGGATTTGTGTAAATACCATGTTTAGGGATTGACATTTTTTAAAATGTGTCATACATATACTACTTTTATATCTAATACGGTCTTGCACTACTGGTAGGCAGCATATTCACTACAGAAAAGAAAATTTAATTCTTTTATTTTAAGTACTATATAATATTCTTACCTGAACTAGAACTTGTGTGAGTCCTTGGCTCTACTAGTGAGAACTGAAATGACACCTTTGTTATTAAATAAAATTTACTTACTTGGGCCGGGAGTTTGGCCTTGTGGTTAAAGTGCTTGCCTAGCATGCATGAAGACCCGGGTTCGATTCCTTGGTACCACATACATAGAAAAAAGCCGGAAGTGGTGCTGAGGCTCAAGTGGTAGAGCTCTAGCCTTGAGAAAGTCCAAGGACAGTGCTCAGGCCCTGAGCTCAAGCCCAGGACTGGCAAAAAAAAAAAAATACTTACTATGCTCTTCGTTTTGAATTTTAAAATTTGTTGTAGATTGCCTGCCTCTGTGAACTTTGCTTTATTAAGCTGATAACAAATATTTTAATATTTCCATGTGCAATAAGCGTCTCTGTTTCAAGTCTTTAGGAAAAATCAATTAGCAATAGAGGTTTGAATTCCACATCTTACACTTGCTAAGCAGGTGTTTTTCCCTATAAACTATACACCTCACTTTTTTGCTTATTGATTTTCAGGTAAGGTCTTGTGAGTTTTTGCGTAGGCCAGCCTGGATGTAGGCCATCTTATTTACACCTCTAGTATAACTGGGTGTACACCCAGCTTATTGATTAAGATAGAAAGAAGTCTTCCTAATTCTTTTGCCCAGGCTAACCTGGAAATGTCACTATCATGTCATTAAAGTTCTATCAGGCTGTCACCAAATTATTGCCTCCCTCAGATTGGCAGTTGCTAACACTTGGGGTCTGTCAGGGCCACCTATGACTGTCTAAATGCTGACGGGACATTTCCTTTTTGTACTGCACAAGTTTAAATGCTCATTAGTTATAGCATGCAATCATACTCATTCTCAAATAAAGACAAATGGTTTTTGATTCATGGATGAAAAGTACTTTTCAAGTTGTGCATTCATAATAATAAAACTTGAATATGTGATAGACTTGTACTTATAATGTCCCTCAAGGATTGTAAAACACTCAAGTCTATATATTGCATATCCAAGTGATAGATGAATGTCAATACATATGTGTTAATATGTTGATTGCTAGAGGGTCTCTTCCCATCCCTCCTCTCCACCTAGGTCTATAAACCAACCACAAATCATCCTGGATGCTCCCTCCCAACCCCATACCATATTTTTTTAACACGCAATTTTTGATTGGTCATATTTTCTAGTACCTACTCCAGTGATCTATCTAGATCCGACATCATCCTCTTCACAGTCATTTCTTTTGTGCTTTTCTGGATTCCTTCTCTTTCAAAATGTCTATATCTTTTTTCCATTCTCACTGGTCATTTTCTCCATCTTAAGGCAGCACCTTTTCCCAATTTTTCCTTGCACTTGTCCTAAACCCTATCACTGTCCTACGTCCTCACTTTTTCTTATGCAGTACCTTCCCTATGCCCCATAAAATAGAAATGGTTTCTGTTAATACTATTCAAACATCAATTCTGAGTCTATCATTTTGAATTTCTGTTTTTATATACTTCTCTAAGGATCTCAATTGGTTTGTTAGATATTTTATTTAGAACTGTATTGTGAACAACTCAATTTATGCTCATTTAAACAGATATAATATATATTTACAATTTATTAGCTTTCTTAATTGGACTGTCAAGGTTGTTTTTACATTAAACAAGAATCTACTCAGAACTATAAAATAAAGTCACCACTAGTTACTTGGCAGGCTTTCAACTCTTCACAAGCTCACCTTACAAAGTAACTGCTATAGCTCTGTACCTTACTCCCTGTACTACATAAACTAGAGACAAGAGGAGATCTCTGTCCTGGAAAACCCAAAGATTCACCTCACTTAACTGATTTTTGTTATGAACACTTTCTTGAACAGTGCCAGTGAGTTAGTGGCTGACTGGGTAAATCACTCACCACATTAAGATGGATACAGGGATTGAGTTGTTAGAAATGTAGAGGAAGTGAATCCCCAATTAGTACAAAGTAAAGACAAAGAAGACAAAAAGGTGTCCATAGTAATTCAAACCATCCCAAATTTAAATTATGTGTCTGTAAGGGTTCATTCAGCATTTGAGCAACGCTTATTATATTTGAAATGTCATACTTGTAGATATAATAATCAAATCATTCAATGATTCAATATCATTATATTGAATCATTTTTTTAATTTCCAGTGAAGTGAAATATGTACATATATACTTTTTATTGTTGTAAATAATATCTCAAAACACTTAAGTTAACAAATGCAGTGGCTCATGTCTCTAAATCCCCATTTTTTGAGAGGAGCAGATGGTGATATTATAGTTCACTTGCAGGCTGAGAAAAGGCTAGCAAGACTCTATCTCAAAGAATCAACTGAGATTGTACATCCCTTTAATCTCAGCTGCTCCAGTGGTAGAGATAGAAAGATTGAGGTCAGAGGCTTGCTCAGCTCTTATTTGTAGTGGGGAAAAAAAAAAAAAGCCATATAATGAATGATTGTTGTCCTTAAGGTACTATGTTATCTCTCAGCTCTTTTGCTGTCCCTTGGTTATCTCATATTGTTACAGGATCTCACTTTGTTATCTGATATATCGGATATATTTGTATTTGGTTATTTGAAATTGGATAGGGAAGGGGGAAACAAGATGGGGGGTAGGGAGGAGGGTAATGGGGACCAAGACATGTGAAAGGGTATCAATGTATGTGAATTAATGCACCTTCTATCTGGCAAATATCATGTAACCCTTTTATTAATTACAATAAAAAATATCAAAAAAAAGTAAATCATGCCAGTCCAACTATTTCTTTTTTTTTTTCTTCACTTCCCATTTATTCACATTGATGGATTGTTACACTTCTCAAGAGGATCGTTCCAAAAATAGTACAAACTGAGATTTTATTGGCACAGTCCAGCTGTTTCTTAGACAAATTTCTAAACTGAATATATCCTGGCAACTTTTCTATGAAGTGGTGTTGCATTGTATATTGAACTATTATACTATGAATTCATGGGACCCAATAAGCTTTGAAACTCCTTGAACAGTTTCAAATGAGTTTATAGTCTAACTCCACCCTGGTTTTCAGTCTGCTGTTGGCAGGGTGCTTAACACATAATTTTCCTTCTCTGAGATTCTGCTTTCTTGTCTCTGAAATGAGAATCAAAGTTAGTATCCGTCCCTGGAGGTTATTATAAGGAGTGAACCAGAAAGGAGATTAGCACAAGTATCCTGAGTGCTTAGGAAATGTTATTCTAGCCATTGTTATTATAAATTCTATCAATAAATGTTTATTGCTGCAATTAGGTATCTATAAAAGAATATTAGCACCGAGATCATTTCATTGTTATTGCAGAAAGCATGTGATTGAATACCGAAAAGTATCACCAGGGTCCTTCTACTTGATGATAAAAATATGTAAGAGAGAAAAATGAAAATGTTCAGATTCTCTCTCAGAGCCAATTAAAATATCTGTTGCTTTTGAAAACAAGTCATTTTAGCATAGTACTGAAACTTTCTAAGATAGTGTAACAGTGAAAAGCTATGGTAGGAAGGGTCTGCCACTAACTGACATCTGGAGCCTAGCAGTCCTCAGTTCACCACTCCTGACAGTTCTGTTCCCAGATATGTAGCTCATTAGCTTGTGGCTGCTTTGTGGGTATCATCTAGTCATCCATTTGAATAAAGTATTGCTTATAGGAGACCCTATATTCTGGCTTCATTGACCCCCTCCCCAACAGAACAGAAGAAGAAACATAATCTCATTAATAACTCCAGATATAACCCAAAATAACATTACCTACATTTTATATGCTAATATATTTGGGGCAAATAACTATTGTAGTTTGTCCTTAAATAATTTATTTCAATCATTATATGTTAGCATTGAGACAAATCAGAAATGTATAAAGATCAGCTTAATAGAGCCCTTTCTCATCTTTCCTTTGAGTTTATTTCTGGAAACCAAGGCCCACAACAGTTGGCTATTGAATAGTAAAACTTATTCTAAAGTCAAATTTGCTGACTCTTGATCTGATATGTCTTTCTCCTCACCCCAGGGTATTTGCTCTTTGTTGGTAGTGGTTTGGGTTTTACTCTAGTTGGTTTCCATTATTTGAAATCTACAGGACAGAAATACCCTTTATTACCAGTTATTCTGTTCACTCTACCTTTTAGCAAGCATTAGCTCTTATTCTAATAGGGCCCTGAGGTTGATTTGCTCAGCTGAGTGCGAACCTTCTTCATGTTGCCTGGCTATGTTGAGACTGCATGTCCCCAGTATAGGAGAGGTTCTAGTGATGTGGTAGCATACTGTTCACTGGGCCCATGTCTTAGGAGAGGTGTTGGATCAAAGGTAGAATCGAAACCTGCCTTCCTTGCTGTTGTACTCGCCAATCCCCTGAGAGTTCTTTGCTTCCTAGCTCTCCCATTCACCACCATTACCCAAGGGCAAATTTAACAAGAGATGGAGAAGTGAGATGAGATAAGAGTTCATGTTAGTAAACCCAGAAAATCATCTTCTGAAAATCTAGTCTAAGAAAACGAGACAGAAATTCCTTATTTCACAAAAATGCTCACTGGATTATTTTTAATGGGAGAGGAAAAGCCATAAATATTTGCCATTAAGGGAATGAATTATAGAAGAAAATCACAATACATATGTGTAGTAGAATAAAACCTAATTATTTACTTAGAATTTATACCAGCGTAGAAAATGCTTATGTTATGAAAATGAGTAGTAACCAGATTTTATTTAAGTTAGTTGAAGGACTTTATCATTTCACTGCAGAATCTTAGAAGGACTTGTGTTTGAATTGTCTTCTTGCTTGCACATCTGTCTGCCAACCAAAAACTCTACAAAATTTAGAATGCCAAGATGGTATTTCAATGATCATTAGGAGGTAGGACCTATATATTTGTTTTAATTTTTTCTGAGGTCCTACAGTGCACAGGGATTATTTAACATTTTCTAAGAACACATTATCCATTTACAAAGACAAAGCACCTTGTGTTTCTATAGTTATTTTTATGTAAAGCTATTAAAGGAACAGGAAACATCTTTTGGCTGCCTTTTTCCCTACAACTGCCCCAGAAATAGCCATTAGTATTAAACATAACAGAGGCTAAAATTGTTTCCCATAGATCCTTGGAGCAAGACTATAAAGTAACACTGAAGCATTTGGGGTTATTTATACTAAAGCCTGCTCTTTAGAAACAAGATGCCAACTAAAGTGTCAGGCAGACAGTGGCAGCTGCTTTGTTACTTTGTGGCACTGTCCCATCCTAAATCAAAGAGAAAATGGGCACTGTTTGACAGACACTGTCTTCAGTGCAAACATTATTAAAAATAATTTGAAAGCTTCCTTTTTAATTTATTTTTTAAGCTCAAGGCACAGGCTGTTGGTTTGCTTGGGCTTTCCCAGTTCTGGTGCTTAGAACTCCAGGATGAATATTCTTCCACCAGGTTTTCTATCCAGCCACGCCTGAGCTTTGACTTTTTATCCCTGTGGGACAGAACAGCTATGTTCTTGGCGTTTTCTGCCTATTACCAGTTAGGGTCTGTGAACAGAATATCCATTTGTGAGAACCTCATTGTGGATAGCATGCAGTGGTCTTTTCATTTTGATTGATGGTTCTGGTTCTGCACCATCTGGCTTCTGATAGGCTGCATTAATCATATCCCGAACTAAGAAAGTGTAGATGTGTCTGCTTAATATGGACCCATACATAATGTAACATTAGTTATTCATTCAGCTTGCAAAACAGTCATAATGTATGCAAGGTCTTTATATAGTAAAACATAAATATTAATATACGACCCATTAATGCTGCTTTTTCTTGTACTCACCTCCCCCTAGTACATTTGTTTATGAAGAGTGAGAAATTAAAAGAAAGAAGACTATGTGCACATTTTCATGAACACAGCATTGTGCTGGCATTTCATATGACTTTATAATGATGCATGTCATAGGTATTTGCCCATGTTTATTTTATCTTTCTAATTGCTTTATGAAGTACAGGTTAAACGCAAGCTGTGACACAGATTCGTTTTTTTCTCATGTGAACTCCTTACACCATATGTAGGTCATCCATTTACAGAGGTCACCAGGGGCCTAGTTGGCCCTGTGCTTTTGTGCTAGGCCCTCTCTAGACATACTCTGCCCCCTGCTGTGTAATAGCATCCCAGAGAGGGAGAGAGACAGAGACAGAATCAGAGAGAGAGAGATGAGGCGATCCATGAGAAAAATTTACAAATCAGACTGAGTTAGCTCCACATTTAAGGCTGTTATGCCTAGAGTCATGCTCACATTTGAGCTCACATTTTATTTTAGGCTTTAGCTAGGACCTCTTCCAGTTAGGAGAGATTTAGTGAGCATCAGTGCTGATCTCTTCAATGCATAAAGGAGGGGAGGGCAAAGGAATTTCAATTTCCCATGAAGGTTACCTTATACAATATTACTAGAGCTTATTTCTTACAGTAGCAATACAAACCATAACTTCACAAAACACGTTTTATGTTTTATTAATTATGTTTAGTCATAAGACCACTGTAGCCTTGTGTGGTTACATCTTCTGTGTGCCTCGAATTCACAGTATGTGTTTTAATGAATTATATTCTTGAAGAATGAGTGAAGATTAATGCTTGTGTACTGCAGAATGTAAAACCCAGCCCACACTGTAACAGTAATCAATCATGTAGTAATGTGCTTGGGAGACAAGGCGAACGACCATGGTTTGTGTTGAGAACTGGTTGAAATGTAATTGTGTCAAGGTTTAATTAGTCACATATACCCCAGGAGCACCACCAATAGAAAGTTATGTGAAATGTAATACCTACAAACCATTATTAATAATACAAACTATTCTTTTCAGATGTTAAGATAACATCATATAGAAAGCTAGGGAAAAGTGATTTCAGGAATATAACCGGTAATGTAATACTCAGCTCATCTCCTCACTTTTAAAACCACTTTTAAGCTATTAACTTTCAATAACTTAGACCTACCCCATTATTGCTTAATTTATAACCTCAATTGAGTTTTTTTAAAAAAATCTTCATTGCCAAGAACACTGTATTGACAAATTGGAGTAGAAAATGCAATAGAGGCAGGCTTCTTCCCATGAGAACATAGATATGAGACAGCACTCTATGAGAGTTCTACTTGGCTGTGAGACAGAAGAGCTCTGCCTCTCCATCACCTGAAGCACCTAAGCATCTCCAAAAGTAGGTATAACCTGGCTGGCTAGTTTCCATGATCAATCTCATTTTAAATTATAATAATCTTAGTGTACTTTTTATGTTAAAAAAGAAAACAGCCAGGTGCCAGTGGTTCAGTGTCTGTAATCCTAGCTGCATGGAAGGCTGAGATCTGAGTATCACAATTCAAGGCGAGCCCAAGTAGGGAAGTCCATGAAATATTTTTAACCCCAATTAACCACCAAAGCTAGTCTTGAGCACAAAGACTCAAGGACAGTGCCCAGGCTTAGTTCAAGCCCCAGAACTGGCTATCTACCTACCTACCTACCTACCTACCTACCTACCTACCTGCCTGCCTACCTACCTACCTATTCATCCATCTATCTATCTACCTCAAGCCCTGTTTTTTTATTTTGAAAATGGACATAATCCCTAGTTTATTTGGCCTTATTAGCTTGGAGTGGGCTGATGTGTTTATGAGAACTGTAAAAATGCATGTACTGTTGTTTTTGTTGATTTAACTTCCCTGAATTTCATCTGTTATCATCACAAGCTCATGCCCCTCCAGTGTCACAATGAATATTAAGAACCAATGGAATGAGGATATATTTGTTTCCTGGTACCTGAATTCCCCTTCTTCTGCAGGTCCCCTTTGGGGTTTATAGGAAAGTTTAAAGAACTATTTTCCCCTATCAGGGACCATATGCTAGTGAAATGCAGCATAACTTAATATCTTTCTGTGAGCAACCTATAAACTATGGCATCATGCTTCTTTAAAATTAAAGACATTCATCTTGAAGCTTGGCCAGGGCTGAAAGGGAAGGCCTTTTCAACCAAACCATTTCATTAGCTCAAAGAGGCAGTGCCAGACAGCTTTCAAGAGGCCAGGGCTTGGCTCCTCCACTGGGAAACTGGTGCCATCCAGGAGGGAGGACATGAGCAGATGGACACGCTTACTAACCCGCAGCTTTTCTCTTCCTCCACACGTCCTCAGTACACCTTGGTTCCAAACTCAGTGAACCGACCGAGTGCCAGATAGCCTCTTTCCATCCCATAAATGCCAAAACACAAGTGATTCTTTTTCATTTGTAACTTTTTAATGAACCTACATTGTTCTATTTTTGCACTATCATGAGTGTATGAATGTTTGTACTGGTATTTATGGTCGAATTCTAAGTACTTTTTAATGTTGTCAGCTTGTCCCAAGCAGCCATCTGTACAGCTCCCCAAATTGGTGGAAATAACTTTCATTCTGGGCTATGTGTTTTGTTTACTTAGACTTTAGGGGAAGTCAGGGGTCCTGTGTGCACATGTGTCTCGTGTCACAGAGCAGATGTGCATGTATGTGAACAGTCAGTCCTTGTAGGCCGGACCCAGTGGTCATTATGGATGTCATAAACCTCGCATTCACTAGTGAGCCTCTACGCACAAGGCACTGGCATTACAGACAGACACTGTGGTCTTGTCCTAACACATATGCAATGTGTTAGGAAAATGGAGGTGAACAGAGACTTGAGATTCTTGTGTTTATACGTGGTGCCAGATCACCACTGTTGCCCATTATTAGTGGTGGTTGTATTAAGAGCAAAGTACAAATGTGCTTTCATGGAACCACATTATAAAGGGGGAGCTGCAGATTATTTTATCATTTCATCAGAGGAAAGTGGTTGTGAGAACCATGACCTGTTCATTAGCTTGGGTAAATGTATTTATCTTTTGCCCTTAAGATGGAAAAACACCCACATTTCTTTCTTTCTTTCTTTCTTTCTTTCTTTCTTTCTTTCTTTCTTCTCTTTTTTTTTTTTTTTTTGCCAGTCCTGGACTTGAGCTCAGGCCTGAGCACTGTCCTTGGACTTTCTCAAGGCTAGATCTCTACCACTTGAGCCTCAGCACCACTTCCGGCTTTTTTCTATGTATGTGGTACCGAGGAATTGATCCCGGGTCATTGTGCATGCAAGCAAGCACTCTACCACTAGGCCAAACTCCCAGCCAAACACCCATATTTCTTCTCTTAAAACCCATACTTGGAGGTTTATGAAACAATTGTGGCATTTAGGTCAACTAATCAGGACCATGATGATGCAAAGGTACCTTTTTGATTTTTCACACCTGACTTAAATTGTCACCAAAACAACAGCAACAACAACCACACAAATAGTCTATTTTATAACTGTCCAATGTATATTCCTTCCTCACACTGAACTTATATACTAAGCTTTTTGACTTTATCTTACATTACAAAGATAACACTGAGGAATTGCTTCCTAACTATCTCTTGTGTACTATGATAAATTATTTGTCCTCCACTTTTTCAAAGACCTTAAAACTATTGATAGCCCAGATCATTGTCCACTCTTACCATTTCTTCACTCCAAGCTCTTACTACTGGATCCTATCCCAACCCGTAAGATACCAAAAGGAATGATTTGCAGGAAGAGGAAGCAGTGTCTGTAACATTTGCCAGCATTTGCATGAACCAAAACTCAAGACTCATGGATTTATAATAGAGTAAGAATATCATCCTTTGCTTTTAACAATTCCTACTTTCATAGCTAGTATGTTGTTTGGTTCTAAGTTGAAGTAGTGCTCTCAGTGAAAAAACTATTTATGTTTTATCAGAGTTGGTCAACCCATGTATAACTGATGATATGAATTATTTCAGCAATCTGCACTTGGTTTATGACCCTCATTTGCAAAGGCAGATTTGTCATATGTAGAAAAAAGCTACTGCTCTCCTGACTTCTTTTTAGCAGTCTGTTACACCTTTTAGTAAGTAGATAAGGCATGAAATGGTAGGCTGAAGTTGTCCTCTAAATGTGTGACATATTTGTCTTTTGAGAGAATCTTTGAATTAGAGACTTAAAAAAAACACTTATAGAAAATGATGTATTTTCTTTGCCAAAGAAATAATTTCATTACAATTCTTCATTTAAAAACCTATTCATAAGATGAAATGGGAGCATAATTGGTGTTTAAGCTCATTATTTTCAGATGGCAGAAACACAGGCTGATAAAGGAAAAGCCTCTTATGGCTAAAAGAACTACACATTAGAGGAAACAGGAGGCACTTGTCAGAACCAAGTCACTTACAAGCTATGGCGTCCAGATTTTCCTAATATCACAGCTATTCAGCTTTCTAGACCACTAACACTGATTGTATATCAACACTTCTTTTTCTTTATCTTTTTTCGTGTGTGTGTGTGTCTGTCTCCGTGTGTGTGTGTGTGTGTGTGTGTGTGTGTGTGTGTGTGTGTGTGTGTGTGTGTGTGTGTGTTCAATACTGGAGTTTGAACTTGGAGCCCTTTGCTCTCATTGATCTTTCTTCCTCTTGGTTGGTGCTCTACCACGTAAGCCATGTATCCTGCCCTACTTTCTTACTGGTTAATCAGAGATACAGTCCCATGGACTTTTCTTCCCAGGCTGACTCTGAACCTCAGTCGTCCAGTACTCAGCCTCCTGAGCAGCTAGGATTACAGCCATTAGCCATAACTGCTGGTATATAAACACTTCTAGAGCAGCTCTCTATGTGTTGTTCATGTACTTCCTGTGTTTAAGGGTTGCTTTTCCCTGGTCCTTCATAGTCTCACCTCAGTTTTATTCCTGTTGTTTTATTTCCTTCCTTCCTTCCTTCTTCCATCCCTTTCTTCCTTCTTCCATCCTTTCCTTCATTCCCCCCTCCTGTCTTTGTCAAGTAAGTGGCATACTTCTGAGCTCTATTTTTGTTTCCAGTGATGCTTATAGCCCTCAGCTCCAAAAAGTCTAGGTAGATAGTTTATTTTGTCATGCATAAGAAAGTGGTTCCTCAAAAAAAGAAGAAAAAAAACAGTGACACAACCATAATCAATGTTCTGTGAGTTTGAGTCCATGTGTCTACACACTTGTGGGAGAACCAACATTGTATTGTTTCAACCACAGACAACCACAGCTTAAAGTTTATTAAATGCCCAAGAGACATAATTTTATTTCTAACATTTTTTGTCTAAGTTTGCTTAAACATCTAGGCAGTATTCTGTAGAAAGAGCCGTGCTTTCCAGCCATGTGAACCTGGCTTAGCATGTGTGTTTTCTCATTGACTAGCTGTGAAACTTTGGGCACATTTCCTAATCAGCATGACCCTCACATTTGTCATTTGTGAAACAGGGAAAATACTGTCTAGTTTTTGTGAAAACAACTGAGATGTACTGAGTAGTACTTATACAGTATTTTGCCTATTTCCTTCCCCTTTCTACTAAATAATGACTACATCATATGCTCAGTACTCTAGACAATTGCAGTCACTGAATTATTAAATATTTTCATGTTTCATTTCTCCTCATGTCTTCCCATAACAAGTGAAAAAGTACATTATAATAAAGACACGCACTCACTAGCTCAGCCAACCCCATCGTGTTGTTGGTGTTCAAAGTCAGATGTAGTCCTGAGGAAAATGGTGATGCCAAATTGCCTCTTGCTACAGTTAGTTCTTCCTTTTCCTCCTCCCTGCATGCTCTTCCTTCTGGAAAGAAAAACAAAAAAACAAAAACAACCTTGTTTGGTGTCCAGTCATCTACCACCATGGCTATTTCTAGGAGAGGCCAGGGTGAACCCATCTACTCTAGAGTAAACATTACATAAAGGATACTCTAGAGTAAACATTACATAAAGGAACTGACAAGGGACTCCCCTGGCTATTTATTTTAACAGGAGAAACAAGAATTTAGGTCAGCGTGGAGCCGGGAGTTTGACCTAGTGGTAGAGTGCTTGCCTAGCATGCACAAAGACCTGGGTTCGATTTCTCGGTACCACATATACAGAAAAAGCCAGAAGTGGTGCTGTGGCTCAAGTAATAGAGCACTAACCTTGAGGAAAGCCCAAAGACAGTTCTCAGGTTCTGAGCACAAGAAAGAAAGAAAGAAAGAGAGAGGGGGGGGAGGGAGGGAGGGAGGAAGGAAGGAAGGAAGGAAGGAAGGAAGAAAGAAAGAAAGAAAGAAAGAAAGAAAGAAAGAAAGAAAGAAAGAAAGAGAAAAAAAGAAAGAATTTAAGTCAATGTTTAACTACTAATGGTTGGTTCTTTTATTTGGCCTATACCCCAATAAGGGGTTACTTTCTATGATTTGTGACCTAAGTAAAGAGAGCCACAGATCACTGGGCACTTCCTTCCCTCCTCCCCAGTCAAAAGCCTATTGCACTGCGCCATCATGTCATCATGTAATCTAGTAAAGCACAGAGTGTTACCAGGAAAGTGTGCACAGGAAGGCACCTACAGCAAAACCTCTCGTGGCTCTCATTATTTCTGATTACCAATATGTCCCAAGGAAGACTTAATAGAGCTGAAGTAGAAAGAACATAAAGACAAAGCTCAACCTATAGTGCAAAGCCACTGGCATACTCTTCCTAAAGGCATTCACTTGTACACTATGTGTGGAAGTGCATTTAAGCCTTGCTTATTATTAAGATCCTCGTGTATATCTTTCTGTTGTTACTTTCTGAGAGGGGGTTGGGTAAATGTGAAGAATGCAGAAGGTATAAAGAAGCTCTTCTAAATGCACCTATGAATTATGAACACTGCTCTGTCAGACTCTGTTTTATATACTGCTGTGTGTTTTTACTTGATTATATCTTAGCAACTAGATTGTAAATGTCTCCAGAGTATGGACTATGTCTTATGTTTGCAAATGCCCCTTGAGAAACCTAAGCTGGGAGTTGACATTTAATAGATTTTAAGTAAATGCTGAGTAGAATTGAGTTTATGGCAGTTTACCTACAAATGATTTACACTGAGACCAGCTGCAAATGCGAGAGGAGTCTGATGGGGATTCTTTAGACATGTGTGGTCATGGCCACTGTTGTTTACTCCCTCTTAGATGTGTCTTTAGGATAACATGGGATTCAGACAAAATGGTCAGCTGCATCTTCTGAAGAGACTTGTCTGTTTTATCACTGTCATCCACCAATTGAAGTTCTCAATAAGAGTTAGTATCATTCTGTCAAGGAAGCATATAAAAATAAGGAAGGGGCTGCTTGTTGACAATTAGTAGCCAAAGACCAGAGATGTTAAATCCTGAATATTTGACAGGTCTCTCACAGAAAATAAAAAGTATTGCTCAAATAACTGCTGGCACCAATCAGTAAGCAAAGCTGGATTCATTAGCGATTCTGTCTTCTGATGACTGTTCAGGTCTCTCATGTTACTTCTTCCTGACCATGACAAGCTCAGGCTATTTTTTTTTATTTACGTTATTGTTGTTATAGAGGTGACTGACAGAGAGGTTGCATTTTCATGTATCAGGGAATAAGTACAGTTCCTTTTGTGTAGTGTCATCTATTCCCTCATTCCCTTCGAGACTCTCCCTTCCATCTCCACCCATGAATTGTACAGTTCATATTCATCCACGTCCAGTGTGGGACACTGCTGCACTTTTTCCTCAAGTTTTGTGTCTTCCTCCACCCTTCTACAGATATGCACAAGAATATGAATACATACAAAATCATCAACAAAGAACTGAATTAAGGAAAGAATTGGGCTTTTTTTGTTGTTTTGTTTTGTTTGCTTTGGCCAGTCCTGGGGCTTGAACTTAGGGTCTGAGGACTGTCCGTGGCTTTCTCAAGGCTAGAGCTCTACCACTTGAGCCATAGCACCAGTTCTGGCTTTTTCTAGGTATGTGGTACTGAGGAGTTGAACCAAGGTCTTCGTGTATGCTAGGCAAGCACTCTACCACTAGGCCAAACTCCAGCCCCAAGAAAAGAGGTTTTTTTGAGATACAACCAGGCTACTTTCCAGAGTGGCTGTCCTCATTTATATTCCCACTAGCCATAATAGGATTCCCTTTCCCCCATATCCCTGCTAGTATCAGTTGTTGTTCAAACTCAAAATGTTGGCCAATCTAACTGGGGAGAGATGGTATCTCAGGGTTGTTTTGATTTACATTTCCTTTATGGCCAGGGATGATGGCTCAGGCTATTTCTGAGTCTTTGCAAATTCTGTTTCTTTTGTTCCTGCTCTACACTCCTCTCAAGCCTATGTCTTTGAATCCTTCAGGACCCACCTCCGGCACAACTACCTCCTTGAGGGACTTTGCCTTTTATAAATCCAAACAGGGAAAAATGGCTTTTATGTGCTTTCAAAGTGCTCATTTCTTCTCTACCATCACAGGCACTCCAGTGCCTTGTGGTTATTTGTTTACTGTCTGTCTCTGGCAGTAAACTAAAAGCTATCTACAAACAAGCTGCATGTCCCAGCAATGCCTGCCACACACTAGCAAAGTTAATAAGTAATTTTTGATTGAATTAATCCATCAGCTGGTCCAGGGAATATTCCTCTTCTAGTCTTTCTAACTGGGAAGAGCTGTGTCATGTGACACTGGGAAAGTAGCAGTGGTAGTGTTATGGTGGAGGAAGAGGTTGAGCGATATGGAGCACCTTGTACTGGGGCCAGCTCACCTTGGCTGTACACAGCAAATGACAGGAGAGGCCTGGCCAACAGTGCCAAAAGGTTGTCCCTGAATCCAGATATGAAATAAAAATTTTCCAAATTTGACAGAATAATTACCGGTTTCTCTTAAGTGCTACACTAAAACTATGAGGACTTTTCTACTCATTTTTTCCTGCATTTCTCATTTTCATTTGACAGAAAAAGTTTCTCTTACTGTACAGATTTTAAAAAACCAAAATGCCTTTAAGAAACATGAAGAAATTTTTCAGGGGAAGGGGCCTACAACTTCATAGGGGCTCACTAACTTCAACTCCTGCCCCTTCCAAGAGTACCAGACCATCAATCATCCCTTAGTAACCTGGCTAGGGAGTTAACATTTTCTTCCCCCCTCCTAGTGATTTTTTACCATGCCATATAAATACATTGCTTCCTCATTGATGTGAAATTGTTTTCAAAACAAGAGAAGAAAGATAGAAGGAAACTTAAAAGAGGTGATGCTTGCCACAGTAGCAGCTCTGGTCTGGCTTTTCCTGGGGATGACTCCCAAGTTGAAGGCTGAAGAAGCAGGAGCTGGCAACTAGTTCCTCCTCCTTCCTTCCTCTCCTGCACAAGAAGGTAGCTCACTTGAGGAAGGAAGGGGTGGGATCAGAGTCTCTCTGACTACCCAGAGCTCTGTGGGAGGCAATAGCATCTGACTAGATCTGCCAGACCAAGAGCAAAAGCAAAATAGTCTCATGTGGATAGTTAGATGAGGAAACACACAATGCATACAAGATGGAGTCTCCAGTTTTCAGCCCATGCAGCTGTGTTTGTGGCAGTATTTACCTATTACAGACCTAGTGACCAACATGAATTTTAGTTGGTTCAAGGACCTGATGAGGCTGACTAATCATAGACCAAGAACTTCCATTGGTATGAGAGAAGCAGAGATTGGCACAGTGGTTAGAATGTCTAGAATGGGAAGAGCTTTGGACTTGGTATTAAGAACGTTAAGAAATGACCAATATTGTTGATCAATTGAACCAAAAGCATGGGCAAGAGTGCAATAGATTGTTTTAGAAGTAAAAGAAACTCTAAAATGTAATAAAGGTAAAGAATACAAATGAACTGGTTTGTGTGCAAAGTCATGCAAAGAAATATTTTCAAGAAAAAGTTATTGATAGGAATTGCAATATTGTATTTATTGACTGTTATATAAGATACAATATGATCCTCATAAAGACTGCTTATGTACAGCAAGGCTAGAGTGCCACATAGGCTTTACTAACTAGACTAGAAAAAAAAAAGTCCTGCCAGACAGTATGTCTGCTTTGTGTGGAACAGAAGCATAAATATCTAATTTGCCTTGTTACAGAGAAGAGTGCATGATCTATGCAGCATGTAGCAAAATAATTATTCAATCAGGCTCAAAATGCAGAGAATATAATGAATTCACTGATTTGCCTTAATCCTTATTCTCAAATGGTAGAACCGACATCTCTAAATTCCTGTTTCATTTAATCATATTTCATTTCCTAGAAGTTAACACAATTTTGCCAGGAGATCAACTATAGAAGTAGCTAATAGTAAAAGTCAGTATACTGTGAATTAGGAAAGTTAAAAAGAACACACACAGTAATACATTTCTAAAAGTTTGCTTTCCTATTAGCATTTCTCAAGTGTGTGTCATCAAGACAGGTGTGTCTAGCATGATAAATGTGTGTCCTTAATGCAGGGAGGACCATAAGATCTTCAGTATTAACATTTCATCATGAAAGTCCTTCTGCCAGTTTTCCTGCTGAGGAGAAATCATAGTAACTGACAGCCTCAAACCAAAGCTCATATTTGATCTTAAATGCAGTTGATGTGATTAGAAACTGCAATTAGAAATAGACAGAGATGTTGGTTGTTTACTTTGACAGGCTTTTATTTATTTTTATTAAGTATTTTTATTGTAATTAATAGAGGGATTACAGTTATATTGGCCAGATAGAAGATGCATTACTTCACACACACTGATACCCCTTCTCATGTTTTTGTTCCCATTTCCCTCCTCTCACTCTCGCCCTTCATCTTGTTGTCCCCCCTTCCCTTTCCTATTTCAAATAAATAAATAATCATATATGCAATATACCAGATAACAAGGTAAGATACAGTATTTATTTATTTTTATCTGATGTCTACTCAGCCAACTGCCAGTCCATGGTAGATGTTTTGATTTGTGCTAAACAAAACCAAATCCATTTTGATGAAACCATTAAAAACAGTCAACTGTGTACTCTTACATAGAATACTCACATGTAGTATTGTTTAATACTGTTTTGTTTAATCCTGTTTCCTTTCCACATTGAGTCACCGCAAGAGACTATTAGTTCTGTCACTGTCCAAAACAGAGTCTCTAGGGACCCTGTTAGGATGTCAGGATGTTGTGGCTCTCTGCTGAGCTGGCACCCAGTGGCAACCTTTCTGGAGCAGCTCAGGCCTTATGATGAGAGTTGACGTCCTGGCACAAAGGAGGAGCCCCCATATTCAATGGTTAAGAAGGAATTTGAAGGTGAGCCCACCCAACAACAACAACAACAACAAATTAGTAGGCATATTGTATTCAGCAAAGACTACAAGCATAAGCTTATAAGCTTTTCTACTTTATAGGCATGAACCAACATCACCACACATGTGATGCTTATGTAATGTTTTGTACACAGAAATCTTATCATTAGTCCATGTGCTCTTTAAGAAGTTATTTAACTTACTTGACCCTCAGTTTTCAAGTCTATAAAAGTGGATATAGCTGGTGGCTCATGCCTGTAATCCTGGTTTCTCAGGAGGTTGAGATCTAAGGACTGAGGTTCAAATCCAAAAAAGTCCTTGTGACCCTTAGCTCAAATTCACTCCAAAAAGCCTGAAGTAAAGATATGGCCCAAGTGTAGAACACCAGCCTTGAGCAGAAAAATCTAAGGCACAGTATATAGGCCCTGATTTCAAGCCTCAATACCAAATGAAAAAATCAGTAAATAAATAAATAAAAGTTGGCATAAAATTGCAAGTTGTTCTAGTAACATCACAGGCATACTCAGGCCAGATGACATTAGAGCATAGACATGCAAATGACAAGTTTTTTCCCTTCAGTAACTTAGGAAAGTTGACACCTGTTTTTAAAGCAACTACCACATGCTAGGAGCCGTGCAGTGAGCATACATGCCAAGGCAATTGATGCCAATTCTGGAAATCTCAAGGAAATGAAAACAGGCAAAGAGGAGGGGAGGGGAGGTGAGTTGAGGTAGAGGGCAGGGAGAATGCCAGAGCTTCACAGTGTCTAAGGTTATGGGTGTTTTTTTTTTTTAATGTATTCTTATTTGCTCTAGATCTGAGATTTATACAAATGGATTCAACCTCATCACATGTCTAAAATGAGAAGCTCTAGGTGGTCATGTTTCCTTAGATGACCTGGAGCTGTGAGGAGTTTAATGTGTTGCAAATGTTTCCATGCACTGGTGAGCAGGCTCCAGCACACCCTTCACTCAGTCTGCATTCCAAGCAGCCGCATTTCCCTTCCCAGAAACACCATAGAAAATGCAGGTTCTCAATGATAAAGAACAGAAACGCTGCAAAACATAGTTTGATTACAGAAATGTAAATGCCTTTGTTTACAAGACACCTTGAAAAAAATATCTTTATAATAACTCCTGAAAAATTTTAAAAATATTTGTAACATTATTATAAAAAGTGTTGGGGGATTTTTTTGTTTGGGGTGTGCGTGTGTGTGACAGGGGGAAACAGAGAAAGGGAGAGAAAACTTGGGTTACAACACTGCTGAAAGCTGTAATTTTTTTTTCAACTCTAGGGTCAAACATCAATTTTGACACATAGTTCTCTCTCTCTCTCTCTCTCTCTCTCTCTCTCTCTCTCTCTCTCTCTCTCTCTGTGTCTGTCTGTCTGTCTGTCTGTCTGTCTGTCTGTCTCTCTCTCTCTCTCTCTCTCTCTCTGTCTCATAATAGTGGTGATAGTCAGGATTTAGTATTTCATAGGGTTGTGCTCTACCACTGAGCCATACTTGCATCCCTGCTTTTCCTGGTTATTTTAGACATGGAGTCTGTCAATTTTTTTGTGTGTGGGGAGGCCTGGGCTAATTTCCAGCATAGCCATGCGCCACTGGCAGTCACAAGGCTCTTTCATCCCACCCCATTCACAAAGGAGCAGCTTCTTCTTAATTCCTTTGTGGTGATGCTGGGGTACTGCTGCTACTTTCTTTGTCCTCCTCCTCCTCCTCTTCCTCTTGCTCCTTCTCCTTCTGGTTCACCCCAAATGCCTGGATCATATCCTCCTTTTAGGGAACAAGGTTCATTTAGACCAAAAAACAAAACAAAACAAAAAACAAAAATACCAGATCAGTTTTTTAGTCAATGACATTTGGGAATATAATAAAATGAAATGACTTTGGATTTGAGTCATAGAGAACATACGATGACCTAATCACTTCACAGCCCACAGAAGCTAAGTCTCTGTCTAAAATGCACGGCTGAACTACTAGGTATTTACCCAATTGTCCAGAAACAAGGACAGACTAAATCCACTAGCACAACAATGTTCATTGCAGCACTATTTACCATAGCAAAGATATGGAACCAACCCAGATGTCCTCAGTTGATTAGTGGATCAACAAGATGTGATATTTGTACACAATGGGATTCTATGCGGCTGTCAGAAAGAATGACATTGCCCCATTTGTTAGGAAATGGAAAGACTTAGAAAAAATCATATTAAGTGAAGTAAGCCAGACTCAAAGGAACATAGGCTCAATGGTTTCCCTCAGTTGGCATAATCAGTAGAAACCTTGGGCTCTCCTCACAGAGATTTGCAATAGAGCAAAACCTAGCTACATAAGGCCATATAGTATGATGCTAAATGAAAGGACCTCTAGGATATAGAAACAAAAGCCATATAATGAGTGATTGTTATCCTTAATGTACTATGTTATCTCTCATCTCTTTTGCTGTCCCTTGGTTATCTCATATTGTTACAGTATCTCATTTGTTATTGGATATATTGGATATATTTGTATTTGGTTATTTGAAATTGGATAGGGAAAGGGGGAAAACAAGATGAGGGGTGGAGGTGTGGGGGAGGGAAATGGGGACCAAGACATGAGAAAGGGTATCAATGTATGTGAATTAAGGCACCTCCTATTTGGCAAATATTAATTACAATAAAAATATATGAAAAAAAAATAAAATGCATGGCTGACTCAGTACTTAGAGCTGTTTATAGACACTAGGTAGCCAAAAAGCAATACTTCTCCCAAAACTACGGTGAGCTGAAATACAGTAGTTTTTATTAAAAAATAAATGCATAGGCCAGGCATGAGAGGGTCATGCCTATAATCCTAACTGTTCAGGAGGCTGACAGCTGATAATCTTGGTTTTAAACCAGCCCTGGCAGACAAATCTGAGAGATTCTTATTTCTAAGTAATCAGAAAAAATAGCCAGCAATGGAGGCATGACTCAAGTAGTAGAGTACCAGCAGACAGCAAAAGAGCCACATGAGAACATGAGGCTCTGAGGTCAAGCCACACTACTAACAAAAGGATAATAGAGCATGTACTTCTAAACTACACGTATCCAACGTGACGTCTTTCTGCTGCCTTTAAAATGGTACCAGACTGCATATAGCTTTACAGTGTGTTCTATTCATCTTTAAAGTGTTTTTAATAGGCCTGGGATATGGTTCAATTGGTAGATTAATGCCTAAAAAGTAGTTAGTGGAGTTACTGGGACCTGTGGCATAGAAGGCTATTTTGGACTCCCTTGGAGAATTCAAGCCATCCTACAAAGGCTTTATTTCCTTTTCTCTTTCTTTTTCTTTTTCCTTTCTTTTTTTTTGATATCATATATTAAACTCAGGGCCTCAAGCTCTTGCTATGCTTTCTTGCTCATGTCTGATACTGTACATCTTTTTCTGGTTATTTTGGAGATGGAATCTTGCCAGTTTTTGTGCCTAGGTTGGCCTTGAATGTCGATCCTCCAGATCTTGACATGGTAAGTAGCTAGAATTACAGGCTACCTATGCCCACCTACAAAGGCTTAGCTCCATTTCCTTTCACAAGAGACTGAGCTGTGATCTCAGCCAGGCTTCCCAGTTAGTGCTCAGCATTTTCTTCTTGGGTTATCTGGGAATCAGACTCTACTTTGACTGATTATAGGTTACTTTTTTGAAAGATTGATTAATAATTACTTCCATATATTGAACACTAACCTGTGGAGGCAATATTAATGTTTTTACCATCTGAACCAACATAAGGTAGAAGGGGAAAAATCCAAATAATCTTTGCAGCCAGCTATAAAATGATGCATTGAGTCTTTAATAATTAAGTGAAAACATTTTTATTCACACGATGTTACAATCATATTGCTAGTACAGCTTAATGCTTACTTTATAACTAATTCATTTTCTCATTTATGGCAATCTAGAAAGGTTTATTAAACCTAATGAGTGTTTTAGGATTAAGTAGGGGGAAAGCATGTTCTAATTACAGAGATGGATAAAAGCAAACTAATTAACCCAAAATGTGTACTCCCTTCCTTATAGATGTCTGGTCAGCCATATCTGAGAAAAACTTGGTTACCTAGCTCCTGAGGTTTTTAATCATGTTTTTAGATTGCATTTTTACACCATCTGTACTATTAACCTGACTGTAATTTCTGTCACAGTTGGAAGCTTCAGTTAATAAATGTTTTGTTTGGGAGGGTGATGGCAAGCAGATAGAAGATGAGTGTGTTTATGAATGAACAACAACGACAAAAAGTGCCTTAACTGAGGGCTATAACGTGAAAATCTATGACTGAATTTGGTAGAAACCCTTCCTTGTCCCCTTGATAGCTATATTTACTTGGGGGGAAATACTCTTGATTCTTTTTTTTTAAAAAGAAAGTTCAACCTTGTAGAAAAAAAAATGTATTAGCCATCAGCTATTCATTCCTGTCTGACAAAATATATACAGAAGAAAAATGTGTGGTTATCCTTTAAAAAAATATAGAAGCATATGTGTTAAATGTCTTATACATTTCAACAAAGTACAAAATAATAGTACTATGATCATTATTTAATTCTTCAAAATTAGTGCACATTTATATTCTAAAGTGAGGGTTCATCATTGTATTTCCACCCATGTTATATGCCCTTTGAACAGAACAAATTCACCACTCTGCCAGGCTTCCTTTCCTCCTTTGTCAGACAACATTTGGTGGGTTTCACTCGGCTGTCTTGATATATGTAAGACATCCTTCTGTCCTGAACATCCCACAGGATCCCCTTCTTTCTCCCTTACTGTATTTTCATTAAATTTAAAATTTTCTGTTTTCGCTCAAAACAATTGCTGCAGGCTTTTTGGGAGAACCGTTTGTTTCCAAAATTAAAGAGCTTTAAAGCATCTAATTGTGATTTCAGAGTGGGTATGCTAATAAATCATCTCCAGGAATATTTACGTGTGTGGAGACAAAATACTTTGCAGGTTCAGACTAACTAATATGAGTCCACATAGTTTTCAGTTTGAAAAGGACTGGCAGTCAAGACTGTATTTTCCTTTATGTCCCATGAAGTAGGATGAAGTCATACATCTTTGATTTGTTTGTTTCTTGGCAATACTGGTATTTGAACTCAAGACATTGAGCTTTGCAGCCAGGTGAACTACACATGTGAGCTATGTCTCCAGTTTCTAGCCCTCATTGCTTTAGTTTCTTTTTTTAGTTTCTTACTTGTGCCTGGGCCCACATCGGATTGTGACCCTCCTAGCTATCTCTTCCATGTAGGCTGACAGATAATGGATCACAGGTGTGCATGGCAACATCTAGCTTTCTTGGCTCAGATGGAAAGCTTATTCATATTTGGCTCAGGCTGGCCTCACACTGCAGTTTTGATCTTTACTTCCCAAGTAGTTGGGATTCCAGTCATAACCTACTGCTCCTGGTGAAATTTTACACCTTGAATCATAAGAAACATTGGCTTTAGTGTTAGGAAGAAAGTATCAGTATTTAAGATATGTCTACTGGTTACCAGTGCTTATACTTGATGTCAGTACTGACTGCAAATAAGACATAAGCCTCCTTGAGAGTTTTACAGTATAATAAACATCTGAAGGAATGGGAATTACAGTAAAACAGCACATATAGTAATTTCTTAAAACATACACACACATTTCTGAAAGTGAGGGCTTCTGTCATAAAATTATTTTAATAGTAAACAATGAAAACAGCACTTACCTGTTTATAATAATTACTATGTTGTACCTTTTTAAACTTCACTGGAAATAGTATAGTAGCACTCTAAAATTATATCACTAAAAGTAATGGAGAATTTGGAGTCAATACTAGGAGAGTGACTAAACCATTCATGAAGTTCATTCCATGTGTGGATCTGAAAGAAATATGAGAATTCCAAACTGTGCATCAACAAAATATTAATTTAATGCAGTGGGCTGAATATGTCAAACTAACAAGTTGTGAGGCCATACTAAAGTAAGATTAGAGCTGGGCTTAGTAGGGCATACCTGTAATCCTACTTATGCAGAAAGCAAAACTGTATAGATGATAGCTTAAAGCTAGTCTAAACAAAGCTATTGAGGTCCTTTGTCAAAAACAAACTAGACAGTTGCTCATAACTATAGTGTCAGCTCTTCAGGAGGCTGAAATAGGTTGATCACACCCTGATGTTGGCCTGGACAGCTATTCCGGGTCCCTAGCTGCTCAACTAAAAGCAAAAGGACTGGGAGCATGGCTCATGTGGTAGAAAAGTGCAGGGCCATGAGTCCTTACTTAGTTCACTTCTTAGTACTGCCAGTGAATGAATGAATGAACGAAACTACTCAAGGCTGAAGATAAGGATCCAGCAGGAAAGAGAGATAAAAGAAGGCCATGCATGCTGATCACATAATACGTATATGAAAATGTCATAATGAAACTATTGTTTTGTATAATTGAAATGATCTAATGCATTTGTGTGTGTGTGTGTGTGTGTGTGTGTGTGTGTGTGTGTGTGTGTGTGTGTTGGTACTGGATTGGGGCTGATTGGGTTTAACTCAGAGTTACATGCTCTTGCTTGTAAGGCTGATATGCTTTAGCAGTTAGGCCACACTTCCTCTATTTTTGCTGATTAATGTATATAAAAGTCACAGGATGTATCGCCCTGGGCTGACTTTGGATGAGATCCTCATGTCTGGGCCTCCTGAGTAGCTAGAACTATAGGTGTGAGCACCAGGACCCAGAAACTAATAATTTTTTCCTTTTTTTTTTTTTTTTAAGAATTCCCAGGTTCATTTACATATTTGCCAGGAGCACCCATTTCTGTGAGCAAGAAAAGAATAGTGTTGGGTATTTATAAGCAAAGTGCACAGGTATCCCTTATTTTTCTTGGTTAAAAAAGTCAAAACTCCTGATAATATGTTAGGGAACATTTGGTACATGACTCGTTTCATGGCTGGGTTCTTTAAAACAAGACCATGTTTTTCAGCAGTATGTTCTTTCAGCAGACTTCTACTACTGATGAGAGCAGTCTGTGTGTGAAGTTTGTTGTAAGGACATTTTCCTAATATAACTACATCCTGGCTGTTATAAGCTTAGGCAAGGGAAGACAAACCTTGCCAAAAGCTCCCATGAAGTTTGCTGGCAACCTGGATTTAATGTATCAGCCAAGTACTCATCTCAGTAAAGCTGGTGACCTTGAAATTGATCAGATTAAGCATTCAGGTCACCTTAATATTTAAAATGCTTTCAGATAATTACCACCAAGTCACGTCAGCAGCCCAATGTCAGGGTTGTCCTATCAACTTCCTGCTGACAGGCTTTGCGTATTCCACTTCTGGCTTTCTAGCTTCCTCTTCACCAGACTGAAATCAGAGTAATGAAAACAGTCAAACTGCTCATAAAATGTCACATTGCTATGAGAGCCACGTTATTTCTACAGATACTTTCTGTCAGTCACTACATCACTACGCAAATGACAGCTGGGCCAGCCTGAAATGTGCTTTTAAAAATTACAGTCCCCATACTGTACAGACTACTTCAGCAGTACCATTTACTATTTTGCCCCTTTGATCTCAGCCTACAAACAATACCAAATGTTAGTCAGGAATAAATAAAACATTTATAGAAAGAGGAAGAAAAGGTTATATGCTTCATTTTGCTTATCAGTGTCATTTCCCAGCCAACAATTTTATTAGGGGTAGGGGTATGGTGGCATGCTATTTTTAGTTGGTGGGGGAGAAATGTGACATTTAGAACAAATGTCATAGCATTTCTTCAATAAAAATGCATGCTGCCTAGCTCTAGAGAGTTACAGAAAAGCTATACTGAACCAAAGGAGAAGCAACAATAACTTGATTTTTCCTTTAACCCCCTCAGACCCGGCCTCAGAGTGATAATACACAGCTGTGTTGCATTCTGGGAAATCACCTTACATTTGTATAAAGGGCGTTTAAAAATATCTATGCTGTCTCCTTACTAAATGACCCTCTACTCCTGTGAACCTGTCCTATTCACTGAACCCTGAAGAGGAGCAATTTTTCTGCAGGTGGAAGAACTCACATATCTGTTAAAATAGCTCACATATGAAAGTCAGAAAATGACTTTTTATTGGTTATAAACAACAAAATAATGAAAAAGAGGAAATCATGTGTAGACTTTAAGAATAACTGTATAATAAGTAGCATTTTCCCCAAGAACAGTTTACCCTTACCACTTCCAATTTATTGACCTGTGTTCCCTTTGTATCAAGAAATATCTTAGAGCTGGGCAGGGTGGCTCACACCTGTATTCCTTGCTACTCAGGATGCTGAGGTCTGAGGATCTCAGTTCAAAGCCAGCCCAAGCACTAAAGACTGAGAGAGGCTCTTATCTCCAATTAATTACTAGAAAAAGGGATGTGGAGCTGTGGTTCAAGGCAGTAGCCTTGAGCTGAAGAACTCAGGGACAGCACCCAGGCCCAGAGTTCAAGCCCCATACACCTTACCTTACATTTCTCCCAATCTTCCCCAGTGCCTAGCATAATTCGTAGTACTAGTTTAAAACAATTAAAACACTTCTTTGAAAAATAGGGCTCATCTTTAAAATGTTTCTGACTTTTTATCTCTTTGTAGCATGCCCTCCCACCTCCATGACTCCCGAGGATTATTTTATCAGCCTTTGCCAGAGCCAAAGTTCAGATCCCACTTACTCCATCCTCAGTCCTCTTCAGTAATAATCATAATCTATGCTGGGCCATGACCTGGATACTCTTTAAATGTATATTATTGCCATTGACAAGCTGGAGACATCTGCTTTTTCTTGTAGTTTCTTTCCCCCTATGAAAAATTCTGTGCTTCATTCTCTTTCCGGTCTTCCTGTGGCAGAGGAGCCTCCTTTCTTCCTTGCCTTCCTCAGAGTGTCAGGTCTTTTCAGCATTGCCCGGAATCCTGCTGGTTGTCCCTAGTAGTCTCTATACTTTCCTTTTCTTGCCATACCTTGTCCTTTTGCTTTCAGGTAGAGCAATGGCAGAGTGATGACAGAGTGTAATATAGTCTTATATTTACCATGCAGTCTCCTCTAATTGCCCTTAATATGCTAAGTATGAATTGAGCGCTCCATAGGTAAGGCCTGGAGTCAAGAAATAAGTATACCCTACGCTTCTTTCCTTAACTAACTCTCAAATGCCAAGCCTACTCCACAGGTATTCTGGTTATCACCTCCACACACTTTCATTCAGCAAACATTTCGATCTGGTGACATACTACACCATATGTAGCCATGACAATCTCACTAGTACTAGGTTCTGCCTACTGGGCTACAGCCCCAGCCTGACAATCCTAGCTCTCAGGGAGTGCATATTACCTTCTGTTCCTAGAGCCCTTGTCATTTTGAACTTGTACTTATTTACTGTTGTAAATTATAGTTATGTTTGGGCATATCCATAATATATACAATACTGTTCTCTAATTACTGCAAAATTGTTTTGAAGACAAGATGTGTTTCAAATGCTGAGCAACTTTTCCTCTTTCATGACTATTGACTGCCAGAACTCCATTGTCATTGTGATTGTCCTACAGTGAGTCCAGCGGTATACCTCACAGCTAGGGAACCAGACACATTTCAGTGACATGACCTTGCATGTCAGTACCCATGAAATACTTTCAGCAACTGTTTTTAAATAGCAGCAATACCTTGTTTCATTTTCTTAAGTTTATTTTGAAATTTCTCTTCCACTCTTTTTAAGACACCTACTATATAAACCCATATGAATTAGTATATATGTATTAGTTCAGAAGTAGATGTTTTATAAAAATTCCTCTGTATCTGAATTAGCTGTTTATGATTTAGTAGTATATATGTGCCCCAATTATGTTCTTAACCTGCTTTCCTAATGACATTATGACATGACTTTCTAGCACGTGTCATCTTTATTGACAACCTCATTGGCAATGAGGAGGTGTGTGATTGTTTTTTATCATTCAGCATTATCATTTCTAGCCATGTGCTGATTTTTTTTAAGTAACGTATTCTGTTGGAGGTTAATGAATTGTTGCTTGGATTGCTTCTGTGTTATTGCTGACAGAAATGAACATATCTCAGACTGATTCTGTATGGCAGCTGTTTAATCATTAGCAGTAATAGTTGATATTAGTCACATTATAGGTACTTCAGGTATCTGCTGTGTGCAGACAGAGGTAGAATCTCTCAACTAGCAGCAGAACTCCTCTGAGGAAAGGAACTGGCTTCATCTAGGAAATGTTCTTGACATAAAGCTAAATGGACAAAGTTAAAGCCATCGACACATCAGTTAGAAGGAAACAGGTTGTCAATGATGGAATTAACTGCCCTGCAATACAAAGTTAGTGGGATTTTGAACCCTTGCCATCAATAAGAGAAAAAATAGTAAAAGAAAAAGATGAAGAGGAACTAAGAAGCATTCAAAACATTTACACTTGAATATGCTCCATAACAGCCCTGTCAGAAGATCACAAGGTAGGACTAGTTCTAGGTCTTTGGGGACCAGAACATCGCTTCTCATCACCTCCCATTGGTACACCTACGATAGGCTATTGTTATCACTTTGTTTTCAGACTGCAAATGGCGAAAGCTCTGGATTAGAGTGGCATTACCAATACCCAAGGTATATAGAAGGCTAATGAGGATTTGTAAATGAATTGTGTCATTCTCTTGTAAGTTAGTGTGCAATTTGATGATTATTCATTATGTTCAAGAGATCCGTTTTTCCATCCATTGGCAATTAGTCCTGATGGGAATGAAATTTCATAAATCTGTAAGAAGGGCAAGCCTACAGGATATATCAAACCTGGCAGATAGACTCAGGAATATATCACAAAGAAACGATCATGGGTCTAATTAAACATGGATTTATGAAGATGTTCATCAAAGAACTGTTTATGACAACAGAATGTTAAGACAGTGTAAAGTATCCAATAGTACATGGTAAATCCAGTAAATGTTACATCCACACAACAGAATGCTGTATAGTCACTAAAATTATACAATAGTCATATTTAATGATGGAGGAAATTTCATTGTAGGTCAAGACCTGGAAAAATAACATTATATAAAAATGTATAACATAGGTAAAATTAATTATAACTTTGCTTTAAAAAATAAGAATGGAAAATATACAGCATGTGTAATAGCAAAATCTCAAGTAATTATGTCTTTTTGCCTTTCCATAGTATTGAAAATTCTAAAATGATCATCTACTCCTTTCATGAAGGAACATGTAGAAAAGAAAATGTTTTTTAGCCAGTGCTGTTTTATAGAGCAGACACAGGGATGGGGACATACAGGTGAGAAGCAGTTGTAGAGAGAAGATGGACATCAGACCACCTGTGTCCTGATGGTTGATGAGTGCAGGGAGCAAGATTGCCACACATGCTGTATCATTGCTTTGGCATGGCATTCTCCTAAGAATAGCAAGCCATATGAAATGAGTAGGGAGAGAGATAGTGGGTCTACCGTCTGCCTCGCCTAATTTTTCCAGCACAGGCTGTTAGCCCATTTTAGCCTCGTATTCCTTCAGCACTTTATTTTTTATCGATCTCTTTTTCTCCATTCTATCCTTTGTCCATGCTGTGCTGTTTAGAGAGCAGGCACGTGGAGTGGAAAGAGATGGGCTTCCAAGCTTGGCAGAATTCAGCAGACATGGATTGACCTTGCTCTGTCACTTGGACCTTGGACCAGTTTGCTTCAGTGCGTTTAAGTTACTAGTGTTAAAACAAGGCTCGTAACAATCACTTTGCAGGGTTTTGAACAAGCCAAATGTGTGTAAAGTCCCTAGCTCCATGTCTTTTAGACAGCTACTATATGTTACAATCATGATTAAAAAAAACCTTTTCTCTCATGGATCTTGATTATACAGACACAGTCTATCATACAAACCATATGTTTGTATTGATACCTTGTTTTGATTTCTTGTTTGTTGAGGTTTTTTTGTTTATTTACTAGTCTTAAGTAATGTTTAAAAAAAAAGAAAAGAAAAATAGCTAAGTCAAAATCTTCACTAGTGAAAACAAACTGCTTGGTTGGTTTTGAGTCACTCTAACCAAAATCATTTGATAGTATTTCTGTTTCGTTGTGACATCTTCCATTCACCTAAACTGCCCTGTCTAAAACAAAACAGTCTTTGAGAAATGCAAGCACATCACTCAGATCACTCAGCCTTGTTATGGAAAACTGGCAGACCACCTGGCCGTGCCCTGAGGGACTGTGATTTCACTTCTTACTCCATAAGCAACATCCTTCTGTTGTGAATTAAATCTTTGCAATCAGAGTCTGTGCCTGCATGTACTTGTTTATTTGGAGAAGAAATGTTATTCTGAGGGATTTTATTTGTAATAGCTGTGGAGCAATGTGTTATTAAATGAACTTGATATTGGTTGAGGGTTCATTCTATTTTAGGAATAATTCTAAGCATTTGTGTTACTTTCCAACTTTGCCATTATCTATTAATTAGGCCAACAGAGAACCTACATTTTATATATCTCTTTAAGCATGAGGTTTTTACATGTGTTTATAAGGTGTCTGAATATTGTATATCATCTAGGTGATTGGCTGCACATATTTGAGATTGTACATGTAAGTGAACTGGATTTCTTGTACATGAGAGAATCCCCCCCCCCCAGGTTCACCCAACAGTTCCGTACTCAGAAGAAATGCTATCCTCTTATCTCCTATCCCATATTAAGTACAACATCAGGAGAATCTTATGGTCGCAGTGTATCAAATCATCCTGTTCAAACTTGTTTATTGCAAGCCTGTTTTATCCTGTCATCCTACTCACATAAGTTCTTCTTGCCATTGCCTTTAGCTTTCAGCCTCTGCAGGGATCTGATACACTGCTCCCACTTTACTCAAGAGGAAAGCAAACAAGCATGAGGATGGCTGCAAGCCAGATAACTGCAGGCACTGGTTAACTTCCTCACTAAAAGTGGGGGTGGATTCTTGCCTGTTGTGTGACTCCTTGGACCATAAAACATGTACTCCATCCAGTTGAAGAATGTCACGGAGTACCTTATTTATTTCCAGTTCTCTGCTTTTGAAACCTGATTAATCAGGTGTGATGGGAATATTAACAGGTGAAGTCTAGGAACTTTATCTCTAACTACAAGTATATGTTCTATAATCTGAATAGTTTTCATTTAGATACATTAGATATATTTGATCTCACAGAGAGTAATAACTACATAGTCATGTGGATGTTTAATTTTTTACTTTTCAATTTCTAATTGTTAGAATCAAATTACTAATGAAATATTTTTTTTCATGTTACATAATTGTGGTTACATGTCTAATTATTCATGAAGTGCCTCTCCAAGATCAAGATTTGTTGTGACAACTGATGCTTTCCAAATATACTTATTTTGATCATTGTCAACATATTTGATAATTTAAAGATTTTTTGCTCTATGCATTAATCCAGATCTTCTTGACCCTTATTTTCTGAATTTTAATTTTTTTAAATTTTTAAGTGATTGCTATAATGATATCTTATTAAAAGGTAATTTCTAAAGTACCTCTGAAAGTGAATGCAGTAAATGTATCATGCACACTCTGATTCAATGGGCACATCTTTCTATGTACTTCACAATGTTTCATTTTTCTCTCTCAGCAAAAATATTATACAAGACACTACCATAATAAATGTAATGTTGATTGCTATATTTTTGTAAGGAGCAGCAGATTAAGACTAATTTCTCACTAACAGTGACTAGCTAACAAGTTAAAATTGTCTTTATATTATGAAGTATGCTATGTTTGGGGCCAGGAGTGTGACTTAGTGGTAGAGTACTTGCCTAGCTTGCATGAAGACCCGGGTTTGATTTCTCTGTACCACATACATTTAAAAAAAAAAAAAAAGGCTGGAAGTGATGATGCTGTGGCTCAAGTGATAGATCTCTAGCCTTGAGAAAGTCCAGGCCCTGAAAGCTCAGGCCCTGAATTCAAGTCCCAGAACTCACAACAACAACAAAAAAAGTATGCTGTTTTTAAAAAATTCTTATCTGCATACCCAATGCTATGGACATGGTAATGGAAATATAAACATAACTATATAGACATAAAAACCTATGACTCTATAGACATAATGTTTTATTTCATAAATTAATATGTTTCTATGACATACAAACCCTTAGCCTAATTTTGATTAAGTTCTAAATACTAAGTCCCAGTGACTGTAAGTAGATTCCCTCCTTGAACACTTGTTTGTTAAACTTGTCATTTAAAATATGATGTAAAAATCAACGTTAATAAATTCTTTACTTAAAAAATTCTTTGGAGGACATTAACTGAAATGGTGATTTTGACATTGCAGTTCTCTTTCAATTAATAAAAGAGTTTAACTATTCCTCATAACAAAGTGACACACTGAATTAAACATACTATTTTTTAGATAAAGAACTTTTTCGTGATTATACTTACTTTTGTGTTTTTCAAGAGAATCTATTCACTTAATATGTTTATAGGAGCCACCTAAATTTCAGATTTGTAATGTTTCTGAATTTCTACTTTAAATCTATACTTAAAATTAAACTTAGTGAGCAGAGTCTCAAAATTCACTGTTCTGTAAAGCTAACATATAAATTCTGCTTCTGCATTGCTTCCTTGATGGGCTTGGAGTAATTAAGCAGACATAATATAACACATAAAGGAATTTATTAGGCTTTTATTGAGGCTCAATAATTTGAGTTTCAGGTTTGAAATCTCAAAGGACTTGTAATTGTTGTCATTTTCTACTAAAAGCGACATTTAGAAAGAAGTTAAACTATGGTGCAAAAGAAAGGCACATTTGAATGGAAAATACAAAGTGGCATTTCCATTAAGCTAGCACTTCAGTGTGAGTGTATATTGTGCCTAGCATGAGGCTTTTAATAAGTTGCACAGACACTGCTTACAGGAGTTAATTTATGCTGATGTTTTCTTGAAACAGCATTAGTTGCAGGAAGTAAGGATTTTTGACTGATATATGCCTTGGTAAGGAGAGAAAGGATTCATTTCAAAGTCCTAAAATACAAGTGATTCTGATTTTCCAAATCATTTTACACCTTAGAAGTGAGGGTTTTCAGTTAGAATACTGAATCAAGAAAGACATTGAAGCTGTTGAAGTCTCTTGTAGAGTGAATTCTAGAATGGTTTATAATACTCAACAGCCATCTTCTGGTTAAACAGTGTCGCTATGGTTCCGACCTTTTTTAAAAAAATTCTGTTTAAAATGTGTTAGTGAGTACAACATCATCATCATCAGGATTTTATTTTCTGAATTTGTTTGGTATTAATACACCTTACCCCCACAAAATTCTGTGAAATTTTGGCTTTGGAAAAAAAAATACTTAAACCAGAAAAATTTACATTAATTGTGATAAGTCAGATCCAAAGAGACAAAGAATGCATGTTTTCTCTTATATGTGGAAACAAGATTTAGCTCATGAACTTATAAGTAAAAATGTTGGGTGGTGTGCAGGTCAACAAAACACAGGAAGTGGGTACTTGAAAGGATTTGGTATGGTCAAGGGAAAAGAGATAGATGAATGGAAAAGAGAGGAGGGGAGAATACAGTCAAGATTTCAATGTATAGCCTTCAAAATTAACAAGAATGGGGGAAGGAATGAGGAGGACATGAGGAATGAGAATGTTGAAAGGGGTAACATTAATCACAATGCCTTATATTCACAAACTGCATTGTTCAATGACAACTCTCTTAAGATAATTTTTTTTTGCTTTTTGAGTCTTTTTTATTGTAATGTATAGAGGGGTTACAGTTATATTCGCCAGATAATAGGTGCATTACTTCTCACACATTGATACCCCTTCTCATGTTTTTGTCCCTATTCCCCTCCTCCACCCCCTCCCAATCATCTTGTTTTCCCCCCTTCCTTTTCCTATTTCAAATAAACAAATAAATGTATATACAATATTCCAGGTAACAAAGTCAGATACTGTAACAATATGAGATTCATCTCTCAAGATAAATTTTTTAAAAAATCTTTATAAGCCTTAGTTTATTGTTTTTTTTTCCAAAAGTCTTGAGAGTAATCTAGTAGTACAGTTTCAGCACCTACAAATAGGAACTACTGTACCTTAGTCAGTTCATGCAGCTCTACCATAATACCAAAGACTGGTTAACTAATAAAGAGGAAAGATTTATTTTTTTTAATCTGGAAAGTGTGAATTCCAGATTCAGAAGGCTCATGACTGGTGAGTCTCAGCCCATGGGAGAAGGAAGAAAAGAGAGTACGCATGTGTGCAACCTGAGCAAGAGGTCATCTTCATACATGTTAGGCAGTTACTCTACCTCTAAGCCTCATCCTCAGCCCTGTAGAACACTTTTATAGTTGGTATCAGAACCCTCACAGGGGTTGAGTTCTCATCACCTAAGCCTTTCCCATTAGGCCGCACTTCCCAGTACTGCTCCATCGGACATTAAGTTTCCAATAAGCACTTTGTGGGGGATCTAATCAAACTACCACAAGATACCATCTCATCTTATTTCTTTTCTATGCTCTTTGTTTTCCATAAAAATTTTCATATATTTGAGATTATGAAAATAAACATTTCCCCCACAGAAGCAACACTTTTAAAATAATGAAAGAAAAGTGCTTCAAGTGGAACACTGCAAAGAACTGTGAGGCTTATCCCACAGGCTCCACCACGACCAGCCCTGGTCCTACCACTAGCACCAGCAAAATGGCAGTCATGGAGATTTTGCTTTAATATTGAAAACAAGAACAAAAGCCACTTTTTTCAGTAGGTTCAGCATCACATCTGTAGCTTCTTGGCCTCTTGTTTGTTCTGAAGGACCTTCATAGTCTGAGCTTGAATGACTTAAATCCTTCTGTGGAAATCCATCACTGTAATGACTTCACACATCTAGCAGCATGACCTCAGAGGCAGGATGTTATTAGAGTCTCTGTCCCCCATCACACAAAACCTGTCCTTTCATCCATGCCCCATGCAGGAAGCTGACAAGTGCCCTTTCACCTCCTCTACACCCCCTGTACAGTCTTGCCCTGTGAAAAACTGGCTGATCTTGAGTTTGCTGAAAATGAAGTTGTAGCTATTCCTGGGCCTGCCACGCATCAGCCACCTCCCTGTAATCTCAGTAGAGCTGTGCAGAGACCTCACCTGCGTCGTTTGCTGATTTAGACTGGATTTTCATCCCTTCATGTTCACAACACACAGATCAAACACCGGCTTGGGGCTTCTGTGATTTGGGGATAGAGTGGCCTGTAGTAGCTTGATTTCAGGTCACCTACCTTTCATCTCACCTTTCTTCTCTACTCAATACTTTCCATTCTTCCTCAGGGCCCTCTAACTAATTGTCCAGAATCTTTATTCCGTGGAGGTGCCTAACCACACACATTTGTTAGATGAAAATGAGGAACACAGATACAGAATTGAGTCCTAAAGCGAATCTTATCTTAAACTGTGTATTCTTAAGATAATGATATTGTTTTAATTATTAATTAGGGCCCCCTATCCCTAGTATTGTCCCTCTAGCTCTGTCTTAATGATGGCCCTAGAATGATCTATCCCAGTGTTCCTAATTATTGGTCTACTAAACGCTTATCCCTAATGATGGTTTCACCTATCTGCAGACATAAGAAAAATGAAAATAATGCAATATAGTCTGAATTCACTCTTTAAAAGATTCTTCTTCAGGGTCTCTTTCTATTGTGAAGTAATGGTGATAATAAAAACTAACCCTTAAAACTGTGTCCATATTTATAAAATTAAATTTTTTTAATTTTGATTTTAATAAATAACTTTTCTGTAACTTTGCTAGCATTTAGAATCTAAAAGCCAATATGTCCCTGTCATGCCCAATACCTGCAACAACTGCCATGATCGCCCACAACAAAGCCCCTTAAAAGAACACTAAAGGCCTGGACCAGCCCTTCTCTGCTTCTGTCATTTCATCATCTCCTACCATTCCTGATCCTGGAACTAAATTTCTTTTGAAACAGTGTGCACCTGAAGTTGCTAAAAAGGTAAAAATCCATTAGCAGTGCTGCAGTGTAAACTTAAAAGCTTGTATTCATGAACAGCAATCCCCAGCATCAAAGGTGAGGGTAAGATGTCCTCACTTTGTTCTGCTTGAAGCAGCATTCTCACTGTTATACATCTCATTGCTTTGACTTGTCCCTGAAATGACTCTTGTAGTCTCTGAGCTACCATAGGGTCTGGTGCTACCACTTCATAAGAGCATGGACATATAATGCTGGGAAGAATCCCTGTTTTTTGTTTTGGCGCTGGAGACAAGGGTCTCATGGACTTATCTGCCCAGGCTGACTTTTATTTTCACGTATGTTTATAATTTAGATCTAATGTCCATGTATGAGAGAAAGCATGCATCTTTGTCTCTCTGAAGTAGGTTCTTCTTGATAAACCAGGTCTATTGGCATGAGTCATTAGCTAAACCACACATGGTCATCTGGCATCTAATAAGAAAAAACATCTAGGTGGACAATGCTTGAACCAAATAGCTTAGTGGAAAATTTTTATTGAAAGGGAAAGTTTTAGACCTATAAATTATTTATAATGTAATTTGATTAATTGATTGATTGATTGTTGATTGTTGGCTCTGAAACTTGAACTCAGGACCTGTGAGCTGTGAGTTTGTTTATCTGCCTTGGAGATACTGGAAATAGTCATCCCTAAGAACATAGGTAAAAGAAATCTGAACTCAGAACTGTACACTAGTTACTAGGGCTTGCTGAACTATACATATAATGGACATCTGTTAAGTTTTCTGCTTTTACTGTAGTTCTACCAAGTTTGGGCTTGGTTTCCAGTACAGTTTTTCAGTTGTGGAAGAAGGCATTTGACTTTTTTATGTGGGGGGGGGTGGATCATGGGGCTTGAACTCTGGACCTGGGAGAAGGCATTTGAACAGTACTATTGTTATATTTTCACCTTAGAATTGTTTTTTTCCTAATTCTTTCTGCCAAATGTACCATGGAAGCTCTCAATTGGTTGATGTAATCATTTCTCATGAATGCACACTAAAAGTAACCATGACTATGTCATATGAACCATGAAAAGACTTTCATAAACAAGAAAAGATATTTAATTAGCTTAGAAGGATGGTAGCTAGTTTCTAGTAGACAGGAAGACCTTCTCATGTAATAGCTACTTCATCGTTTAGCCTGAATAACTAGGCCTCTGTGGTCAAGAATACATACTGCTCACATGAAATTTATGGCAAATGCCAGGGTCTTTGTATCTAATTCTTCACTTTTCCTTTGACCCAGATATTTACATACTGTCAGACAACTTTAAAGCTTATAAACGGATTAAGTGACCAGAATTGTAAATGTGTATGGATGACCAATAGGCAGTCCCACACACTAATTATTGCCAAGACCGTCAGGATGGTCATCAATTCCATCTTGTTTTATTTTATTAAATTTAGTTCCTATGGAACCAACCTAGATGTCCCTCAGTTGATGAGTGGATCAACAAGTTGTGGTATTTGTACACAATGGAATTCTATGCTACTGTCAGAAAAAACGACATCGACCCATTTGTTAGGAAATGGAAAGACTTAGAAAAAATCATATTAAGTGAAGTAAGCCAGACTCAAAGGAATTTAGGCTCAATGGTTTCCCTCATTCGTCATAATCAGTAGAAACCTTGGGCTCTACTAGCAGAGATCTGCAATAGAGCAAAACTTTGATACATAAGGCCAGATAGTATGAAGCTAATTGAAAGGACCTCTAGGATACTGAAATAAAAGCCATATAATGAATGATTGTTGTCCTTAATGTACTATGTTATCTCTCATCTCCTTTGCTGTCCCTTGGGTATCTCGTATTGTTACAGTATCTCACTTTGCTATCTGATATATTGAATTTATTTGTATTTGGTTATTTGAAATTTGATAGGGAAGGGGGGAAAACCAAGATGGGGGAGGGAGGGCGGTGGGGGGGAGGGTAGCGGGTACAAAGACATTTGAAAGGGTGAATTAATGCACCTTCTATATGGAAAATATCATGTAACCCTTTTATTAATTACAATAACAATATTTTAAAAAATAAAATAAAATAAAAAATAAATTCAGTTCCTGTGTAGCTTCATAAGCCTTACTCAAGGAGACACAAAAATCTCCAGGTTAATGTCAGAATATATACTGAGCTTCTGAGATACTTGTGTCATCCTATAGAGTCTTCAGGAGCTTCTAAAAGCATTTAGTGTACTTGTCAGTTCTCAGTGTATATACCCAAGATCACAAACAACCTGATAGCATTAGCAGAGCATTACCATTTGACTGCAAGCCTGAGACATGATGGGATTCTATTCCAGCCTGCATTTGGAAAACCCTGCATGTGGCTAAGGATTACATTTGACTACAGAGAGACCTGCATACTGGGGGCTGGAACACCAAAGATAGATATAATTAGGTTGAAATCCAGGTGATTGCCCCAGTCCTTTGTGAGGACCGTGGAAAACTTCTCGTGCTCAGCCACTTGGCCTTTTCCTCCTAGAGGGACCCAGATTTGATCCAACACAAGGAATATCTTGTACTTCAGCTCTTAGCCCTGTTGCCCACAAAGATGTTGCAGATTAATTGAGATGGGACCATTAAGAGGATTCTAAAATATCAACCAGCCTGGAAAGACAGCTCATTTGAGCTGATGTTCTACAGGTAACATATGGAAGCTACAGAGAGATTAATTTTCATTCACTAGTGGGAAGACCCTTAATACTGAACTGACATAACTGTGCATGAGGAAAATTTCCTGCATATGTAATTGCTTATTTCCTTGGACTCAGAGTCATTGTCTTACAAATCAGAAAGTAATACACCTCAATTGGGAGAAGTTGGAAGGATAATTTCAAAATCAAAAGCATACCATCTGTTAATCAAATCTAAAGGGAATATTTTTCAAAATCCTATGTAGTTTCAAAGAGCTATAAAAACAATGTTCCATATATCGTAGTATCCATACCCTCTCTTTCTCTCATACCCCTTTCTCATATATTCTTGTTTATAAATATCCTCTGCCACTAGAAGATAAATATGTAAGTAGGTATGTTCTTTTCTGCCTGTGATAGAAGCTAATTTAATGTGAGTATACCTCCTGGTCTGGCAGAGAAATTTCTAGGTCATTGATGACTTGTGGGAAATTTATTTGAGAAGCAAGTAAGAAATTAATTACTTAGAAAAACTAGGAACCTACACAGGTTGACTTTTATCCAGATGAAAGGATATCCTGTGTTAGGCAGAGGCAAAATAAAAATCATTCACAAGCAGGACATTAAAAAGAATAAAATTAAGATATTTTACAAATTTCTGTCTTAAGATAATAGTTGAATGAGTAGATGTTATAGAAATCCACCACAAAGCCTGTGTGTGTGTGTGTGTGTGTGTGTGTGTGTGTGTGTGTGTGTGTGTGTGTGATGACCTCAGTGGGTTTGACAGCTCTCTGATAGAATGAAGAGAGAAGAACCTTCCATGAATGTGAAGGAATGTATACTTTCCCTGGAAGAAGCAAAATAATCTTGAAGACAGCTAATGACCTGTGGTGTATACAGTGAAGCTTTACGTATGCTGCCCTCAATTTTATCTGATAAAAAGTAGAAAGAACACCTGCTTTGAGCACCAGAAATGTGAAGTACAGATAGGTTACCTCTTGTAGTACAAGGGTCAGTTAGGATGTACAACAACAAAAACTGTCTTGTTAGTTATGTTAGACCCATTACTACTTAAAGGTTTTATTTTTATTTTTTTAAGATTTTTCTTTCTTCTTAACAAAGTTCAGAGAAAAAAAGTCCAGGATATTGTTTCTACAATGTTCCCTTTCTAATGCATTGCATACTTTTTATCGATACTTTCATGTGGAAGGCAGAGAAACTCTCAGGCAGTTAATAAGACTGAGGAACATAGCACCACAACTTCACCAAACAGATTTCCTTGTTTCTAGGCAGCTGCACTAGTAGACTATGTAAGACTTATAAAATGTCACCCTGTTTTCAGCTCTGTCAGTCATTAAAGTGTAAATTCTTGGTGCTAAATGGAAAGTTGAAGTGGTAGTGTTATCATGCAACATAGGAAATAATAGCTTTGATGATCTGTCTGATGACCCACCTGAAAGTTGCAAAGCTGCCTTGCCCACTGTTTTGTAGGAGGAAATTATTTAAGAACCTTTGCAGTTGCTCATATTTGTATTGTTTTCTTGGAAGAACCACAATCCCAGTGCTATAGGAACATAGTCAAGATTTCTAAACTTCGAAGTAGTATGATATCCTGAGTGTAGCCAGGAAAATGAGATTCAGATTGTGGTTCCTGAAAGTATAAAACCTTTTAGTCATTGTTTTACAGACGGAAATTATTTAACAGTGCTTATATGTATGTTGCTTTCTTTATTGTATTTTAAGTCCATTTTTATAATTTATGTTTGTTTTGTCAATCGTGGGGCTTGAACTCAGGACGTGAGCACTATCCTTGGCCTTTTCTCAAGGCTAGAGCTCTACCAATCGAACAACAACACCACTTCCAGCTTTTTTCTATGCATGTGGTACCAAGGAATGGAACCTCGGGCCTTCGTGCATGCTAGGCAAGCACTCTAACACTAGGCCAAACTATTTCGTTTAAATTTCTTACGGTGTGAATATCGTTGTAATTATCCATTTTCAATATTGAAGTTGGCTTTTATTTGTAAAAATTATTTCATTTGAAATGCTTGATTTTTTTTTCCTGTCATGGGGCTTAAACACAGAGCTTGAGCACTGTCTTGGAGCTTTCTCAAGGCCAGAGCTCTACCACTTGAGCCACAACACCACTTCTGGCTTTTTCTGTGTATGTGTCACTGATGAATCAAACCCAGGGCTTCACGCATGCTAGGCAAGCACTCTACCATTAGGCCACTCTTAGCCCTGATCTTTTTTCTTTAACTTTTAAATTGACTTACTTTGGAGGTTTTCTTCTTTGATCCGGACTGGGTTCATAAACTATTTGTAATTTTCATATTGTTATTTTCATAGGTTAATCATTGGGTATTTGGACAGTAGCACGGGCTCACCGTTCAGTTAATGAGACCAGGGCAAAGAGAAATGAATGTACATTGATACCCACTTACATGAAGTAAAGCCAAATCTGCACTTTCTATTCTATTCAGTTTAGAAAGTATTTAGTGATTGCTCATTGTGTGCCAAGGGGACCAGAAAAGAGGTCTGGGAAGAAGGAGAAATAGTTTTCATTCTTATGAAAATTGTAGTAGACTACAGCAGACAGATCAGTACACAAGTTAAAGGAAATCCAGAAGAATTAACTGAAAAGCTAATAGGATAAGTGAACCTAAGTCAGCTACAAGCTTTCAGGATAAAATAAACAGAAAGGTACCATTTAAATAAATGAAATTAAAAAAGTAATTTTCGAAAGAAGCTAAATACTAAGCAAATTCTAGCACTAAACAAACACTAAATAATTCTAATAAGAGTAATAAATCACAAGATTTTTATAGGAAATCTGATACTTTCCCAAAGATCATAAAATATTTGTTCTAAAACAATGTGATAATATTCACTCCTGTTATTCTGTAGAGTCAACATAAGCCAAAACCTACCAGAATTTTAGTACAAAGTAGTAAACCCTTCTATATATGATGTGATAAGAGATAAACAACAACGCTAAAAGATAAGCCTGAGAAAATACTTTCAAGGACAGCTACTCAGTGATTAGAACCACAGAAAAGCAGGCAAAGTCAGCTATGCATATATTAAAGGTTTTCATGCTGGTTGGTAATTGGAAAAATGAAAATTACAACAAAAACTTGTTTACCTTTCTTACTATTTTTTAAATAAGCATACACTGTTAGGTGAAGGAAAAAAAGCTCTCACATATATAGGAAAATATAAACTGAGAAAGCCATGTATATTAGAAATTTATTATGGTAAAATATCTTTCCTTCAATTTAGTAATTCTACCTCTACAGAAGAGCTCACTCATGTATCCAAAGAGACTTGTATTATTCTCAGTAATAGCCAAAAATTGGAAAGAAGCCAAACATCTACTAATAGGAAAGTTGTTAAAGAAATTAAGGCATCTTCATTACATGGCCTCCTGTGTGCTTATTTTCAAATTAAAGTAGAAGTGTATGTGGCCACATGAAGTGTTAGACTTTCTTCTGAGAGCAGTGGGGAGCCATGGTAGGGTTTTAAATAGAGGCATGACATGGCCAGATTTGAGTTTTTAAAATATACCTCTGAATGGATTATGGGAAATGGATCAGAAATCCATAAATTACAATCAAGACTCCCATTAGGAGACTGTTAATCTAGCTGAGCATTAATGATGGCTCTATGATATAGCAGAGCTGAAACTGCTGCTACCCAGCCAAAAACCACTTGGCTATGGCAGTACATTGTGGTATTCTATTTTGGTGGATGGGAAGCTCTTCTATAAGAACCATTACTCTTGCAAGGGTAATGAAATAGGTTTGCTGACTATATGATCAGTTTATCAGATTGGTTAGAATTTCAGATCTGTTTGTTTTATTCAGTTTGCTCTCCAACACAGCCTCAAACACTTTTTGTTGAAAGGATCATGCATATCTAGGCAATTCTTCATTCCCTTTTTTTCTGATATTGGGAAGTTCACAGGCAAATTTAGTGTTCAACTGCAGTAACTTACAGTTAGGTTGAAAGTCTAATTAGCAAGTAGACAGGTTTAAATTACTAATAAATAAATGAAACTCTAAAGTTACCATCTTAGCTATTTAGTCCCTTTGATAATTTAGTGACTTGAAACATATCACTTAACTTTTATCTCTTAAACTTATGAATATTTCATATTATTTTAGCAAAAGTCTTCTAATAAGAAAAGAATTATTTCAACTCTGCAGCAAACTCTATGTAGCAACCAGCTTCCTCAATTCATTGTAATTTATAACTGCAATTTGGCTTTAAAGTTTAGAGGCAGCTTAGCAAGGTAATTTACAGCTCACACCCTGCAGCTGGAGAGTAGTTTTGGAAGGAGGCTCTAATGGCAAGTAAAGTGCTTAGTGTCTCTTATTTCTCATCAAGAAATTCACATTGCAACATTTTGGGCCATAAATGAAACTCAAACCAAAACAACATTGAGATTCCACCTCACTCCAGTTAGAATGGTCATTATTAAGAAAACTAACAATAACAGATGCTGGTGGAAATGCAACTAAAAAAGAGCTCTACTACACTGTTGGTAGAAATGTAAACTTGTGTGATCACACTGGAAAGCAGTATGGAGATTCCTCAAACGAGTAAACATAGAACTTCTCTGTTACCCAGCAGTTCTACTCCTGGGCATTTATTCAATAAAATGCAAACAATGCTACACTAAAGCAACCAGCACAACCCTATTCATTGAAGCATTTTGTACCATAGCCAAGATAGGCATCAACCCAGATATCCCTCAGTGAATGAATGGATCAAGAAAATGTGGTACATATACAAAATGGAATCCTATGCTTCCATCAGAAAGAATGGTATTATTGTATCATTCATAAGGAAATAGAGAGACTTGGAAAAAATTATATTAAATGAAGTAAACCAGACCCAAAGAAACATAGGTTGCATGGTTTCTCTCATTCATTGTAACTAGAATGTGCCTATAAATCTACAAGTAAATTCACTGGATGGTAAAGGACAAAAAAAGAACAACAAAAAACAGGACTGTAGACATTCACACATCCAGACCAAAGGAAGATATTCTTAGGAGAGGATCACAAAGGCTTACTAGCTATGTACATATAATCATATAAAATTATTTTTATTGAAATGAACTCCAAGAAATAGAAATGAGAGGGGTTTTTTTTGTTATTTAGCTTTTGGGTTTTTTTCTCCTTTGTTGCTGTTTTTTATTTCTGTATATTTTCTCTTGCATGTAAGTTTATCAGTCTGGGGGAGTTTAACGAGGAGCACAGAAATTATAGGGTGAAAAAATGTAGTTATGATGCTCAATAGACTATGTTAAAATTGGACTACACAGCCGGGAGTGTGCCTAGTGAAAGAGTGTTTGCCTGGCAAGCATGAAGCCCTGGGTTCAATTCCTTGGTATCACATACACAGACAAAAAAAGCCAAAAGTGGTGCCGTAGCTCAGATGGTAGAATGCTAGCCTTGTGAAAGTCCAAGGACAGTGCTCAGGCTCTGAGTTCAAGCCCCAGGACTGGCAAAAAGAAAAAAAAAAGAGAAAAGTGGGCCAGGAGTTTGGCCTAGTGGTAGAGTGCTTGCCCAGCATGCACAAAGACCCAAGTTCGATTCCTTGGTACCACATACTTAGAAAATGCCGGACATGGTGCTGAGGCTCAAGTGGTAGAGCTCTAGCCTTGAGAAAAATGCAAGGACAGTGCTCAGGCCCTGAGCTTAAGGACTGGCAAAGAAAGAAAGAACGGAAGAAAGAAAGAAAGAAAGAAAGGAAAGAAAGAAAGAAAGAAAGAAAGAAAGAAAGAAAGAAAGAAAGAAAGAAAGAAAGAAAGAGAAGGAAAGAAAGAAAAAGGAAGGAAAGAAAAAGGAAGGAAGGAAGGAAGAAAGGAAGGAAGGAAGAAAGGAAGGAAGGAAGGAAGGAAGGAAGGAAGGAAGGAAGGAAGGAAGGAAGGAAGGGAAGAAAAGATACGCAACTTTTCCAGGAAGGGGCTAGGAAGAAACAAATGAAGAGGTGACACTGTTCCAAAAGAAATGTACTCATTATTGGACTTTTCTAACTGTAACTCCTTTGTACATTGCCTTTATAATAACAATTTTAAAAATGTTTTAAAAAATCATGTTTTGCTAGGCTAGGCTGATATAAGTAAAACATTTATTATAGTTATTTAATAGTAATAAAATTAAATGGAGATTACTGGCATAATATTTTGACATGACCATATGATAAGAGGACCATTAAAGACATAGCTTTGGTGCTTACATTTTTTGCCTATAGATGTAGAATGTGAAAAAGTAACTTTCTTCCCCTGCACACTAATGGATTTAAAACGATTGACAGTAATAACAGAGCTGTGGCTTTAATAATAGAGAGCTAGATTTGAGTAGAAAAACTCAAGGACAGCACCTAGCCCTGAATTCAAGCCCACTACTGTCAACAGTAAACAAACATGAATAAATAAATAAAATCATTTGCAGTTAGTTTATGAATGGCCATGTGGGTAATTTGCTACTACTACTAGGAGGCCAAGTGGGGAATTCAAAGGAGTAGCCAGAATGACATTTAAGAAAATAGGCAGGAAAGGTGATTCTGCTAAATTCTAGGATATAGAAACATAAGCCATATAATGAATGATTGTTGTTCTTAAGGTACTATGTTATCTCTCATCTCTTTTGCTGTCCCTTGGTTATCTCATATTGTTACAGTATCTCACTGTGTTACCTGATATATCGGATATATTTGTATTTTTTTATTTGAAATTGGATAGGGAAGGGGGGAAAACAAGATGAGGGGTGGGGGTGGGGGGGAGGGAAATGGGGACCAAGACATGTGAAAGGGTATCAATGTATGGGAATTAATGCACCATCTATCTGGCAAATATCATGTAACCCTTCTATTAATTACAATAAAAAATATATGAAAAAAAACCAGCAAAGCTCCTATCAAGACAGAAAAGCAAATGGAAATCTACACATCAGGAAAAAAAAATGGTTAGGTCTCTTTCTACTTAAGAGAGTGTTTTTCCCCTTTTATTATTTCCATTTTTATGATATTTAAGTTTGACACATCACAATAATGATTGTGTTGCTAAATTAAACATCACCTCCCTTACCCAACAACACATTTTATTTGGTACAAAGTGTATCTGTTATCAACATACAGGAAGAACTAGTTCTGGGTTGTAATGACTAGTAATTGTGTTTAGAAACTTCAATTTATGAGATGGGTTTTCTATTTTGTTTTCATTACTAAAAAGAATCCATGAGGAAAGAAGGAGTTTTGAACAAAACCACAGTAAAACTAAAGCCTTGGTTTAAAGAGTAGAAGTGATACAGTTATCACCCTAGTTGAATATTATTTTAAGTTTTTTTTATCTAATCTTTGTCCTCTTTAGTAGTTAAACTACATATTGTCTCAAAAATAGCCACTTGGCTACTCAAACACTGGTTTCATAATGAAGATGAAAAACCATCATTTACTGACATATTTGATAATGCTCACAAAAACTGTGGTAAGCGGAAATATAAGGTATTTCACAGTATATTTCTGAACCCAAAAAAAACCTCATAGCCTAGCAAACAACTCAGAATGTTGAATAAATCAACATAAGAAACAAAGTTTTTCAATGCATTCTTTACTATTTTAGATAGTGCTTTTACATATTTTTGATAAAAGCTTTTCCTACTTTCATGGATGGAAAAAGTCGTTGGAACTCAACCTCCTTCACTGCCAATTAATGCTTTCTGTAGCCATCCAACTAAGAAAACATGACAAGACAAAACAAGGCCAGCATTATAGGTAGAGGTAGCTAGATTTAAGGAATAAGATTATCCAAGGACAGGATAAAAAGGAAAAGGTAGATGACGGAAAATGTTTTTCATTGTCATTATCAACTATATGGTAGGAATATATATGTATACATATACATGAGGGTTTTTTATTTATAAACTTTGTAGTCCTAGACACTTACGTTATAATTTCTCTAGTAGTAAAGAAAATCTAAATGTGCTATTAATAATGATGAGTCCTGTGTAATTCTGAATTCAAATAATGAAGAGGATGCCATAATTATTTAAAATGTGGAAAGAACTTTTAAATTTGTTTTTAATTTTGAGTTGCCTTCCTATTGTGGGAAAGATAGGGAGGGGATCAAGTTCTGAAAAGTTGTTGCAAAAGGAATAAGTCTGATAAGCTATAGCAAAATGAACAGCAAAGTTTCCAGGCTGTTCACTGTAGCATTGCACTGCCATTTCTAGATCTAATGGTGACACACTGTCTCCATAACCACCACTTCTTGGCATTTTGATTAAGATGAAGTGTAAAACCCCAACAAGCTACCTGTCATCTGTCTCTTCAGAGATAGTGTCTGTTCTCACTTGTTATCCTTACATGAAACTAAGGATCCAAGGGGACCTAGCAAAGCAGGCCAGGGCTCAAAGCCAGCCTCCAACCTCTGTAGGAGCCATGTTCTTTCTCCCACACCACGTCAGCCTACTAGCAGAGTAGCCAGCCTACCACGTTTTTGATTAATTCTTAAATAGGCACCAGGATTTCAATTGAAAAAAATGTGACAGGATTGTGAGACCAGTACAATAAGTGCAGAAACTCTTATTTGCCATCCCTTCACTATCTTTTCACCTAGACCCCAGCAAGTGCTGTAGTTCTTCCAAGGGAAGTGAGTTTTCCACTGCCTGTCTTCCCTTACCTCTCTGCAGAGTAAGGAAAGGTTGTAATCAGTTTGTATGGAAGGGAGGGTGTGTGGCACCTGCATACTGTGAGGTAGCGAGATAATGACACTGGAATATTCCTGAAATGGGTTTATAAAACAAGTTGTGGTGAATTAGCCATTCATTGTTGTCAGGGTTTTTAGGCCTTCTTGCCTCCTGACCCGCAAGAGGGACAGAGAGAACACACACTGACTAAGACGGGGCCGAGAAAGGAAAGGGCCGGCTGGCCGCCGCTCCCAGCCCTCCCTCGCCGGAGGGAGGGCACTCGCCATACAGTGACCATACAATTGTGTATATGAAATTGGTAACCTAATCCAAAACAGAAAAGTATAGATGGCCATTTGGGGAAAAACTATATAGATGGCCATTTGTGTGTGTGTATTTTTCTGCAAACTAGTGAAAATTCTTCTTTCAGTTCCTAACTTATTCTGCTTTACTATACGGATAGAGTACATGTTATTTGTGCCTATTCCACTGCCTTTGTTTTTCATTAAGAACTTGTTCTAGTCTTCTGGTGCAAAGTAGAAAAGAGAAAGTATAGGACTGTATATTGCAGAAAAGGTACAAGACTGAATAGCTTACTTGGCTAGAAACTACCTTAATTCATTCAGTAGTCTTGAGAAGGTGAACTTTGCATGCTTTAATGAGTCCAAAACTGAAAGTATAGATGAAACATAAAGTATGGAAATGTATAAAGAAGGGTTACTGTTGTTATAACTGATAGCTTAAACATGCAATTTTTCTAAAGCCTTCAGAATAAATGACAGAATTAAAGCCTTTGAGAAAAAAAATCTACTGATGATTAAACCAAATTTGGCAAATTTTCAAGTGCTGTTAGTGCCCAACCATATAACTGAAAAAAGAGGGTACCTACATTAGGAAGACAGTTCATTCGTTCAACAAATATTTATTTAAAACTCTTTATGAACCATGCATTGTTTTATGGCTCTAAGTAAAAGAGACAAAAATCTCTAGTTAGGGAATTTAGAATCTATTAGCTTTTACATTGATTATTCATTGTTAAAAAGAATTTCTAGGTGATTAATTTGCCCAAACCAAATAGAATATTTTATACTACTATCTATATGTTTCCATTTATTGTTCTCTACCTCATGCTGTCCTGTGTACTGTTTAGTAACAGAGAATTGTTTATTATTATGATTCTAGTATGTTAATGAAGAGGTACTCATTTGCAAAATAACTGTTTAATCTGTAATTAAAATCTGGCAGCTCTCTTAAAAATAAAGACAGTTAAAATGCATAGTCACTGGCCTGCCGTATTGAATATGCAACTGCAAAACATTAGGAAAGGCATTTCCTATTTATCACTTTTAATGAATCTTTCACCCAGGTCCCGCTTTAAGCCCTTGATGGTATTCCTGTCATCCCATCCATATGCTTCTAAAAGCATTAACTGTTCCTGGGTCTGTGTGATGCCTCACTAAAAAATCAAAACCTCTAGATTTTGATCACATATAAGCAGGCTGAAAAAAATATCATTATCATTACCATATCCTCATTAAGAAGATGGGCCCCTGACCATATCTGTGTGTTTGCTTAGCAATCTGAAATTCATGTATGCAGAGGAAATTTTTCTTATCCTTTTGAAAGAAGGGTAATAAATATTTATGCAGCATACAACCTTAACTCTTTCAGGCAGGCACTGGATCATGGTTTAGAAATGACAGGAAGCTGCTTGAGGTTTTTTTTCTAGCACTATTCATCTTTCCAGTCAGTACTGGGAAAAAAATGAATTGCAGATTTATCAGTATTGGAAATTTTTCCTCCTTCCCTCATTAAATATATTCTGTCTTACTTGTCTCCTGTCTTTTTGAGTCATGACTTCTTAGAAATTGGAGCGAGATATACTTCTCTGCTTTTCATGGTGGTTTAAGAAGAACTATAATGAAACAACCAGGCATTCTGGCTTGTGCTCCTTACACCCACCTTTCTCATTCCACCTTAGTCCTCTACTAAGTTAGCATGGAGAGGACCCCAAATAATCTTGAGTCTAAGAAATCAGTATGGATAATCGGTATGGATATAAACATGCCTATATTATGTTGCTTTCCAAAAGTTACTCCAATTCTCAAGCACCCTAAGTCAGCTACTTATTGAAAAGTATCTCACAATTACTTATTCAAAGATATCTATAATAAACCAGGCAAAAGGGCCTAAGCCTATAATCCTAGCTACTTGGGAGGCAGAGATTAGGGGATTGTCATTTGAAGACATCACAGGCAAAAGAATAAGACACCATCTCACTCAACGACTGGGTGCTGTGATATGTGCCTATCATCCTCAACCACAGGAGAAAGCACAAGTAGGAAAATGGGAAATGGGTCTAGAAGTGTGGCTCAAATGGCAGAGCACCTTCCTTGCAAGTATCAGGTTCTGAATTCAAACTCTAGTACTACCAAAGGGTATATGTATATTTATATGTACATGTACTACACATGCAAAGTTGGAACTTAGTTAAAAATATACCCTTCTTGATGGGCATAGCATGAGTACTGGCAACCTAACCAGTTGTCCAGTGTGTTGGACTTCTGTACTGTCACTTCTGTTGCTGACACCAAAAAGCCCACTTACTAATGCAAAGGTAACACAACCCTCAGTCACATGATTATTTTAATGATTTATGTCATTAAAAATAGAATTACCAGATGGAAGATCTGTTCATCCTTTCGCAAGTATTGTTGACCACAGATTGTCTGTACCCCACTGGAAGAAGGATCATGGCAATGAGGCTGATACCAAGCAGCCACGCAAGGGCCACTAGGCCAGGTCCATGGGAAAGATCTGCTGCTACCACACTGCTGATACCTATTCTGCAGCCAAACTCAGGGCTTCCCTGTTCCTCGTGTGTACTGACGGGCACTTTACTAATTCTCTTATGGTGGAAATAGAATCTGAAAGACAGAAGTGCCTCTACAGAAGAGGAAAGTGAGGCCCCAAAGTAAATGCCTGACTGATGTTCAAACTCTAGTTAGTGGGAAAGTTGGTAGTATTTGTCAAGCTTTTGTTCATTGGCTGGGATTCTGTCTTAAAATGAAAAACCTTACTAACCTGACCATTAGAAAGAACCAGGGTTCACATGAGAGTTCAATCACTGGGAATCAAGTGTTGGGAGTGAATGTTCATATAAAGGCAATATAGTATTCATAATCATATGCTGCACTTTTATGCTGCTTTTTGACAAAACTTTAAGGTAGGGAGTAACAACATATATGTACAACAAAGTGATCTGTTGAATGAGGGAAAATCAGTGGAAAAGAAAATTGTAAAAAGTCCACTCCACCTAGAGGATGAAACTGGAAAACAATGCTTGAATGCTAAGTAGTTTGCAGTATAGAGAAGGGCCTTTGTAGAATTTAAATGACATCCCATGATTTATTTTAACTATATCTCATCATGCAGAATATTTGGGCATTAAAATGTCTCTCACCAGGTCCCCAGTCTATGATTTTAATGACTAGAATGTTTTCAAGTTCCTCCAACACACTCACCACTGTACAGCAGTTTGGAAAATCCAGACACAGTAAATAGGTTTGGTAGGTTTCCCCAGCTACCCCTGTGAGTTGGCTGGCTTTCTGCTATTTAGTCTCAAGAGCGATTACAGTGGTTCCTGTCTGCATCTGTGATAAACAGCTTTTCCTAGAGCAACTTGCAGCAGCGGCAGCGCCCAGGCTTAAGCAGATGATGTGTTTGGCAGGAGAAGCCATTAAAAAAAAAATCAAGCAGCCCTCATACTAAAAATTCCTTTTGAAAGGTATTTCTGATCAAAAAGTATTGCTCGGAATGAAAAATGTTTGTATTTTTGTAAATTTTCGGATATATAAAATCCCCCTCCCTAATCAGTTCTTCCCACACACAGAATTCTTTGATTCTTTTCTTTTTCATAATAATCAATGGAAGTTTGGGGTTTCAGTAGAATTATTTATTCCTGGCTTAAAAGTGCACAAAAAACTGCTCATAAACTCATCTACAACTTCAATTTCTTGGCAATGAATTTCATGCATTTTCTCTATGTAATACCAACAAGAAAAGGTTAGGTCTGACCCAAACCACTCCTGTTTAAATTTCATGGTATGTGCATTCATCGGCGTGTATGTGTGAGTGCATGCGTACATGTGTGCACGAGCGTGCCCAGCTTAATTGCTGGTTGCAGTAGAATTTGGTAGAATGTCAATTTAGCTTCATTAAAGCCAACACAGGGAAGTAACATTAAGAGAAGGAGCGGAAGGGGAGGGACCAGAATGGGTGAAGAAAAACAAATAGATCGATTTTCTTTGAATAAAGACATTTTAAGGGCAACTCGAATTTGGATTGTTAGGTCATCATGGACATATTTCTATGCTGTGTTCCTATAAAATGCAGAGCAGAACTTGAATGTGCTTGAAGAAACCCATTTTCACAGCAGGAGAGGAAATGGGAATAGAGCATTGAGATGCAGGTGCAGGGTAAGGCAAGTGGGCTTTTCCTCTGCAGCCTGAATGTCTTGCCAATAAAGCAGAAGCTGTAGCTCAGCTCTCTGGAGCTCCCGGAGCTGAGCCAAGAAGTAGGGGGAGGGGGAGAGAATAATTGTTATGCAGTCTTCTTTAATGAGATGTATTGCCCAGTGCTGAAAGATTGTGGCTGTGTCTTTTGTTATGCTAATTAGACACCATTAGAGCTTGGCTGTCTTTGATTTCTGCCTTAATCTTTTCTGCTTCCTCAGTCTCCATCCTATTGGCAAATGGTTGAAAGATGGTGGGATGTACTGTGCGTGTTATTTATTGCTGGCATGGACACTAAGTTCTTTGGTAATAGGATGGGTAATAAAAGATTTATCTTACCAAAGACAGTATGTATTTTGGACATTCATTTTTTTTGGCTTTGAAAAAAATAATTTGAAAATGATTGATTTCTGTCTTTTAAAATCCAACCACCATTGTTATTTTTTAGCCACACAAAATGGGAAATGACAGATTGGAAAATTTAGATAGCCACTCCTTGGTTGCCTGGATTTCCCTGCAAACAAGCAGCTAGTTGGTCGTGCCTTATGATTTTTAGAAAGGCTGTAATCTGCCAGAAAAATGCAAGCAAAAATAATTTAGTGGTTACAAAGAGCACTTTATAGACATTCAGAATTTCTGCCTTCATAATTTATGGAGTCATTTACATTCTTTCTAAAAACAGAAGCATTGCCACAACTTAAGAGTATTTGTGGTGAGGTTTTCAAAACTTATTTTTGAGAAATGACTGATATGATCCCATTCTAAACAGTGAAATGAGGGATTCCTGTTAAATCATGAAAAAAAAAAGCCAGCAAACATCATCATATGTTTTAGAGAAACATTTTCCAATAGAAATATAATATGATCTGCTATGTTACTTTCAGTTTTCTGATAGCCACATTAAAAAATACAAGAACCTGGTGAAATGAGCACTAATGTATTTTATTTAAATCAGTATATACTCAATATGAGCTTTTTTTTTTACATTCTTTCTTCATGTTAAAGTTGAAAAGTCTTACATGTCTTTTATCTGTAATATGCTGAATTCCAGACACTCTGGAGCTGTGGGTAGCTGGTAACTACTGGATGAATGAGCAATCTTAAGATCAATTAAGTAATTCATGGCTTCACTAACATAACTGTTAGGATCAAACCCATTCTTAATTTTATATGTTAAATAATATGAGATGTATTGAGGAGTGTAGAAAATATCTATATATTTTCTATAAACCTATGATTAGCCATTTGTATTTTTATACTTGTATTCATTTGTATCTTTATACTTGTACAAGGTCGGACTTGCGAGGGCCAGAGAACTAGGCACAAGCCTGTTAGCCTGTCCGCAGGTTTTCTCCACATATTGGGTCTGTCCCTTCACCCGTTAGTCAGGCCCCTTGTCGGTTTTTCTCCACTGATCACATAGTGGGTCTGTCCCTTCACCCATTAGCCAATCAGTTCAAAGTGCAACAGCTCGCTAAACCGACCAATGACTAGTCACAATCTTTCTCCCGTTTTGTATTGCGCCAATCATTTAATGGAATGATTACTGGGACCTGCCCCCTACCAAAGAATGTATTAAAGGTGCTGTAATTTTGTGCACGTGGCCTCTGGTCTGCACTCGACTATCAGTGCGCAGAGACCCGTGCTCGAGCTCGTCAATAAATGGCTCATTGCAATTTGCATTGATCTTCGGTCTCTGGTGATCCTTCCGGGGGCCTTCAAGTTTCTGGGCATTACAGTATGACCTTGACCAAGTCATATTTTCTAAAGGGACTTAGTCTTCTCATTAGATTTTGAATAAAAATGATCTATTAGTTCTTCTCTTTTCATCTACAAGAGATCTGAATATACTCTAGCTCAACTACCTTCTTCCTAATTTAGTATTGCAAAACAGCTTTCTTAGAAGGCTACAAATGTGAATTGCAAAATGTCTGGCAGAACACACCTCCTCCTTTACTTCCCTCAAAGTATCCGAACCTTTTTTGGATTATTCCAAATCCTGTTCTACTGACAGTGTGTATGATAGCACGAATGATGGAGGTTCAGCGTCACATTCAGTGAGGAAGGACTGAAGGAGCCGGCTGGAAAAGTAAGCTTGCCTTTCCTGCACATTCCTAAGTTACATAAAAGAGAAAGAGGAACTGATATGTAGATGGGGGTAAAAGGTGGTGGACTTAAGATGTAAGTGATAATGTGGCCCCTCATGGCATTTCTTATTCCCCTAGTGAAGTGAGGAGATGGGGTCTGGCCGGTGCCACCTTGGCCACATGGTGGATGGTAGAGTCTGGCATCTTGTCTTCATAGTAGTCCCTTCCTTCCAGGCCAGGTCATGGGCATGCCAAATCACTGGAGGTAGGTGCAGAGACTTGGATGATAGGTCCAATCCAATGCCTAGGACTCCAGTTTCTTGTGACCTGCCTCCTGACCTGACAGTATTGAGTATCAGACCAGGGCCATGTTCCATTCCTGTACTGTCTCCCATCTCCTGGCTGTTCTCCATCACAGTGGTATCCCAATTGGTTTGATGGTATTGTTTTTATTCTTTCTTTCCTTTCTGACCTTCATGGCTAGGTTTCCTAACTGTTGCTAAGTGTACTTGCTGGCTGCTAGTCTTTGAGACAGGAGCCTACCATGTAGTCTCCAGCCTTTTAATGAAGACTCCTGATTCCCTCTTTCAAAATGTGGCTTCTTCATTGTCTTTCTTATGACAGCAATACCTGGCTTCCTCTCAAATGCTTCTTCCTGCTCACTTTTTTTCCCATAATGTACTGGATATCTCTCAACCAATGAAAAGAACCAAGGCTCATATAAAGACTTCCAGTCATGGGCAGTCAACACAGAGGAGAGGAGAAATTGAGAAATAGTATTTGATTGCGCACACGTGTGTGTGTGTGTGTGTGTGTGCAAGTCCTGGGGCTTGAACTCTGGTCCTGAGTGCTGTTCCTAGGTTCCAAGGGTAGCATCTTACCTCTGAATCCATAGCTCCACTTCCAGTCTTTTGATAGTTAATTGAAGATAAAAGTTTTACAGATTTACCTGCTCAGTCAGGCTTCAAATTGTGATCCTTAGATTGTAATCTTTTGAGTAACTAGGATTATAGGCATGGGCCACCAGATCCAACTTTCTTCCATTTTTTAACTTTGTTTATGGCAATACCTTGCATATAGTATTTCCCCCTTATTCTCCGGTGATGAGTTTCCAGATCTTCTGTAGCTGTACAGTCCTCAATGGAAAATGATCATTTGAGACCAACTCTGAACAAAGAATCATTGTGACTAGAAGGTGAAATGGTGGATAAGGGAGGACTACTCAAAATTATGTTTTTAGAACTTATCTAAGACCTCTTCATGTGTAGTAACAAGGCATTCATGGCAAAAAACTTTTATCAAAAAACTATATGGCTAATAATTCAGATTTTCTAGAAGATTATAATTTATTTTTCACCTTTGTTGAGGTATAGTTGACAAAATGTGCATACTTAAGACATTAAGAATTGTGGTCTTGTCCAGTGAAAAGGACAGGGAGGAGTGGGAAAAGATTGGAAGAGAAAGAAGGAATGACATATTATTCAGATTTCTGGATTGAGCTTTTAATAGCATATATATCTTCTGTTCTACTTAGTCTTATTCAGAAGATCTCATAGGTACATTTTATAAGTAGCGTCTAGCCCTAGGGATTTAAATGTTGTCTACTGTAGATCTTGCCTAGTGTTAGGAAAAGCAGATTTGGCATATGTTAGCCATCTGTGATAAAGAGGAACAATTTTGTCTGAATTTATGGAGTAAGTAGGTTTCATTCTATGTATTCTTACCACAACGGTTGAATATGGTATTGCACACCTGTAATCCCAGCACTTGGGAAGTTGAGGCAAGAGGATTTCCAGTTTGAAGCCATTCTGGACTATGGAGGAAGACTACTAAAAGAAGAAAACAGAAGGGAGAAAGAAGTTCTACTGAAGGACTGTAGTTATATAATAACTCAGAATATTCTGGAATACCAAGGATGTGTATATAGTGGGAAGATTTTGCTGTCCATTTGGATTAGAAGTTCATTCACTACTAGGTACAGCCCTTTTTTTTGTGGAAAGGATCAGGGTGTCATTTATAATTAAACTATTTGTCATGTTGTTGGCTGGCTCCCCATCAGCAGATGATGACAGCTGTATTATTAAAATAAGATTTTTCCAGGTGCTCACACCTATAATCCTAGCTACTCAGGAGTCTGAGAGCTGAGGATCACAGCTCAAAACTAGCCTAACTACGGAAGTTCTTGAGACTCATCTCCAATTAACTACCAGAAAATCAGAAGGCGGGCTGTGAAAAGTGGAAGAGTACTAGCCTTGAGCAAAAGAGCTCAGGGACAGCACCCAAGCACTGACTTCAAGCCCACAATAAGGTTTTGCTTCTACCCATGAAGAAGCAACCTTGCTGTACCTGTCTGTTACTGAGGTGGGTACATGGCTTGAAAAAAATGGAACCAGCAATTGAAAGAAAAGGTGAAAGGGCTTCTGGGTAGAAGAAATCTCCTAATTTAATTTGATTAGGTTGAACATCTTTGAGTATGGTCGTTGTTGTCACTGTAGGAGGAAAGATTTTTGAAAATGAAAATTGTTTTGCCAACTTTCTTTAAATGCAAGCTATTTCTATAGTGGAAAGAAGAAATAATGAGGCTACTAAGACACTTGTGGCATTTCCTTGTGGGTACACATAAATTAACTACTGATTAATTAATAAGAGAACATTCTTTCCCCTTTGAATAAATTTAATCCTATTGAAAAATGCAGTAAAAGACCGTGGTTTTCCACATGGAGGGTAATTTTATTTTAATCTAATACAGTGTATTTTTTTAATCATTGTCAGAATGAGACACAAGTCTCTTTCAAACCAGATTGTCCATAACTCCTTCTAAGAATCCTAAGTTGTCCAGTAGACTGATGGCTACTAGCACTGGTGATGGACTTCGAGGTTTAGTTTCTACGCTGTCATTATTTCTGACACACATTTCTGAGTCATGGCCCTCTTTCATTAGAGAATGCATTGTGGAGTAAGGATGATATTAAATTTTAATGTTGTTGCTATTATTACTGTGGATTGTTTTTAAGCATAAGTATGCCTGCTTCTTTAATTCCGGTATCTACAGGGCCAGAAAACAGAAGAGTGTATAAACAGTCAGGAAAATTACTGCATACCCTGGAGACCCAGCATCGCAAGCTCTCTCTGTTGTGAATGATGAATCAAAATGGAAAGGTTATCATTTTCATTAGCTAGGAAAGAACAAGACCATACTTTTCTCCACGTGTAATTACAGCAGTTCTCAGGCAGCATTACACTGCAGTAATTAGTCTAAAGGTGTGTGTGAGGGCAGGCTGTGCACAGACACTAGAAATATTATTTCAGAATTTAAGGTCACAGCCTTGTGTTTAACATGTTCCAGACAGCTTAGAGGGGGATGGGTAGGGAAAATGATTTTACCAGAGCTGAAGAAAGACATTTGACATTTTCCAGAGTCATGTATTCAAAACCAGTCAGGTAGAAAAATTGTATTTTATTATCTACAGTAAAAAATAAATAAATAAAACTTAGCTGCAGAGGCAGCATGTCAGAAAATTTTGTAGGATAAGCAGAGATAAAATTCAAGATTATAAGGATTGTGTTATAAACTCTTAGAACTTTTGATATGTGTTTTGTAATCTTCTTTTTTTTTCCTATACCCAAAAACTAGACAGGAAAAGTAATTGTTAGAAACTTCTCAGGGAAAGGAAAATAATCTTTTAGCATCTTATAACTGTACTTAAGCCATAAATATTTACCTTACACAGATTCTCAAATGTATTTTATGTGCATGTGTGTATATCTGGCCTTCACAGGATTTTTTTTAAATTATAAAATCAAGTTGAAATAGTAAAATTTATCTAGCGCAATACTTTAAAATAGACATTGAATTGACATTCTTTTCCAGATATACATCTCAGGTTTTTAGAGTGTAAAACAGAAGTGAGAAGACAAAAATTTAAAGCAAATTTGGCATACTTTATATTTAATACCATAGATGAGTTTGAGAGAAACCTTTTGCTTTTCTCTGGGGGAAAAAAAAAGAGTACTTATACAAGTAACTTTCCTTACTGAGTTAAAGGTATTAACTCAAATATCCTAATGCATTTTTTTAAGTTGACTAACATCTGCCTTTCTTCAAACAATTATTTTGAGCTTCTCCTTTAAATCCTTATGTAGTCTGGTAACCTAATGGCATGATCCAGCATTCATTCAACAACCAAATTCTTCTGGAAACTACTGCTTTCTGTCATGCAAGTGTGTTTTGCACACATTCTCTTAGCCATATGGTTTAGAACTGATGTTTCTCACAACATGAGGCACTTGGGAAATCTGAAGCATAGATGTGACACAAATGACACAGCTCACTGATTATGTAACACTGAAGAAAACCTACCCAGAAACTGAATCTTAATATTGCTTTTTGTTTGTCACAGATGTTTCTTTCCTGAAGGAAAAGACATCACTGCAGAATTAGATCTGCCATGCTGTAAGTTTTCAACAGCTAGCAGCTGAATGGGAAGCAGAAAATAGTAGAACAGTTCCTCTCAACTTCTTGGAGGGATAGCTACACCCACTCCACACCCTTACTTTCTTTAGGGGAATACAGCTTTCCTTTTCTGCCTTTGTGATATAAATAGACATATACACACATGCCTGTATGGGAGCTTTTCTTATCTCTGTCACCTGGGCCTTGAGGACTGTTGCATACTTACTCCATTGCCTAGCAGCTCCAGGGTTAATGGTTACTGGTCACATGGAGCATTGTGAGGATTTTTTTCAGCACTTTTCCTTACTTCAATGTACCAGTCTATGGAATGGTTTTACAAGACTCTTTTAATAATTATAATTATTTTATTCCTATAGTTATAAAAGTAATTGTTTAAGCCATACACCAGTGGCTCACACCTATCATTCTAACTACTCAGGTGATTAAGAGCTGAAGAACTAGGTTTGAAGCCAGCTGCAAGGATGTCCCTGAGACACCAAAAAGCCAGTAGATCTGTGACTCAAGTGGTAGAGTGAAGAAGATAAGCAAGAGCACAAGGTCCTGAGTTCATGCTCCAATACAGACACAAATTATTTTTTAAAGTAAAAAATGTTAAATTGTAAATTAAATTAATAAATGTAGTGATAAATTCTGTCTCATTTTCATAAAATGACCTTGGAAGGTAAGGTAAAATAAAGTGAAGCTTTGTGCACTGACATTTGATAAATTAGAAAGTATACCTCACTTGTTTTCAGCAGATAACCCATGACTAAGATCCTCTGTCAGAGGTTCACAGACCTAAGTTAAGTAGAATTGGGCTGTATTCCTGACAGACGCCTCAACTGAGTTTCCCATAGAAATGCTATCATGGAGCTTGATACTTAGACACTCAGGATATTGCAAATCAGGCTGATTATTATGATGCACAGAGAATCTGTAACCACACTGCATTATTATTGCAGAGCTGGGGTTATAACAGCTAGACAAGGTAGAGGGAGGTGATTCATCTTAAAAAAGCAGACTTGGGGCCCATAGATGTAGCTCAGTGACAGTGCTTAGCTTATATAGTATGAGTAACGTTGGAGGGTGTGTATGTGTGTACAGAGAGAGAGATAAAGTGAAATGATAGATTGATAGATAATTGAAGGACTTGAGATTTATACACACTAGCTTAGCCCTTAAATTCCTTTATCATTACCAAAACACATTTCCCCTTTCCACAGTTGCAACTGAACTTACTTTCCTTAATTTTTTTTTTTTGCCAGTCCTGGGCCTTGAACTCAGGGCCTGAGCACTGTCCTTGGGCTTTCTCAAGGCTTAGTGCTCTACCACTTGAGCTGCAGCACCACTTTCAGCTTTTTTGTTGGTATGTGGTACCAAGGAATGGAACCTAGATCTTCATGCATGCTGGGCAAGGACTCTACCACTAGGCCAAACTCCAGCCCCTTCCTTAACTTCTTATAGGCTTTCAGACTACTTAAAACAGTTGATTCTGTTCAAACTTGCATCTGTTATTCATTTGTAGAAAGCTTCATTTCTAAACATATTGAGGAAAGCTTTTATTGTTTTTTTAATGTGGTTTTCAGGGGTGTGGATGGATGGCAGCAGTTTTGGAGCCAGCCTTAGACTTCTGCTTACCTTTGCTCCATGTCCTTGGGAACTTAAGAACCTCCACAAGGAAATAGGGTGCCAAGAAAGGGGCTGGATGCTATAGCGGTTCTCTTGAGCCCTCCTTGCAAATGACAGCTAAGTAGACTCTAGATAATTTTGTGGTGGTTGAGGGAAAGTCCAGCCAGCTACTGTGTAAACACAGCAAGTCTTTCTAACTGTGTGTACATTTAACTGTCATCGTTATTATCTCCAGATGAAATAGAACAGCCCAGAAATGTGGCTACAACTGTCCACACAAATTTTCACATGAGCAGAGAAGCAGCAGAAATCTCCAGTGGCTCTACATTCTCACACTTGTTAATTCCCTGAAACTTAATGTTAGATGAAGTATAATTGCAGATTTCCTTAAGAACCATTGACAGATACTTATCCTAAGTTATAAGCAACTCACACAGAGACTTGTGGGCAAACAATCCAAGTTTTCCACTAGAAGAAATACTTCCATGAAACCCAGTTTGTTGTTGTTGTTGTTGTGGTTTGATAAACAGAGCCATGAAGGAACTTGCCTTTGAGGGTATTTGGCTTTTAAAAAACGATAATGTTGCAAGAACTTTCTTCAGGTCAGGAATTGAAATTAGTCCTTGAGATGGCAAGAATCATCTGAGAGGTCTTGCCATCTTTGGATAGAGTTTGAATGGCAGAATAAACTACATGGCAAATGATGGTGTATTAGGTATTTGGCATTGTCAGATGGTGAGTAAGGGTTGGGTTTTTTTTTTTTAATTGTTAGGTGGTCTATTTAGTGCAGCTGTGTTTATGTTTCCCAAATGATAACTACTTGAACATGATGACAAGTCCCTACAAATGAGAATAGGAATCTCTTTTTTAAAAAAATCATCATTCCAATGTGCTTCAAGTCAGAGGTGAGGGGTAGTATTATCAAGTAGCAGTGGCAAAATAATTCTAGGCACCATCATTCAATACACCTGGTTTGCCATATCACACATTTTGACAACCTTGATAAAAAGAAAAAAGTAACTGCTGCTTTTTACAGTGGAATAATCTTTGAAATGGTATTTTTTGTTGGTGTTGGGTTTTAATCTTTCTGTTATTGAATGGTCACTTGTCTTTATTATTTAATTTCCCGGTTATTAAAAATGAATGTTTAAATTAGAGATGCAAAATTCACAATTGACTCTTTTTTAATATTTTTTCATATATTTTTATTGTAATTAATAGAAGGGTTACATGATATTTGCCAGGTAGATGGTGCATTAATTCCCATACATTGATACCCTTTCACATGTCTTGGTCCCCATTTCCCTCCCCCCTCCCCCCACCCCTCATCTTGTTTTCCCCCGTTCCCTATCCAATTTCAAATAACCAAATACAAATATATCTGATATATCAGGTAACAAAATGAGATACTGTAACAATATGAGATAACCAAGGGACAGCAAAAGAGATGAGAGATAACATAGTACCTTAAGAACAACTATCATTCATTATATGGCTTATGTTTCTATATCCTAGAGATCCTTTCATTTAGTGTCCTACTGTATGGCCTTTTGTTGTTGTTTTTTCTTTTTTACCCGTCCTGGGCTTAAGCTCTGGGCCTGAGCACTGTCCTTGGACTTTCTCAAGGTTAGAGCTCTACCACTTGAGCCGTAGCACCACTTCTGGCTTTTTTCTCTGTATGTGGTACCAAGGAATCGAACCTGGGTCTTCATGCATGCTAGGCAAGCATTCTACCACTAGGCCAAACTCCCGGCCTATATGGCCTTTTGTATCAGGGTTTTGCTCTATTGCAAATCTCTGCTAGGAGAGCCCAAGGTTTCTACTGATTATGACAAATGAGGGAAACCATTGAGCCTAAGTTCCTTTGAGTCTGGCTTACTTCACTTAATATGATTTTTTCTAAGTCTTTCCATTTCCTAACAAACAGGGCAATGCCATTCTTTCTGACAGCTGCATAGAATTCCATTGCGTACAAATACCACATCTTGTTGATCCACTCATCAACTGAGGGACATCTAGGTTGGTTCCATATCTTTGCTATGGTAAATAGTGCTGTATAGACACATGAAGAAATGCTCAACATCTCTGGGCATAAAAGAAATGCAAATCAAAACAACTCTAAGATTCCACCTCACTCCAGTTAGAATGGCCAGGATCAAGAAAACTAATAACAACAGATGCTGGAGGGGATGTGGCCAGGAGGGATCACTACTACATTGTTGGTGGGAGTGCAAACTCGTTCAACCACTATGGAAAGCAGTATGGCAGTTCCTCAAAAGACTAAACATAGAACTCCCCTATGACCCAGCAATTCCACTACTTGGCATTTACCCAATCATCCAGAAACAAAGACATACTAAATTCACAATTGACTCTTTAAAAAAATCAAATAAATGTGCATGGGGACTTGATTACATCAAAGAGGCATTGGCCTTTGATAGAAAATTGCATATAGTTAGAAGATATTTGTGAGAATTGGTGATTTCCGAATTGCAAACAGTATGTAAGGCGGTGAGCTACTAGGGCCTAATGACTAGTTTTTAGAGGCATTTTCTTGAGTACTACATCCCTCATAACTCAAATTAATGTTTATTACTATTCTTTCATATTGCCAAAATATTTTCATGAATTTTTGGATTAGAAGCAGCTTGTTCTGGCTTGTTTTGCCACTTTGTTTCTTGAAACAAAGTGCTATTTAGATTTCTGGTTTGTCTTAGAGGCCTTAATTATCTTACTTATGTTGAAGGAAGAAATAAGTTCTGTTTCAGTTATGTAAGAAAAGAGACTCTATGTTATGCTAATTTTGTATTTGCACAGTTAATATTTTTCAAGAAATTTGAGTCAGTGATTTAAACAGTGTAACTCTTAAATAACTAGCCATCTGCAGTCGACTTTAAATTCAAGAGGACAGGACAAGCTTGGAACACTTGCTAGGTGGCCATTTATTTTTGATTCTTCAGATAATTTTCCTTATTTTATCCTCTTTTCTCCCCACAGATAGGTGAAAGACAACAAGTGTTAGTAACAGAAGAATCTTTTGATTCCAAGTTTTATGTTGCACACAATCGATTTTACGAACAGGTAAGAAGCACCTATCTCAGTACACTTAACTTTTTCTCCAAAATGAGAAACAAGTTCTGAAATGGAAAGCAAAGGAGATTTCAGAAGGGTTGTTTTCACACAAGGTTTATCTCTGTAACTTGTTCTGTAGTCCACTCACTGCAAAGTAATACATTTGAATAGTATATTGTAATCCACATCAATCTCTGATAAAACCAACCTTGGACTTTGGGGAGTTTGGAACCAGGCAATTAACCCTGTCAAAAACACCCACCACCTGGTGACATGGTAGGAAAAAGTCCTGCACAGACAGAAGGCAGGAAGGAGGTATGCAGGTGCAGCTTTAGCATGAAAGGCTGGGGATTTCCTCTCGGGTCACATCAGTCCTGCATTGCCCTTTTGGGGCTTGGTCATTTCGTTTTCCAGGCATGTTTACTTTAACTTCTACTTTGATAAAAACAAAACAAAACAACCAAGCACTGAAAGCAAAGTGGGGGGGGGGGAGTCCATTCTTATGGACTCAAACTGTGTGAGCCACTATGTGTTGGACAAGACCCACTGTACTTCGTGTTAAAGGCACCTCTAGGGGCCCCCCTCTGCCCAGCTTTTGACATCCCACTTCTTCAGGCAAGAAGACAGTTCAGAAATGATTGAAGGAAACCCAGGGCCTCCCCAGGAAAAGACCCTAGGCAAGAGCCAAGGGGGAGGTGAAATCTGCCCCAGAAAGGAGACTCTTGTAGGGGGTGGGGGCAGACACGGTCAGCCTGGATTACCTTTTCTTCATGTCCAGTGGGTTTTCCTATGTTTATATTGCTTTCTCATCAGGTGGGAGGTCATGGCTGGAACTGGAGTGTAGGATTCAGGCTAGTGCGGGTATGTCAGGTAAGGGAAAGGCAAGGAAAGCTGGCTTCTCAAATTAGAAAGCAGAAGTGTGTTGATAGAAGAGGCCCACAAGGAACAATCACAGCATGGGTGTTAGGTCCACAGAAACCTTGCTCTCCTCAGTCCCCAGAGGAGATTGTAACTGAGGAAGGATTCCCAACATTCCACATTTGAGCTGAGGCTCTTTCCCCATCTCCTGTCTCATTAATATACTCCTGAGGGCCATTTTCTTATTCAGGCCAACCTTCTGCTTAGCCCTGGGGAGGAGAGTGATTGTATTTCCTTGCCTCTTCCCTCTCCTTTCTCTTGCCATCTGGGTTTTTGCCTCAGCAGGGAACTTTTCCCCCCCTTCATTTTAAAGGCAATGGCATGCCTCATTAGCTGTTTCCTCCAATTTAAAGCAGCCAGGCTTTTTCCAATTATTAAAACCGGAGGGAGGAAAAAAAAAAAAACCACACAGATCCCTTCATTCAGATCAAGGCCACAGATCAAGGAGGGTTATTTTTCCAAGTCTCCCAGGGATAGTTTGCTCTAGAGATTTTCTTATTTCATAAAAACTGATTTAAAAGGGCTTTCATATCCTGATACTAAAGCTCTTTTAGTTCGTTTGCTTGCCATAAGTAATTCACCATCCAGGTGACCTTTCCCCTATACTTTGATGAAGCAGGGTACTCAGTGGTCATAAAAATGAAACTCAGAAAGACCAAGATCTAATTCTGCCTCACCAAGAAATTGGCTGAGGGACTTATGGCTCTTATCTTAAATTTTTTTTCTCTACAACTAAGCCTATCAAAGATGTCAAAAGAATTATTTTTCTAAATAAGATGAGTTGCAGAGGTGGAGATTGTATCTAAATATCAAAGTGTTGTTGGATTAGAATGGGTCTATTTATTTTGGACATCAACTAGGAGAGATTGGCAAGCATAGCTACAGTACTAAAATAGAAGTATAAGGGAGACTGAACTCGTTCAAACCACCTCTAAGTCCCAAGAGAGGGAAACATTTGCTGGAGGTAAACATGTACTCTTATCAGCAATCTCTAGTGGAAAGGGACCATCTGATCATTTCCCGTGAACCTGCCAAAGTACTCTTTAGGGTAGCTGGTTCTGTGTGGAGGCAAGCCTCCAAGGACTAACAAGCACTTTCCCAGAAGAGCAAGGGACTCACTTGATGCTAAACACCCATGTATTGTGTTATAGAGGCTACTTGTCAGTGTCCTCCCTCTTCTTCTGGAACACATGTGTGTATACATCGCAAAGACACACACACACACACACACACACACACACACAGAGGCCTTTATTTGACATATCTGTTACTCTGACAGCTAACTAGGAAGGTATTTTAAAACACACACACACACACACACACACACACACACACACACAAGGCTTTCATCATTATTGGCTTAATTTTGGTCATTGAATGGAACAGCCAAGGGCAGAATATCAAAGGCCTGTCCAGAAGTGACAGGCTGACTGCTGGGGGCGGAATGGGAGGGGACTTCCTGGTCTGCTGTCCACATACCTCAGGACAACAGTCATCTGGCTGTCTACAGCCCAGTCCCCCCTCCCAGAATAGCCTTCCCATCCTCTAGGAACCTCTGTTCCTTGAGAAGCTGGAAAAGCCCTCTTTGGAGTAGGGGGTGGGGTGGTCCTAGCATAAAAAGGGCTTAAGGAGGCTAAATCAGGAAATCAGAATCATGTATTAACCTTAGTTAACAGTGGGAGATCAGTATTGGGTTGTTTACTAGACAAATGTAAGATGTTAATGATAGGGACAACTGGGTGTGAGAACTCTATGCTGACTTTGTCATAATTCTACAGATTATAAAATTAACTTCAAATAGTTTATTTAAAAACATCAAGCCTTCTGGATTTTTCAAAATAGGTGCTGGTGCCAAAGAACCCTTCATTCATGGGGAAAATGGTCGAAGTGGACATTTATGAATCAGGAAAACATTTCATGAAAGGGCAGCCAGTATTGGACGCCAAAGTATACACACCATCCATCAGTAAACCACTGGTGAAGGGAGAAGTCTCAGGTTTAAAGAAGGTAAGTAAAAGATGCTTTCCTCTCATCCCACTAGTAAAGAAGCGGCTGTGGAAGCAAGTAATTCCAACCCATGTTTCTGTTATCATTTACAGTTCCCTTTGTGTGTATGTATGAGGCTTTAATCCTTTCTGACAAATTGAAATCTGAATTAGAAAGATGTGCTTTTGCTGATGCCCAACAGTTTTGCTCCTGTGCTATAAAGGAAACAGGCTGTTTCTATTCCCATGCTAGAAACAGAGAGGAAAGCCATTATTTGCAGGTAAAGGATCAACAGTGAAGAAGTTCTGATCTGGTACACACGTGCATCTTAGGTCTCAAAGAGAAGAGAGTGAAGCACAGAACACTTTCTCACTATATCAGTGTGTACAGTATCTTGAAAACCTACAGGCAAAAGCCGCCAAGCCATGTTGTATACGTGGGTATAGTTCCTCTCCCTAGAGTTTTAGCTGGATATCTACTTTAGTCATGTAGAGTGAAAACCAAACGTTCTTTTCTTTCTGTAAAAAAGGAACCCAACCCCTATCTTCTACCTTGGTAAATATGGCTTTTTGCCAAGTTCTCTCTTACATTTCATTGACCTACAGTTGTAAATGCTGATGGAGTGTGAAATGAAAATGTATATCACATTTCTAAGCATCATTTGATGCCCTTTCTCCAACATAATTATTAAGTACTCCAAATAAAAGTATATAGCACTGACTTAGAATATAGGGAAAAGATAACTAATCGTGTAATTCCAAAATTCTTTCCTGAGATGGATTGTAAGGGTGTATAATGGCACTAATGGTAGTCTAGCTGAACTTTGGGAACAGTGACATAGAGGACTCGTGAATCTGGTGGACTGCCACCTCTCGTGAACTTGGCTAGCGTTGTGTGAAGGATCTTGGGGATTATGGCAGCCTGGCCATAGAATGACATGGATACACTTTTGTTAAAACCCTGAGTGTTTGCTTAAAAAGGATAAATGTTAGTGTTTGCTATTATGAGAATTTATTTATGTATTTGTTTGTTTGTTTATTTATCTTTATTGGTCGTGGGGCTTGAACAGTGGGCCTGGGGCACTGTGTCTGAGCTCTTCAGCTCAAGGCTAGCACACTACCAATTTGACCCACAATACTACTTCTGGTTTTTCTACTGATTAATTGGAGATACAAATCTCAGGGACTTTCCTACCCAGGCTGACTTTGAACCATGATCCTCAGATCTCAGCCTCCATAGTAGCTAGGATTACAAGTGTGAGCCACCAGTGCCTGGCTATTAATTAATTAATTTTTTGTGTGTCATGGGGCTTGAACTCTTGGCCTGGGCACTGTCTCTGAGCTCTTCAGCTCAAGGCTGCCACCCTACCCCTGGGCCTGGGCATTGTCCCTGAGTTCTTCAGCTCAAGGCTACCACCCTACCCCTAGAACCACTTCCCATTTTCTAGTGATTAATTGGAGATAAGTGTCTCATGGTCTTTTGTGCATGGACTAGCTTTGAACCTCAGTCCTCAGATCTCAGCCTCCTGCATAGCTAGGATTACAGGTGTGAGTGACTGCACCCGGCTTCTATTTACTTTTTTAACCATCTTATTTGGAGGCTGGGATAGATGACCTAGAAGCATCAGTAATGTAGAACTGAAATTATATTGTTAGAAATCTGTCTCTGAGGGGCCGGGAGTTTGGCCTAGTGGTTAAAGTGCTTGCCTAGCATGCATGAAGACCCGGGTTCGATTCCTCGGTACCACATACATAGAAAAAAGCTGGAAGTGGTGCTGAGGCTCAAGTGGTAGAGCTCTAGCCTTGAGAAAGTCCAAGGACAGTGCTTTGTGCATGCTAGGCAAACACTCTACCACCAGGTCAAACTCCCAGCCCAAGTTTTTTTTAATCACCATTTGTGATTTTAAATAGATAAATCTTACTTTTACTTCTCATTTTTATTTGTTTGTTAGAGGCACCTCAGTTTGCACTGAGGATTGCACTTGCTTAGCAGATGCTTTGTCATTTGATCCATGCCCTTATTACCCTCCTTACTTATGTCAATTTTTAAATGTATTCCAGACTTCCTGGGATCAAAAGGCTTTCTTACTGAATTTGTCACAATAGTACATTTTTTTTTTTCCTGACAGGAAAATCAGAATGTTTTTAGCGGGAAGAGAACAACTTTGATTCTTACAAAACTGATCACTTCTCAGTTTTTTTGAGCTCAAAGACAACAGATAAAGGTGTGGAACCTGTGGGGGCATGAGTACTAGTACATGAACTCAGGGTCTGGTATTGTTCTGTTTTTTTCATTTGAATCAGGCTTCCAGACCTGGTTTTTGCTAGTTATTTTCTAGAGAAGAATCTAGCAAACTCTTCTGCCAGAGCTGGCCCTGAATTGAGATCCTCTAGATCTTAGCCTCCTGAATGCAAGTGTGGCCTCTGTCATCCGGCCACAGTGCTAGAACTCTTGGAGGAGTCAGTTTAACTAACTGAGCAAGTCAACATATGCTTACAAATGCAGAATTCTGGAAACCAAAGAAAGAAGATGGAGAGCTGCAGGCCAGCCTACATAGTTAGGCCACTTCAGAACAAGCAGTTCTTTTTTGATTAATTATTTGGTCTATGATCATATAGTTCAGTCACTGTTGCATTTGGCAGGGCTGTTGTGTTTCTCCATTAAGATAATATGCTCAGTGCTACACAGCCAACTTATCAGAACTTTTTACCTTTTTTCAATTGTCTGAGCTTTTCTTGACATTTTTTAGAAAAACAACCCTCCTTATACATTTTGCAAGAAAATCTAGAAAGCCCAAAGCACGTAAAGCAAAACATTACATTCAAAAAGTCTTTTCCATTAGTATACATCCTTAACTGAGAATTTTATGATCATTTTTTTTGAAATCTTCAGCCCTGTGTGTTGTATTTAAGCTGTCTCACTTAAGTCCAAGCAGCTGTCCTGTTGAACTCTTCTGATAAAACATGTGAGAAGAATGGCAGATTTAGAAAGAAGCTCAGGGTGGCAGGCAGAAACAAGGATTATTCTGACTCTTACATTGACCTTTCCTACACGAGCTTCCACAATCCTTGGTTGTCCCACATGGAACATGGTAGTAAAGAGTGATCATTAATCCAGGGGCTGGGCTCCCACCTGTAAACGCCAGGGATCACAGTTCAAAGCCAGCCTGGCAGGAAAGTCTGTGAGATTCTTAGTTCCAATTGGCCACCAGAAAACCAGAAGTGACATTGTGGCTCAAAATGGTAGTGCCAAAAGAGTTCAGGGACAGCGCCTAGACCTTGAGATCAATCCCCACACCCTCCCCCCCCAACCCCCAAAAAATAGTGATCATGAGGGAGTCTTCCAGTTCCAAGATTCAGTGACAGAAAGGTTTTCTTTGACAAAGCTGGACTGAATGTGACAAGACTTTGAATTATATAAATTAATAAATACTAGGCCTTGTTATTTTCAGATAATTCTAAGTAAATACTCATAACATAGTACAAAAGGAAAACTATAATGCCCTTTTCTCCTATTTTATTGAAGGTGGCCTCAAACTTGTAATTCCTCTGCCTCATTTAGCCTCATGACTAGTAAGATTGACAAACAAATCCCAACATTTTTGACTAGAAAGAAGGTTTTCTTATGGATCACATTTTTTTTTTCTTTTCAGCGATTAGAGGAAGAGAACAAGAAAAGAATAGAGAAGAGAGACAAAATTAATCTGATTATACTTAGGGAAGGTAGGAGCTGAATTGTCACCTCTATCATAGTAAGAAATATTTTTTAAATATGATTAATGTCAGCAAAAAGGCATCCTTGAAGCTTTAGGGGATAACTAAGAATCTTGATCTTTACTGTGGAATGAATGTTCCAGAATGGAAGAAGAGTGTGTGGGAGAGGGGTGGAGAAGACACAGAGGGTTTCATATATATTCTAGGGCAAATAATTCTCAAAATATGGTTCCCAGGCTCAAAGGGTCTATGTTATCTGTTCAAGCCCCAGGACTGGCAAAAAAAAAAGTGTCAGCATTATCTAGAAACTTGTGAACAGTGTAGATTTTGGGATCCCAAGTTTCTTGTCAGAAAGACTGGGAATTAGAATCAGGGATCTGGCATTTTGTTTTGTTCTTGAGACAGGAAGGGCTTATTAAAGTGCCCCGGCTGGCCTGAAACTCACCTCTTCTTGCCCTAGCCTTATGTACCATAATGCCTGTTACTTAACAAGCTTTCTAGTCAGACATTGAAATATGAAACCCACTCTCTAGAAAAATGATTCCCAAGTGACAGAGGAGTGTTTGATATTTAGAGAGGCAATTTTAATATCTTAATGTAATAATAGCAATAGCAGCTTACTTCTGAAGAAAATGTATTGATAGATTTTCTTAGGCCTTTGACAAATCCGTGGCCGTTAGTTAGGATAGAAAGGTACCTGTGAGCCATCATCAAAGAGTAAGGCCAAGTTTGCTTTGCTTTGTTTGGCTCTATTTGAAGTCTAATCTTGAACTCTTTGTGAAATTTTTCAAGTAACTGTACATACAAAAAAGTAGAACAAAGAATAATTATTCCACATACTACTATTCACTGTTGATAGTTATAAACTCATAGCCAATCTGTGTTATCTACTCTGTTCCCATGCTCTGATAATTTGTAATGAAATTTTATTTGTTATTTTATCTAGAGATTCATCATTAAATATTTCTAAAAGAGGATTGTTTTTTAAAGAACCATGCTATATTATCAAAACACATTATTGACTATACTACTAGATCTCTTAATTGCCATCAGCTAAATGTCCCATGCTGATTGCTATGATTCAGAGCCAGAATTTATGAAGTTATTACTCTAGGCTGAGTGTTCTTGCCTAATATCTTCCACGTATCAATTTCTATCATCTTCTTAATCTGTGAAAAGCCCTGTGATTTTTAATATCCTGATTTCACAGATAGGCAATCTGGGCATCCACTGACTGAGTAAATAACTCACTTAGAGTCACAGAATTAGAATTAGGAAGAACAGGAATTTTAGAATTTATTACCTCATATTTCCCACACTCAAGCCTATGTTTTTTGTTTGTTTGTTTGTTTTTGTTTTTGTTTTGCCAGTCCTGGGCTTCAGCTCAGGGCCTGAGCACTGTTCTTGGACTTTCTCAAGGTTAGAGCTCTACCACTTGAGCCTCAGCACCACTTCTAGCTTTTTTCTATATCTGTGGTACCGAGGAATTGAACCCAGGTCTTCGTGCATGCTAGGCAAGCACTACCACTAGGCCAAACTCCCAGTCCTCAAGCCTATGTTTTTGTTTTTGTCCTTTAGCAATGATGCACTATACATAAGTGCAATATATATATATAATAATGATGCATTATATCTAATTATATCAACAGCATTTAGTGTGCTCACCTTTGTATGCAATTTGTATTCATTAGAAAGCAATTCTCCATTTGCTCTTTTTTTCAGCTCCCAATAACTTTGGCTCTTTACTTAGAAATTTCTGTCCTCTTAAGTACCTATGTAAGTGGAATCACATTGTATGAATTGTTTATTATGATGTTCTCCAGTTTTGTGTTACAGTTTAGTCTTAAAGTCTTAACATTGTGTTTTATATTTATATATATATATATATATACATTCTATACATGCATGCATGCACATACATATATACATACATACCTACCATTTTTTTTTTTGCCAGTCCTGAGCTGCGGCTCAGGGCCTGAGCACTGTCTTTGGACTTTCTCAAGGCTAGAGCTCTACCACTTGAGCCTCAGCACCACTTCCAGCTTTTTTCTATGTATGTGGTACCGAGGAATCGAACCCGGCTCTTCATGCATGCTAGGCAAGCACTTTAACCACTAGGCCAAACTCCCGGCCCCCATACCTACCATTTTTAAGATAGGGTCTCATCTTTTCATCGTTTTGCATCTTCCTCCTGAGTGTTGGGTACATATAGCTACTCCAACTCTTCTATTATTTACGTTTTGTCAGTTATGGGGCTTGAACTCAGAGCCTAGATACTGTACTTGAGTTCATTTGCACAAGACTGGTACTTTATCGCTTTGAGCCACAACTGTACTTCTGGCTGTTGAGTGGTTAATTGGAAATAAGAGTCACATGGGGACTTTTCTGCTCCCCCCCCTACCCCCTGGCTTGGGATCCTCAGATCTCAGCCTCCTTTGTAGCTAGGATTCCATTCTGTTTTTAAAGGCTGACTCATGCTCCATTGAATGTATATAGACATTCAGTGAACATTTCATCAGTAAGTAGTTGTGTCTTTGGGTCATGGTGGCTAACACTTGCTCTGAACATGAGTATATAAATACCTTGCCAAGTTCTAGTTTTCAGTTCTTTGGGCTATTTATCTAAAAGTTGGAAGACTGAATTATATTGCCATACTGTTTCTCACCTCAACTATCCTCAGTGCACAGAGTTTCCAGTTTTCCCCAACCGAGTCAACCTTTGCTCTTGTATTCTTGCTAGTAGGCTGTCTTTCTGGCAGGGTAAGTTATGCCAGTATGTCTCAGCCCACGTCTATGCAGCCTCTCCTCTTTATTTTCAATTTCATTATTTGCTAACTTCTGGACAGTAAGTCCTCTTCCTATAACAGAATCAGCTTACTCTAGATATGAGAAGCTCAGACAAAATGATGAGAAAATGGAGGATATTAATCATCTTCTGTGTGTTCCATTAGAAAAGATATTAAAGTCGTGTCTGCCTCCGGAAGACATGAGACTGTGAACAGTGCTGCTATCTCATTAAAAGCTAACTAGTGTTGCTTCTGATGTTCTTCCTCACTTGTATGTATCCATCTTACAACAAATCACTGAGTTTTATCATTTCTCAGATAGATACTTAGGGAAGTCAGAGCTGTTCTGTGCCTGGCAGAAGATTAGAAAGAACACCATCTTTCCACGCAACCGCCCCTCCCCACTGTAACATTAAAGTTAAAGTCAGTTCTCTTGCAAAGGTTTTGTCTTTTTTAATTCATTCTTAGTGGTAGACCTGCTTTTTAGAAAGTGATGTGAGGGCATGACATTGTGAATGTGCTAGAGGACTTAAAGGCTGTTGGGTTTGAGTTCAATTTATGATGACAGTTCTGGAAGGGTAAACAACTCACTTCTTTGAATCTCAGTGTTTTTACTTATAGAATACAGGATTAAATTAGAAAAGGTAGAAAAAGTAGCTGAAACCCAATAGTTGTTAGTATACATGATGAGAGGACTCAGTAATTGCAGCTTTAAAAACAACTATTTCCTAGTTTTATTTTGGATTTAATTTTTTTTAACTACTTAGCTCTGCTGGATGACAGTGATTTGTGTCTATAATCCTGGAGATCTGAGAATTGGGGTTCAAAGCCAGCCTAGGCAAATAAATCCAAGAGTGTAGCTCAAGTGGTAGAGTGCCAGCCATGAGTGACAAAGCTCAGCAAGAATGCCAAGCCTTGAGTTCCAGCCCCATTACCAGCGTGTGCGCGCGCGCATACACACACACACACACACACACACACACACACACACACACGAAAATTGCTCTAGTTGGCTTCTACTACACATTATAGTATACCAATTAAGAACCTAGATTCTAGTTGAGCATTGGTGGCTCATGGCTATGATCCTACCTACTCAAGATATTAAGATCTGAGGATTTAGGTTTAAAACCAGTCAGTGTAGACAAATTCAAGAGACTCTAGCTAATAAGCAAAAAGCCAGAAGTGGAGGTGTGGCTTAAGAGGTAGAATGCTAGTCTTGAGAGGAAAAGGCTAAGGGACAGTGCTCAGACCCTGAATTCAAGAGGAGGAGGGGGAGAGAAAAGGGAGGGGGAGGGGAGGGGGAGGGGAGGAAAGAATACCTAGGTTTGAAAACTGGTTGTACCACTTAAACATACGATCTTGGAGAAGGTCAGTCTCTCTCCTCTGCAAATGACATATACAGAAATGGCCCATTTTGGGCAGTATCATTATTCATGATACATGCAAGAGCATCCTTTCATTTTAATTAATGAAGATAAGAATTGCACATTATTTTATTATTTCAAAAGCATTTACTAGCCACTGATTTTTTTATTTTTATTTTTTTTACAAAATCACAGATGAAACAACATCAGGGGCTGGGAGCTTAGTGGCAGAGTGCTTGCCTAGCATGTATTAAGCCCTGAGTTCAATTCCTCAGTACTACATACATAGAAGGAGCTGAAAGTGGTACTGTGGCTCAAGTGGTAGAGCAGTAGCCTTGAGAAAGCCCAAAGATGGTACCCAGGCCCTGAGTTCAAGCCCCAGAACATGCATAAAAAAAATAAGAAAGAAAAAAACATCAAGCTCTGAGACACCTTCATGTACTGGGAATGTCAAATCATCACCAAGGTTTTGTTGCAGTTTTTTATAGCATTGGCAATTCTTGCTCTTCCCCTTCTTTATGTCCTTGTTTAAAGGGGAATATTTTAGACCCTGTGGCCTTTCTCTGTTGTTTCTTACAAGTTCAGGGACGACTGCCCTGGGGTGCCTGGCTGCCACCTGTTTCTCATCAGTTGGGACTTTGAGCTTCATGATGGATTCACGTAGGTAGTTACATAGCTCAGCACCAATGCAACCAGTTGCTCTTGGAAAGGAAGCAGAAGTTTTAAAGGGTGGCATGGTTTGCCTCATTACCAGACAAAGGGCCAGCAGAACATTCAGGCATAGTGGGTTTTACGTACAAACTATCCTGTATTTTCAGTGCTTTGACCCTTAGAAAAACACCCTTAAAATGCTTTCCTCTCCATCTAACATTCATTTCTAAAACCACTGAAGTGAAAGGCTCTATTAGTTTAGGGCCAGATTTGAAAGCACATGAAACTGCGTTCACAAGGTTAAGAAATGGCTTAATAATTAAGTTAAAACAGTTGAAAGTGGATCTAATTTCAAACAGATCAGCTAACCGTGTTAGAAGCAAATGAGGGTGTGTTCCTTCCTATTTTCCTTCTACCCCCAAGATATTGGCTCCAATCCCAAGAAGTTTTTTCCAATTCCTTTTTTAAAAACTTTATACAAGATTGAATTCTTTATTGCCCCTATGTTAAATTAGTATTGTGAGCAATTAAAACTGTATTACCCTTAGTATTTTCTGCATTTCTCTCTGTTATACTGCTTTTCAGGGTTTCTGCTGCAGACTTCTGAGGGCCTAGCTGAGTTCTACTGTGTGATGCGGAGCCGGTGAGCTTTACCTTGTCAGACATCGCTCCAGCTCAAGTGTTATGGGATCAGTTCAAACTGTGTTCAGTATGTCTATAATACCTTTCTTGGACCAGTTCGCATACCAACCAAAGTTTCTTGAGTGTTTAGCCGATTATAAACAATTAGCTTTCATTTCACTCACATCACTAATTGTGCAATCACTGATGATAATTCTCTTCCTCCTGAGGGTTGTAGCCAGGGCATAGTGAGGGGAATTGCTTGCATCAGAGAACTCACTGTGCCTTAATAATAATAATAACAGTTCCCATATAGTGTGCCTCTTCTATGTGCTTAGTACTGAGGCTTTTTACTTGTAATGCTGCATTAGTTGTAGCCTGGGCTAGGGCACCTGAGTATAAGGAACACTGTGCTCTCTATACTTTTGTGTAAATCCCAAAAAGGAACCATGGGCTGCGATGAGACAAGCACTCCTCTTTTGTCTCCATTGTTACGGGAAATTGAACAGTGAGCTTGAAACAGAGGTACCAGCAGACTCCCTGAGCGAAAAATCAGACCCCTGTGTCCTAGGGCTTAAATATATGGCATTTGGGTGACACCTGTCTTCTGGGCTTCTACATTTACTCAACGTAGTATAGGGCCAGGAACCTGTGGCTCACTCCTTTATCCTACGTATTTAAGAAACTGAAATCTGGGGATCGCAGTTTGAAGCCAGTCTTGCCAAGAAAGACATGAGACTCTTATCTCTAGCAAATTACAGACATTCTGGAAGTGATGTTATGGCTCAAGTGGTAGAGCAATAACCTTGAGTGAAAGAAGCTCAAGAAACAGTACCTAGGCCCTGAGTTCAAGCCTCAGGACCAGCAGAAAAGAAAAGGAAAAAAAAAAAAGGACACGGTAGAGAAAGCTTCCCCATGAGAGCCACAGTTGTATTTCAGCAGCACTGAACATAAGTCTTCAGAGCCCTGCCTTGTCCCCCTCCCTCCAGGCTGGGACTAGACAGCCTTCAGGAGATTGCTTTCTCCTATGATGATCAGAAGCAGCTGTCCAGAGCTACTCTCAGCATCCTCATTTTTATTTTATTATGTCACCAAACATCTTTGCCTCTTTACTCAGTTACCAATTACCAATGCCAGATATGACCCTGTGCCTCAATTTGAGTGGGACTGTCCTAGTTTATATCTGTTGTTCTGTGTCAATAATAATGCCCTCTTCCTTCCCTAACGTAATACAGTAGATTATATGATTAGCCTAGGAATGCCCAAGGTAGATCCAGCTCTGACAAGCACCTCTTAGAATATAAGTATAAAAGATGTGATCCTGTCCTCCAAGATGTTAAAGTCTCAGTGGGAAGAGAAGATGGGTGCTGCATAGCCGTGTTTGTGTTTCCAAATGATTTCTATGTATAAACCTAAATCACCAGTGTAATGGAGGGAAGAGTTAGGCCTTTGGGTGATTGGATGATGGGGCAGAGCCTACCACTGGGATTTCTGCCTTCATTACACAGGCCTCAGAAGTTGCTGTGTCCTTGCTACGATGTGAGAACAAAGACATTGCCAAGGGGAGAATGATGATATATGCCTGTAATTCCAGCTACTGCAGAGATAGAAGGATCACTGACCAAAGCCATCTTGGGCAAAAGCATAAGACCATAGCTTAAAAACAAACTAATAGCAGAAGTGACTAGAAGGGATGGCTCAAATTGTAGAGTGCCTACCTAGCATGCATAAGGCCCTAAATTCAGTTCCCCAGACATCCAATAAAAATACTGACTATATTTAAAACAGGAAGCAGGGTCTCACCAGACACCAAATCTTCTGGCATCTTAATCTTAAGCTTCTCAGGCTCTAAAACTGTAAGAAATGAATTTTCTTTCCCTTAAAAGCTTATGCCATTTGTAGCATTTTTATTATGGTAGCCCAAAGGGACTAAGATAATAGGTAGACATAAAAAAAAAAAATCCAGCCAAGTATGGCTCAAGCCTGCCATCCTACTAGCTACTTGAGATGCAGAAATTGGAGAGCATTGAAGTACAAGGCCAGCCTAAGCAAAAGTGTTCCAGAACTTCATCTCAAGCAAAGGCTGGGTATGGTGGTACACTCCTGTTACCCAGTACAATGGCTAGATGGAGTGTTACACACTTATTCTCAGTGTCATTGGGAAGCACAAAAAAGTAGGAGGGTTGCAGCCTAGATGGGTCCAGGCGTACAGCAAGATCCTAGCTCAAAAATAACCAACACAGAAGTGGTTCAAGTGGTAGAGCACCTCCCTAGCAAATGCAAGGCCCTGAGTTCAGTCCCCAGTACTGTACCAGAGGGCTAAAGTGGAACAAGAGATTATAACAAAGTGCGAAGTCTTTGAAGAGTACTGTGGAATCTAGGATAAGGATTCTTTTCCACAGAAAACAGTTGAGCTAGTTTAAATAGGTAGGAATTTACATAGATGGTTCGAAGAAGCATTGGAATTGTTGGAAAGTGGAATTGTTGCTGAGTTTTCCGAAAATGACATCCATTAACACATAGGAGCCCCCGGTGAGAGGTGTTGCCCTACCCCAACAAGACAGAGAGGCCCCATGGCCTGGCTGCGGCTGCTTACTGCCAACCACGGTCACATCCGTTACAACTGATTGTAGACCTCGGTCTTGTGCTTGCACCCTGGAACAAAGGAGATTGGGAAGCATTATTTTTGGAAATCTATTTTAGGAAGGTAAAATTTACAATGTGAGGGGCTATTGGTGTGAAGAGAATATTCAAACAATTTCCACCACAGAGGTGTTGGTGGATGGGGCAAGATTTGAAGGGGACTTTGAAGGGGAGAAAGGCTTAATCAGGTAAGTGAAGCTCTTCACGACTGAGCAAGCACTTTGGAGTCAAGGATTGTGTGCTCAGAATCTGCAGGGAGGGACACACATAGTCTGTGGGTCTTCACTGCAAGACCAGAGACAATGCTGGAGACCCCACCTTACCCAGAAGTGGCCTATGGCATGTCTGCTTAGAGCTTTTGCTCTAAAACATTCACATGGCCCTACAGAGATAGAATTATTCACATTTTCTGATTGGAAATAACTTGCTTCTACATGACCAAGAGTACTGAGTGAATACTAGGGGTTTTCTCCACACACAGGCCAGTTTTGATTTTTTGTTTTGTTTCGTTCTGTTGTGGGTTTTTGTTTGTGGTTGACTTTTAACCAGTAATCATGTAGAAGTTGTCTATGTGAGGAAAAGCTCATAAGATCAGGGCCACACATCTGCTCTGTTCACCTGTAGCTCCAGGCCCTAGCACAGCATCCACAGTTGGTGCTCAGCACATATTTGGTGAATGCACTTAGCTTTCAGTGTACTGTGCAGTGTGCAGTGGACAAGTTCTTCCTCAGAATCAGGGCAGATGAGAGTGAATAATAGGTTGAAATCATTTACTTCAACTCAGAACATGAATATATTATTTAAGCATTAAACAAATCACCATCAAGCCACTCCATCTGCTCTTTGAAGTCATTTGACATCTTGATAAGCAGATTGCAAAAGCTCTTAAAGTGATAACAATCTTGTAGAGTAAAATTCTTTCTCTGGGAACTATAAGGATGAGTACTTTATGGCAAAGCTTGCTTTTAACCATAAATTTCAGTTTTTATTCCTTCCTAATGATGAAAGCCACAACCCATTTTTCCTCTTGTACTCAGACTTTTCATTATAACTAAAATAATGGAACACTACCTTTCAATAAATTAAAAAAATATTCAAAGGAATAGGGTATGATCCTTTTCTAACAGTTTGCAGTACTTACATTTAAAAGGCTTTGGAGAAACACAGTTTCTCCTGTTCTGTCTCTCAAAAGCAATTCTCTAAAGGTACTGAGAAGCGTAAATATCCAATCAGTAAGGGAAGCCCATTATCTGGAACAGTTACCTGTTAAGAAGCAACCTTCAAAATTCGAATGCCTTTCAGATTAGCCACCCTGTGAGAGACCCCCCAAATGATGACCAACTTGAACGTTTTCTAAGGCAGAGTAACAAGAACAGTAAAGAAGTGATGAATCTTCAATCCTTATGCTTTTGTAGATAGCTGGTTTGAGAAGGTCCCATGGTGATTTATTTTTGTGCTGCTTTTTAAAAATTTGTTTCCAGATTTGAAATTTGGTTTATCCTTGACATGAATTGTGAAAGTCACTGACCTGAAGTTGTTCTACTTTATGATATATTTATTGCTATATGCTGTTATTGTTATACCCCACAAATTTTACTAGGTCATGCTCATTTCCAGTTAGTACGTGTTTTGGTTGGGATATGTTATTTTTTTTAAATCACTGTGAATCTCAATCTGACCTCAAAACTGGTACTCCTCCTGCCTCAGCCCATGAAGAGCTGGGTTTACAGTGCTGCCTCCCAGTGCTTCGTTTCAATCGTGTATTATCTTTTTCATTATTTTAGTTGCCCATTGGGTACTTAGGAAGTTGTGATTCACTTTCCATATATTTTATATTTGCTATTCCAAGTACCCTAACAAGACACATAGTACAATTTCAGCTTTTAAAATGGAGACCTACATAATCCGCTGGAGAATGTTTCACATAATAATGAAAAGAACGCATGTATTCTGCAGCTATTGAGTAGGGTGTTCTGAAATTGCCTTGTGGGTTCACTGACTTCATGGTATAGTTGAACTCACATGTTATTTTATCATCCTTTTTTCTGGATGATCTGTCCACTGAGGAAAGTATGATATTGAAGTCCACCACCATTACTGTACTAAAGCCCCCCCTCCCCTCGTCTTCTTTTCCTCTTTATTTTATTTTTGTTGGTAGTGGGTATTGAACTTGGCCTGGGTACTGTCCTTGAGCTCTTCAGCTCAAGGATAGTGCTCTGCTCCTTGAGCCACAGTGCCACTTCCAATTTTCTGGTGGTTAATCTGAAATAAGAGTCTCACAAACTTACATGTCAGGCTGACTTTGAACCATGATCCTCAGATCTCAACCTTCTGAGTAGCAAGGATTACAAATGTGAGCCACCAGCACCCAGCTTCCCTTTATTCTGTATGTTGGATGGCCCAGGGGTCAGATGTCACTGATCAGCAGGAGTGAATTTCCTGGTTTTTCTGACCTGGTAAAGACTTTATTTCTGCTTTATTCCTGGAGGGTAGTTTTGCCAAGTTTGGTATTCTTGGTTGCCGATTTTCTTCTTTCAGGATTTTGAATATATCATCCCCATCTCCTGTGGCTTGCAGGATTTCTGCTGAGAAATCTACTATACTTCTAATAGGTTCCTCTTAGAGTTGACTTTTTCTGGCTATTCCTAGAGTTCTGTATTTGTCTTATACTTTGGATATTTTGAGTATATTGTGCCTTGGTGAAGACTTTTGTTTGGGATTTTTGTTGCTTTCTTTGCATTGAGTTCAGTAGTAGCTATTGAGTTTCTTATATCTGTATGCCCATATACCTTTGAAGTTCTGGAAAGGTTTTTATTGTTTTGAGAAATCGTTTTTCCTGAAATTCTCATTATATGAAGTATTTTGTAAGCTTTTCTCTTTCCCTCTGCCTTCTTACCCTTTGGCCTGACTTGATCGGTTTAAATGACCTGTTTTCAAATTCAGAAATTTTTTTCTTGCTTGTTCTAGTCAATTCTAAAAATTCTCAATTGTGCTTTTTGTTTTGTTGATTGAAGTTTCTAGCTTCAAGGTTTTCCTTGGTGTGTGTATGTGTGTGTGTGTGTGTGTGTGTGTGTGTGTGTGTGTGTGATTTCTGTCACTAATGAATTTCTCATATTCTCTGCACAACGACTTTCTTGGGGTCATTATTTTAATTTTTTAGGAATTTCATATATTTCCTTCTACTATTTCCTTCTACTACAATCTATTTTATGGCATTCTGTTCCTGTGGATGTGCTATATTTCTTTTCATATTTCTTTTATTTCTATGTTGATGGTTCGCATCTGCTCTAATCATTTCTCTCTTCCTAGTTTCAAGTGTAAATTTTGCTGGAAAAGACATTTTTATTTAGATGGGTGTCAGTTTCAGAAAGTGCTTATCTTTGGTTTCAGATGAGCTGAAATGACCTGTGTGTGAGTCTTTCTGCTGAAATTGATGCTTACAGCATCAATGAACACCTTAGTAATCTGGACTGCAGGGACTAATTATGCATAGAGCAATGAATGTTCTCCAAGAATGCTGGCGGCTGAGGGGTTTGTGATGGCACATGCCATCAACTCAGTGTGGGATTCAGAAAGGACTGCCCCCAGGTTCCATGGAGCAAAAACGGGTGATACCAAATGTGATGGTCTCAGAGGATGTGGAGATCTTCAGCTCCCTCCAATGAATGCAGGGGACCAACAGGTCTGCAGTCATGGGATGGGAAGGTTCCATAAGACAAGCACAGATGATGCCAAGGGTCTGTGACACTGGTAGGTGCACATTGAAAGTGATGCAATGCAAAGGGGATCTTCCCATGGTCTGTGGGGACAGTTGCTGGTAATACTGGATCATGTGGTATCTGCTGCCACTTTCTGGAGTTGAGATGGGAACTTCTCCAGGTTTTAGTCAAGCATGGGTCTGTGTAGTAGTTTTAGCTTGTATTAACTTCTTTGGTGAATTTAGAACTTTGTATACTTTTGTTGTTTAAGGTGTTCCTCCTACCTGTGGGTCCAAAGGGTTTTGCTTCTCTGTTGTATAAAACTTTTTCTATTTTGTCTTTGCAAATATTTGATATATCAAGAATTCACTTCTGTGTGTAGTAGAAAATTTGCATTGCTCAATATAGACATAATCAGTAGTTCCAGAAATGTTTATTGGAAACTCATTTTTCCTACTGTTATGCAACACTTTGTCATAAATCCTGATTCCACGTATCTTTGTATTAGTAATCTATTACACTACAACAGATTTCCATAATTGAGCAGCTTAAAGCCATAAACACTGTTAACTCACAGATTTTGTGGTCAGAAATCCAGATGCAGTTCACTTGGGAGCTTTTGGCACAGAGTCTGTCCTCAGGGAGCAGTCAGGGAAGTGGTCTCATGGAAAGCTCAACTGGAATAGACTTGCTTCTAAACTCATTCATGTGGTGATGACAGTTTGATTTCTATATATTGGCACATTGAGAGCTTAGTACTTTGCTGCTGCTAGTTGGCCTTAGTACCTTCTCATTTGGGCTTCTACATATAGCAGCTACCTTCCCTCAGAGAAAGCAAGCAAGTAAAAATGAGAAAGATGGCAACCATGTTTTCTGTGAAACCTATTTTCAGAAACATCACATCATTTTCTGATGAGTATAATTAGCTAAAAGTAGGTCTAAAGTTTATCCCATGCCCAAAAGGAAAATATTAGCCAAAAAGGCATCTGCAGGCTGTCACCATACTTTATTATTATTATTATTTTTGATAAGTCTTGGAGTTTAAATTCAGGGCCTAGGCACTGTCCATGAGCTTTTTTTTCATATATTTTTATTGTAATTAATAGAAGGGTTACATGATATTTGCCAGATAGATGGTGCATTAATTCCCATACATTGATACCCTTTCACATGTCTTGGTCCCCATTTCCCTCCCCCCTACCCCCACCCCTCATCTTGTTTTCCCCCGTTCCCTATCCAATTTCAGATAACCAAATACAAATATATCCGATACATCAGGTAACAAAGTGAGATAGTGTAACAATATGAGATAACCAAGGGACAGCAAAAGTGATGAGAGTTAACCTAGTACCTTAAGAACATCAATCATTCATTATATGGCTTATGTTTACATCATATTTTAAATGACAAGTTTAACAAACAATTGTTCAAGGGGGGAATCTGTAATTACAATCTCTGGGATTTAGTATTTAGAACTTAATCAAAATTAGGCTAAGGGTTTGTATGTCAGAAACATATCAATTTATGAAATAAAACATTATGTCTATAGAGTCATAAGTTTTTATGTCTATATAGTTATGTTTGTATTTCCATTACCATGTTCATAGCTTTGAGTATGCAGTTATTGAGTCCTCGCTCTTGTACTCTTTGGATTTAATAACCGCATATTAAGGATACCATATGCCTTTTGTTCCTTAGGTCTTGACTTGTCTCACTCAACATGATTCACTATAGATTCATCCACTTCCCTGCGAATGCCATTATTTTATCTTGTCTGTTGACTATGTAGAATTCCATTGTGTATATATACCACATTTTCTGTATCCATTCATCTGCAGTAGGGCATCTGGATTGTTTCCATTGCCTGGCTATTGTGAATAGTGCAGAGATGAACATAGCTGAGCAGGTGTCTTTATAATATCCTGGGTCATGCTGTTCAGGATAGATGCCCAGAAGTGGTATGGCAGGATCATAGGGAAGTCTATTTTCAGTTCTTTAAGGAACCTCCACACTGCTTTCCAGAGTGGCTGAACTAGTCTACATTCCCACCAGCAGTGCAATAGGGTTCCTTTTTCTCCACAACCCCGCCAGCAACTGTCATTGTCTGAGTTCAAAATCTTGGCCATTCTTGTTGGGGTAAGGTGGTATCTTAGGGTTATTTTTATTTGCATTTCCTTTATGACCATAGATGATGAACATTTTCTCATATATTTTTCTGCCATTTTAATCTCTTCTTCTGATAGGTCTCTCTTTAGTTCCCTTGCCGATTTAGTGAATGGTTTATTGGGTTTTCGGGGGATTAGTTTCTTGAGTTCCCTGTAGATACTAGATATTAAGCATTTGTCAGATGTATTGTTGGTGAATATCTTTTCCCAGTTGGTTGGCTGTCTCTCTACTTTTGCAACTATGTTTTTATCTGTACAGAAACTTTTTATTTTTTGGTAGTCCCATTTATCAAGTCTCTCTCCAATCTGTTGTGACCCTGGGATTCTGTTCAGGAATATGTTGCTTGTGCCTATGAGTTCCAGTGTCTCTCCTACTTTATCATGTAGCAGTTTCACGGTTTCCAGTCTGACGTTGAGGTCTTTGATCCACTTTGAGTTAATGCTTGTGCATGGCGAAAGGCTAGGGGTGCCCAGTTTTGCCAGCACCAATAATTGAATAGACTGTGTTTTTCCATTGTATATCTTTGGCTCCTTTGTCAAATACAAGTTGCCTATAGGTATGTGGTTCTATTTCTGGGTCTTTTATTCTGTTCCACTGATCTTCTGGTCTGTTTTTGTGCCAATACCAAGCAGTTTTTGTTATTATGGCTCTATAGTAGAGTTTGAAGTCTGGTATTGTAATACCACCAGCATTGCTCTTTTTGCCTAGAATTGTTTTGGCTATTCTAGGTCTTTTCTTGTTCCATATGAATCTTTGGATTATATCTTCAATTTCCGTAAAGAATGTCTTTGGGATTTTGATGGGGATTGCATTGAATTTGTATATCAATTTTGGCAGTATAGCCATTTTCACCATGTTGATTCTCCCTAGCCATGAGCATGGGATGTGTTTCCATTTCCTAGTGTCCTCTTTAATTTCTTTTGTTAGGCTTTTATAGTTTTCATTGAATAATTCCTTTACATCTTTGGTTAAGAATATTCCTAAGTATTTTATTCTTTTGGGGGCTATTGCGAATGGGATCATTTTCTTGATTTGGCCTTCTGTTTGTGTATTGTTGGTGTACAAGAAGGCTACTGACTTCTGAAGATTGATTTTGTTTCCTGCCACTTTGCTAAAGTAGTTTATTAATTCTAGAAGTTTGGGAGTGGAGTTTGTTGGGTCACTCAAGTAGAGGATCATGTTGTCTGCGAATAAGGATAGTTTAATTTCTTCTTTTCCTATGTGGATCCCTTTGATGTCCTTTTCTTGCCTTATTGCTCTGGCTAAGGGTTCCAGCACTATATTGAAGAGAAGTGGAGAGAGTGTCTAGTTCCTGATTTTAGGGTGAATGGTTCTAGTCTTTCACCATTTAGTATAATACTGGCTGTAGGTTTTTCATATATGGCTTTCACTATTTTGAGGAATGTACCTCTTATTCCTATTTTTTCTTGTGCTTTCAACATGAATGGATGTTGAAAAAAAAATGTTGTAATTGTTCCTGAGCTCTTTTGCTGAAGGCTAGCTCTCTACCACTTTGATCAACAGCATCACTTCCTGTTTTTGACTGGTTAATTGGAGATGTGTCTTTTCTGCCCAGGCTGGCTTCAAACCACCATCCTCCCATCTCAGCCTCCTAATAGGATTACAAACATGAGCCACCAGCACCTAGCTGTCACCATACTGTCATAATAATGTAAATAGATCTTAACAAAAATCAAATCAGTTAAAATAACTAATCTAAAACCTTTTTTAACTTTTAAAATCTAAATTCAAAATGTAAACAGAAAGAGATGGTAAAAATGACTCGGAATGAATATTTGGAAGGATCCATACTAATGGAATTGTAGAACTTCATAGGAAATCAGAGGTATGTACTTTCTTCCATGGTAAAGTTTATTGTAATTATAGTAAGTACGTACTGTGTAATCATTCTTATCATAGTGATCTGTAGGAAATATTTTACAGATTAATGCATCTCTTGAAACAGAACAAAGCACCTGTCATCTCCTTTATTCATTTTATACAGTTCATGTAGCTCAATGGTGCTAAAACCATATTCCTAGTATTATTATGAGAGGGTTGTATTTCACTAAGTGCTAGCATCTGTAGGCACGTGCTCATGGTTACCTAATTGGAAGGAAACTTAGTTGAAAGTATTTGAGTGGACTCATGATTAAATTTAAGACTCCCAATTGTTATGTTTATCAACATTGTCATTTACCACTTCCTGTGTGCACTTCATGGAAAGAGAATGCTCTCCCTTGTGGTTTAAGAGATTATTGAAAGGAACCCTTGGATAGGAAATCATCTTGACCCAATTCTATCTTCAGCTTTGCTTCACCTGAGGAGGAGCTATCATTTGTACTAATGCTTATCTCCAGCCACTTAATTTAGCTTTCTTTCTTCCATGAACCATGTGATTACAGGCTTCATAGATCTAAGTGTTCCTCTTGGGTTCCTATTGTATATCAGAGCCTGGTGTGTGTGTGTGTGTGTGTGTGTGTGTGTGTGTGTGTGTGTGTGTGTGTGTGTACATGTGAGAGACATGACAAGTTCTGGAATAATTTCCCAACTTTAACCCAGTAAATAATTTGGGTTTTCTTTAAGGTTTGCTCTGTGTGTGTGTGTGTGTGTGTGTGTGTGTGTGTGTGTGTGTGTGTGTTCTCTTTGTAGAACAAAGAATTTATACTTCTTCTTCACTGTTATTTTAATAACTGCATCTCCAGATAAGGTTCCAGACCTCTGCTCATATATATATAGACTTTCCGGCAAAGCCTCCAACTCCTCATCTTTTGCAGATCTAGGGAAGTTATGTATAAATAAGTGACAATGGCACAGCCTTAGCAAACATTTTTATACTGTTACTGATTACAGATCTGATTCTTCTATACTTCTCTCTCCCTTGCTTAAATATCCTGTGCTAAAAGTAGGAAAATGTAAGCTTATTTCAATGGGCACCGTTGCTACAGTAAAGAATGATTAAAATGAGTACTAAGATAGATGCCCTCCAAAGTGCAGTGCAGAGATGGCATTAGAAAGACTGCAGTCACCTCTATTTCTTATTATGGAGGACAGAAGCCCCACTTTATATTAGCAAAGCTTACTAAATTAGCAGGTGTGCTCTTAGTTTGTAATATTTGAAAGATTAAAACAATTGCAATAAGAGGAAGCTTTCTGATATGAAGATGAATTTATATTCAAAGGAAAAAGTGAATCAGTTTTGGAGCTTTTCTTTGACATTGACTTGTATGAATTAACATTTCCATGCACTGCTCACATACTTTGTGTGGGTTTTCTGCAGAGCCTGGCAAGGTCTAGAAAGGGGCTCTGGTATAAAGTCTCATTTATCTTGAGATATGAGCTATTGAACAGGTTTTTCTTCATCCTTGCACTTCAGGTCCTTAGCTGTGCTTCAGAGTAAGCCTGGAAAGAAAAGGTTTACACAAATTATTTTGAATCTATTAAAATAAGTTCAGAGCCTTAGAGCACTTTTTATATCCTTTGAGTCAGATGATCTTACAGAAAGTAAATTCAGTGATAGGCAGATGCCAAGCTTTAGATTTTGATATGATTTATCTTTCTTTCATTTGGCACAGTTCAAGTTGAGGGTTAGACATCCTAAAAAAGAAAGATCGCCGAGGCCAGGCAGGAGCTCATCAGATCTATTCCTTTGGTGACTGTCAAGGCCAAATTATTCAGAATATAATCTCAAATTCATTTGATCCTATGGTAGATAGTTTAATAATTTATGTTCAGCCTTATTAGCAAAGCCTGGTGTTTACTTTGCTATCACCAAAATAAGAGAAAAACCCATCCAAGATATTAAGATTAGAGTGATAGATGGTGAGTTATTCTTGAGTTTGGCCTTTGCAATTTTAATGATCTGATAGCAATTACACATTTGGGATGAGAGAAAGAGAGCAAAACTTCATGCGAATAATGTCTGCTGTAGAATCACTCAAAAGTGATCCAGAAAAGCTGACAGTGTGCTCTCTTGTGTGTTTGTGAGGTTTATAAAATATAAATGCTCTTCTAGCACAAATGAAAAAGCCTAATTAATTCTTCCTTCAATTGGTTGATCCCTCTGTGTTCCAGTATGCCAATGACACTGATGGGCTATGCTTCTAACATGTCTTTAGGCATAAATTTCAAAAACTAGAAAATACAATTATCTTTGGTTTGGAGATAATTGAGCTTTGTTACTGATAAGGTATTAAGATGCTCCTGATGTGAGGGGTCTCTAGAAGAATGATCGGGAGAGGTAGCTTGGCACCCTTCATCCCCTTTGTATCCTGGTGTCTGGTAATGGCATGAAGCCCAAGGATGGATTGCCTGTCAGTCTGAGGAAAGGAGCTGGCACTGGCATGTATCGCAGGGCCCTGGCAACATCTGCAGGTGTCAGGGACAGGAAAACTCATCTGGAAGCTGCACTTCAAGATGGGAAGACAGGTAGCAAGTGTTGCAGCAGAACCAGACCAACTGTTCCTCATTAAAACACATTGTGCAGTGTGTTCTAATGTGAGCACCTCAAGCGTGTGTGCGTATGTGTGCATGCGTTCAGAGACTCCCCAGCAACCTGCCATCTGTATTCACAGAGTCTCAACCTGGCCAGGCATTGTGTGACAGGCAGTGAGAAATGTGTCTGTGCGTGCTGAAGCTGTCTTCCCTGGCCTTTATAAGCAAGCAAAAACTAACATCACTAGTTCCTTAGGAGGTAGATGAAGCCTGTTTGATGGGAAATCTAAATCTGAGAACCATTTCCATAACTATGAAGTGCCTAGGTTTTCCCATTTAATTGTGGTGATTAGAAAAGGCATCTCAGGTATATCTGAGGGCTGTGCTTAGCATGCCTAAAGCCTGTCAGCAAACAGGGCGAAATCATATTGACTCTATGGTTGAGTCTCTGGGGGACTCAAGGAGAGAGTGAAGGTAATGTATTTAGAGCCTAACTAGCACATGCTGAACTCTTCAGTGTTTTTAAGCAGACTCTGTCCCCTCCCTTTCTTGTTGGGTCCCTTTGCTTCTGGTCCTGCAGCCTGCTCCTTGTTACATCTTGCTGTTATTTGTAGTAAGGAGGAATGGACCACAAGAGAGGGCTTTCTGGGCTTGACTTGGAGATTATCTGAAAATGGCAATATAAAAAGCAAGGGAGAACAAGTACAAACGCAACATCCACTCGGCTAGCATCAACTGGCCCCTCCCTGGGTACCTGTACCTTTCCTACAGGGCTGTAGCCAGTCACAGAAGGGCAAATCAGAGTGGCCCAGGAGGCCCAGCAGGTCTGTGTCAGCCTAGGGAAATGGAAGCATGAGCAGGGGCTTTACCCTGAAGGCTACCTGTTGTCTTGCCCAAGGCAGGTTCATAGTCCCCTGGAGGTGCCCTGCTCCCTGTGGATGTGTAGAGCATTTCTGTGTAACTGGTTTACCCTGCCCCAGGGGATGAGAGCCTGGAGATCACCCAGCCCTGACTGGCAGGCTCAGGAAGGGTCCTTCCCCAAAATGTCCGCATATTGCAGATAGGTGACCTGGCATGACAAAATGAAAGGAGAAACCAGTGTTAAACAAAGCGAATGGAATGCAAGATGGGAATTGTCAATGAGTCTGTTAGAACTGAATCTTTTGGTTGAACAAAGGTCAGTTCCTGCGCTGTTTGAAATATGTTTGGAGAGGTTGTTTCTGAATAGAATTCAGGTTTTAGAGTTGACATTCAGTTTCATAAATTATGCAAAGGAATCTTGAATTTCATTGACACTTAGTTTCTGGGACTAATGGCTACACAAAGCCAGGCTTCAGTGGCTCACACCTGTGAGCCTAGGTACTCTGGAGGCTGACAGCTGAGGATCCCAATTTGAAGCTAGCTTGGCTAGTAAAATACATGAGACCCTTTTTTTAATAACAGAAAAAGCCAGAAGAATCACTTTGGCTCAGAGTGGTAGACTACTCATCTTGAGCAAAAGGAGTTAAGGGACAGTGCCCAGGACCAGAGTTCAAGCCCTAGGACCAGGAAAAAAAAAATCTCTGAAGTCAGTTGCATGCATTGCCCTTTAAGTATCAGCTTTTTGTCTTCTTTTGGCTACTTATAACCACTCACCAAGATGCACTTTTTATTGTAGAGATGCAACTTTAATTGTGTGGCACTCTGCCTTGGTTACTTATTTACATAGTCAAGGGGAAAGACTTCATATTTCTGATCAGTTTTCCTTGAGGATCACCTTGGCAGATGAATATTTTTCCAGGGCTGGATATCAAACTCCAGTTCCCTAAACATTCTAGGCAAGTGTTCTACCGTGGTCCCAATGGTGCCATACCCCAGCCTCAGTGACAATTGAAATGTACAAACTGCACTGAGGACTCTACCACCAGAGCAGCCTTTTGAACTTTATATTTTAAAAACGAATTATCAGATTCCTTTAGTCAAAATGAAGGTCTTGATTTTGGAAAAGTTGAAAGTACCAGTTTGATGGACAGGCTATGTGTTCCCACCCCTGTTGACTTGACCCTGATCTTTAGGAGAGTGTCTCCTGCTCTTCATATGACTCAGGAACACAGATTTTCTCACTAGGCACAGGAGGGAAGCTCAGTATCAAAATATTTTTATTGTAGTTAATAAAAGGGTTACAGTTATATTTGCTAGATAGAAGGTGCATTACTTCACAAACATTGATACCCCTTCTCGTGTTTTTGTCCTCATTTCCCTCCCCCAACCCCTCCCCTCATCTTGTTTTCCCTCCTTCCCTTTCCTATTTCAAATACAATATACCAGATAACAAGCTAAAGTATCAAAATATTTTATGTATCTTGTAGATATGAGGCCCTCAATTGATGTATAGCTGGTAAAAATCTTCTCCCTGGGCTTTCTATATATCTTGCTAGCTATATCCTTTGCCAAAACTCTTCAGTTTGATGCAGTCTCGCTTATGCAGTCTTCCTTTGATTTGTTGTGATTCTGCATCTTAGGAAGTTTTGACTTAGGAAACCTAGTGTTTCCCATACCCATTCCTGCAATATTTTTACAGTATCTGGCCTTATATCAAGGTCTTTGATCCATTTAGATTTGATTCTGGTGATTCTGGTGATCTAGCTTCAGTTTTCTGCATGTGGATTGCCAATTTTGCCAGCACCATTTGTTGAAGATGTTGTCTTTCTTACAACCTGTGTTTTGGCTCCCTTTCAACTATTAGGTGACTATATATTTGTGGGCTTATATCTGGGTCATCTATTCTATTCCATTGGTCCTCAGGTCTGTTCATATGCCAAAACCTATGGCTTTATAATAAAGTTTGAAGTTTGGTATTGATACTTTTCCAACTGTTCGTCCTGCTAGGGCTTGTTTTTGCTATTCTGGGTCTTTTATTACTCCATATGAATTTTAGGATTGCTTTCTCTGTTTTTTAAAGAAAATTTTTGGATTTTGATGGGTATTGTATTAAATTTGTGAATTGGGCAGGACTGCCATTTTTTTGTGTGTGGGTCATAGGGCTTGAACTCTGGGCCTGGATGCTGTCCCTGAGCTCTTCAGCTCAAGTCTACTGCCCTTGAGCCAAGCCCCACTTCCCATTTTCTAGAGGTTAATTGGAAATAAGAGTCTCAGGTCTTTTTGTGCCTGGGCTGGCTTTGAACCTTGATCCTCAGATCTCAGATCTCAGTGGCATGAGCCACTGCACCTGGCTTAGTATTGCCATTTTTATGGTGTTGATTCTTCTCATCTAGGAGCATGGGAGGTTTGTCTGTTTTCATAAATCTGCTTCAGTAGAAGTTCTGTATATTTTATTTAAACTAATTCCTAGGTAATTTTTGAGACCATTACAACCCCCCAAAATGAGCCCCCAAATTTAACAATCTAATCAATAAGTGAGCTAGACTTACAGAGAGACTTCTCAGAGGAAGAAGTAAGAGTGGACAATGTGTACATGAAGAAATGTTCACCATCTCTGGCCATAAAAAATGCAAATTGAGGGGCCAGGAGTTTGGCCTAGTGGTAGAGTGCTTGCCTACCATCCACAAAGACCCGGGTTCAATTCCTCAGTACCATATACATAGAAAAAAGCCAGAAGTGGTGCTGAGGCTCAAGTGATAGAGCTCTAGCCTTGAGAAAGTCCAAGGAAAGGGTTCATGTCCTGAGCTCAAGCCCAGGACTGACAAAAAAAAATGCAAATCAAAACAACTTTGATGATTCCACATCACCCCACCTATAATGGCCAGTATCAAGAAAACAAATAATAACAAATGCTGGCAGGGGTAAGCCAAAAGGGAACTCCACTATACTGTTAGTGGAAATGTAAACTTGTGCAACCACTCTGGAAAGCAATGGGGAGGTTTCTCAAAAGATTAAACATGGAGCTATACCATGGACCAGCAATCCCACTCATGGCATTTATCCAGTAGAAGACAAACAATGCCACACATAAGCGACCAACATAACCATGTTCATTGCAGCCTTGTTTACCATAGCCAAGATATGGAATCAACCCAGGATGCCCCTCAATGGATAAAGAAAATGTGGCATATATATATACAATGGAATTCTATGCTTCCGTCAGAAAGACTGACATAGCATTTGTGAGGAAATAGAAAGACTTGGAAAAATGTACACTAAGCAAAGTAAACCAGAGCCAAAGAAATATAGGTTTTACCTTTTCTCTCATTTGTGGTAGCTAGAATGGGCCTATAAACTACAAGTAAGCACAATGAAAGATTTAACTACACACACATGCACACACACATACTTACACATGCTGAGACATGGTAAATTATACAGGTCTCTAGAGAGTTACACATGGAGGCTAAAGGAGGATATGCACAGGAGCAGATCTCAAAGGCTTAATGGCGATTTGTCTTTGGGAGGGTAAGCCGGGCACAGAAAAGGTGGAACAAAGGGCAAACAAATACAGCAATGGTACTCACTAGACACTGTTTGGAAAAGGAATTATATATCTTGTGGGTGAAGATAGGAGGAAAATATTGGGGCTGGGAGTTTGGCCTAGTGGTAGAGTGCTTGCCTAGCATGCATGAAGACCCGGGTTCGATTCCTCAGTACCACATACATAGAAAAAAGCCAGAAGTGGTGCTGAGGCTCAAGTGGTAGAGCTCTAGCCTTGAGAAAATCCAGGGACAATGCTCAGGCCCTGAGCTCAAGCCCAGGACTGGCAAAAAGAAAAAAAAAAAAAAAGAATTGTACTCATTACGTGACCCATGTAACTGTAACATTTCTTATGTCACCTCTATAGTATCAATAAAAAAATTTTAATTGTTACTTATGCTCAAATGCATTTAATTTTTGAAGGTTGGGGAGAAAAAAAGAATGTCCAAGTTGAATGCAACTACAGATACTCTCCTTTGGTTGGTTAATAGATAACTTGTATACTTGGGGATCAAAAATTCATGCAAATGAGTTGGGAGAAGGAGATATTATAACACTAATTGTTTGGTTGACTGGCTGTTTTGTTTTCAAGGAAGAGCAAATGCATATCATTTAGTCTTCAACACATTATACACCCACCCAAGCCTTCATGTTGTAGATGCACCTAGTTCTCTCCACGCCAGCCTGGCACCACACATCGCTTCTTTATCTGCAGGCACACAACCAAGGACAAGCTGAGAATGAGGTGAAGATTCTTCCCTGAACCTAGTGGAGCTGAAATTTTGACACTTCCTACTTTGACATGCCCATTCAAAGATGGCCCAAAATTTCATAAACATTGGGGGTTCTTTTTGTTTGTTTGTTTGTTTGCTCTTTGCTTAAAGAGAAAAGGTGCTGAAAGACACAGAGGATGTATATCCACTCCTGAAGTGAGATTTTTTGCAAACCTCCCTCAGCAGTGTAGAGGGTACAGGTGGCTGGCTGTGTGCATATGTAGACTTATGCCTCCACCATTTTCTAATCAAGGGTCTGTGGTCTTTATTGGCTTCTCAAAGCTATCTGTGACTTAGAAAGGTTAAAGATCTCAGGCCTAGGAGAAACTAACCAGCTCTTATTTCTGGTCTTATAGTCCCAAACAAACACAGGAAGTAGTGGTTAATTGTCTAGACATAGCGGTTTATGAGTGATGTAGAACAGAGCACTGACTGCAGTGCAAGACCCAGTGATCACCAGAACACAGGATTACACATACCCTCATATTCATCCATTCATTCATTCCTAAGCACTTAACTGAGCACCTCTTCTAAAAGCTAGCCATGCTAGATTCCAAGAAATCATAGATAATCTAGGCAGCCTAATCTTGCTCTCCTCTCTGTTTTCTTCTAATTTTGGCCTTGGTTTCTCCATGCTTTTGGAACCATGTATTTGGAACCTTTCTAATTTTGATATAGGCATTCATTGCTATGTCAACACTCTCAGAAATGCTTTTGCTTTATCACACAAGTTTCAATATTTTATCATCTTTAGTGGTTTTTGTCTCCTGATCTCTTCAGTAAATCACTGTCTATTCAAAACATACATAGTTCAGGAAGTAGAGGCAGGAGTTTTATAAGTATGAAGCCAACCCAAACAAGCTACAAGACCTTGTCTCAAACAAAACAAAAACAAAGGCCTTAGGGACATAATTCAAGTGGTAGAGCACTTGCCTGACATAAACAAGGCCCAGTATTCAATCCCTGCACACAACACATACATACACATGCACACAAAACTTCAAAAAATGTATTGTTCAGTCAATATGTATTTACAAGTTATCTACCATTTATTTTGTGGGTGACTTCTCATTCTGTTGTGATAAAAAGGACATGATTGAGCTTGTTTTATGGCTTACATGATCTATTTTAGAGAATATGCCCATGAAAAGAATGTGCAGCTATGTAAGTAAAACGGACTTAACTCAACATTTTTTAAATGAAAATAGGGTTAGAATCCCCCATTGTTATTATGTTGGAGCCTGTCTCTCCTGAGATCTCCAACTTCATGTGAAAATAGAATTATTATCAGTGACTCTTCTTGCTGAATTGACATAATTGTTTCTTCATGCAGTTTTGTCTTAACACCTCTTATGTCCAATGTAAGTGTAGCTACTTCTGCTTGCTTTACTTTAGGCTTTCCATTATACGAAACATACTTTTCCTTTTTTTCACATGCAATGTGTAAGTGCTATTATTTGCGAAGTTTGATGTAAGCTAAATATTGTTGACTTCATCCACTTAGTGAATTCTTTAGTTGGAGAAAATAAGTTTTATTTATTTTGAAGGTTGTTCTTTATAGTAAGGACTTCCAATCATTTAAATGATTTTCTTCTAGCTGTTTTAAACTATTCTTTCTTTTCTTTGTCTTTGTGCTTTGGCATTTCATTGCATGCTATAGTCTTTTTTTATTAGTCTTTTGTGTATCTACTCTTCTAGTCAGATTTATACTTTCTAATAGTTCCATCTCTCACTTCTGACAGTTCACATTTAAGTATCATTTGTGTGCCGACCTAATGGTCATGAATCCCCTGTCTTTTTACTTATCTTGGCATTTGTTCTTCTTTGCTGAAAGACAGCTAGACTGAATTTTTGTCATATTGGTTGGCAGGGTTTTTTGTTTGTTTGCTTGCTTGCTTTATCTTTCTTCTTCCAGGACTTGGACTATGCTATTCCATTCCCTCCTGGCATTAAGATTTCTACTGTGAAATCTCCTATTAGTCCCTTAAATTTTATAATAACTTTCCTTTTTAGTTTTAAATTTTATTTTGTCTTGTATTTTTGATAGTTTGGTTGTTATTTGCTTTGATAATGCTCTTTTCTGGTCATGTCTATTTGTGTTCTAGGTCTGTTTTACATGGATACCTATACCTTTCCCCAGATTAGCGTAGTTACCTATTATTTCATTCAATAAATTTTCTGTACTCAACCTTTCAGATATTGTTTCCACTTAATCATTGTGTTCTGGAGACTTTCATGGTGTTTGTTTGTTTGTTTGTTTGTTTGTTTGTTTTTTACTCAGGGCTAGTGCTCTACCACTTGAGCCATAATACCACTTCCAGCTTTTTCTGGTTATGTGGTACTGAGCAATCAAACCCAGGGCCTCATGCATGCCAGGCAAGCACTCTACCACTAGATCACACTCCCAGCCCAGATTTTTTTTTTATATATATCACTCCTTCCCCTTTAGCATTTCCTCTCATACTCTACCCTCCTGCTGAGTCTAATCTCAACAGTATTCCCCCAATTTTATATTCATCATTTCTTTTCTTTAAGTCTACATTCCATATATAAAAGAGAACATGCAATATGTGCCTTGCTCAGGCTGCCTATTTTGCTTAACATGATTTTCAGTTCCGTCCAATTTTCCACAATTTTTCTGTTGTGAGTAGTGTTGCTACAAGTATGGGTGTTTATGTATCTCCATTGTATGCTGACTCAATTTCCATTGGATAAATTCTATAGCAAGGTTATAGCAGCATGATAAGGAGTTCTATTCTTAGTTGCACTGGTAACATTCCCAGCAAATGTGTATCTTTGCTATTTTTATTTGGCTTCTTGGGGATGGGCATTCTGATCGGAATGAGGTACTGTCTTGTATTTGCCCATTTATTGATTTATTGGTAGAGATTTTATATTTCTTGAATATTAGTCCTCTTATCCAATGAAGAGCAAGTAATAATTTTTCTTCCATTGTAAGCTGTCTCTTGACTGAGGCAATCGTTTCCTTTGTTTTTCAGGTGTTTGTCTTTTTTTTTCCTTTATCCATAACTGCAGTTTGTACTCAGGGTTTTGTGCTAATGAGGCAAGTGCTCTACTGTTTGAACCCTAATCCCACCTCATTTGTCTTTTGTTACTTTTTGAATAAGATTTTTTTTTTGCCAGTCCTGGGGCCTGAACTCAGGGCCTAAGCACTCTCCTTGGGCTTTCCTCAAGGCTAGTGCGCTACCACTTGAGCCACAGCACCACTTCTAGCTTCTTTATGTATGTGGTTCCAAGGAATCAAACCTGGGTCTTCGTGCATGCTAGGCAAGCACTCTACCACTAGGCCAAACTCTCAGCCCCCAGATCTCACGTTTTTGTCTGGACTACCCTGGACTACAATCCTGTTGTACTTTCTGTATAAGTTGAGATGTACAGCACAGGTTGTCCTTGAGTTCAACTGCATACTCCAAGTTGAGTTTCCCAACCTTTTCCCATGTTGTCATACTAGAAAATGATAGTATTGGTAAAGTAAACCTTGGGTGGATGGAGGGGGTGTCTAGTCACTCACATCCTCTAACCTGAACTTGAGGTCAGCCCTCTTGAGACAATAGCAGCCCATCTGAGAATCTCATTATTTTTTTTCTCCATAATCTGTTGCTGAGTAGACATGACTACATTCCATATGAATTCTACCCTAACTATCTGTAAATATTTTCTTTGTCTCATGTAATCAAGTATAGTCTAGACAGTCCTGAACATGGTCTGGCCCTTTAGAAAAAGGAATTGACATCTATTCCTAGCCTTGGGGCCACCTAGGCCATAGTAGATGTTCCCATATACACATGTGGCAGGAGTAAAGAAATAGTAGCACATCTTAGAAACCCAGTACTTGCTTATTATCACTAATAGGGCTTTCTTGGCATATGAAAATTGGTTTTCCCCCTTTCTTTATAGGAATTCAGAAACAGGTTTGGGAATCACTCAAGTTCAGCTTCCCATACCTCTGCTGAAACTCAGCCCACCTCAGCGGGTTCCAGAATGGCGCTGCACATGCAAAAGCTCCATCAAGACTGTGCACTGAGGACAGCTGTGGGCCTCGCCCTGCTTACATTTCTTCTTGCTCTTCTTGTCAAGATCTACAATTAGAACCTAACTGAAGAAGACATCTGTGCACAAGAAGTTGCTAATTAAAATCTCCAATGGACAGGAAAGTGACAACATCCATTCTCAAAGAGTGGTCATCTGTCCAGGTTGTTCTGTCTGCTTTTCAATCCCTTTAATGATTGTCTGCCATCTCACGTAGAGTTGGGACCATTGGCTGTTTGACCTAAAAGTGAATTACAGCTGGCATATACTGTCTTTCAAATGAAATTCCTTTTAGCTTATTTTTTTAAGGAAGAAATGCCAGGGATTGCTTAAAACAAATTCTCTACTCTTCAAGTGTGAATCTACCATATGGTAGCTGTGGTCATCTTTTCCTTATGTGGAAAAAAATTTCAATTGATAATAAACATTTTTAAGTGTCTCCTCTTCATGCTTTGTTTACAACTCCAGTGCTACAAACAGCTTTGGTTTTTGTTTTGTTTTGATTTGATTTTTGGTCAGTCCTGGGACTTCAGCTCAGAGCCTGGCACTATCCCTGAGCTTTTTCACTCAAGGCCGGTACACTACCACTTTGAGCCATAGCACCACTTCCAGTTTTTTAGTGATTAATTGGAGTTAAGTCTCATGGCCTTCCCTACCTAGGCTGGCTTAGAACTTCAGTCTTCAGATCTCAGCCTCCTGAGTAGCTGGGATTATAGGTGTGAGCCATTAACGCGTGGCATAAACAGCGTTTTCACAAAGAAATTTTCCTTTAACGTTGATCCTCCTGGAATGTGCCCGCAGAATCTGCCATTCAAAGGACTCCTGCCAACCTTCAGTGAACTGTGAAAATCCATCCACTTCTACAGTACCTACCAGGGAAAAGAATTTGTCTACATGTACCAGGCCCCTTGACTGACATTGGTGAGCTGCTAGGTCACATTTTTACCTTGAACCAACACCATCATTCTTTACTAAGTGAATTATTCCTTTCATAATAAAAGAAACAAGTATAATAAGAAAACCTTCTATGTATCAGAATTTAAGTTTGTGATTTGTATTATATAAGTACAGGAAAACCAAGTGTCTAAGGATTGTTTTAACTTTTTATCCTATGCCCTCACTAAGATTCTTCCTTTTCTGTGTCTTGCAAGGACCCCAGATTAAAACCTTGTCATTGGTTGGCAAATTAAAACTCTCTCACTTTTAACATGGTTGCAGTTTGCCTAAGCCTGAAATACGCCTCTAAATGGAGCTCATGTTTAAACTGCAAAGTCCTACCAGTATGTCTCTGTGGCCTGTGGTCAGACATCTACTTGGGAACATGCCTCACTTCTCAGTAAATAGGGAGACATGCTGGTAGAAGGTGGCGGTTGCCACCTACTCTCTTTCTTGATGGTTGGTTGTTAAACAGGGGCTCCACTGTACTGCTCATGTAACCAAAACCTTACAGAGATCAAAATGCGAACTCAAGCATAGAGTAGGCTACAAGAACAACTTCATGCCCATCTGTTTTGGCTCAAAACAGATGAATTTTCTTTTTAGAGTAAACCCTTGGTATGTGGGAGCCATGGCTTTGAGGAGATCCTTGAGGAAACACCAGGCATGCCTAGAACACACCGAGTTCAGTGATCTACAGGTACTTGATTCATTTTCCTATAACACCCGCCTCCACTGTTCACAGGCTACCTCAACAAATCTCAGATTTTCACTGCATCATTTCAGTTGGGGTACCCACTTGCATTTGGGAGATATTATTTTCACAGAATTAAGGGCAGGGAAACAATGCAACCCTTAACCAGGCTCCTTAGTCACATCCAGCATCACAGGGATAGTGATGAGGCTGAACCGAGCAGGACAGAGGCATGTGGAAAGGTAACTCTTCTTAGCCACCATTGCTCCTGCAGCTCCAGGTTCCAACCAGTCACAATCTTCCCTCCCAACCACTTCCCCTCTCTCCCTCCCTCCAGTACGAAGTCATGGGTCAGGGAAGGCTGGCTTCCATAACACTGACTGCTGTCCCTCTACTACTGGCCACCAGCAGAGTGACCAACACCACGTGATCTAGCCTCTGCTGCAGGGCAGAGGGTTTGGTTGTTCTTTGCTGGACCAAATTGCAGAGTGGAGCTGAGCCTTGCTGAGGCAGGCCATGGTGCTGGGGGAGAATTTTGCACTGTTGATACACTCCTTGAGGGTCAAGTTGAGTTTGCCTGTGGGCTGTGGCTGTGGCTGGGTGTAACCATTTCTTACAGGTAAAAAAAAGAAAATGGAGAAGGGAAGAAATAGGTGTGTAGGGAGGGAAAGTGTGAGAAAAGGGAATAACTCCAATTTATTTGTGTGTTCATTATATGTAGTTTTGACAAGTATTTTTTTTAATCCAAAGAAACTTTCAAAACCTCAACTTTTAAGTTTCCACATGTGGCTGGCACAGCTCCGCAGATGTGGAGAAGCTCTGGGCCCATTATCAGCTGTGTTGTCCCCCTTCTTTGGGTCAGCTTTGACCGAGCTATGCATCCATATTATTGTTTTAGCAATTTCATTCATATTCATTGCTGGATATTATTTTTAGGAATACCACATTATGTTTATGTATTCTACATTTCACTATTATTTGCCTGTTGTGAACCACACTGCTATATTATGGTATTTAGAATGCATTAAGTGTGTGAGTGGTGAATATCCATGTAGAAATACAATTACCTGGTCACAGTGCTTCTATATGTTCAACATCACTCTCTGAAGTGGATGTATCACATCTCCATCAGCAGGTGAGCCATTGTATTATTTTTTCTTCATACTTTTGCTATTTATTATTCAGCAGAATAGCAAATGCTTCTGCACCCTCTGTTCCATAGCTCATCCATATTTGAATTAAGATATTGATAACTAGCCCTTACATGTAGTAAACACAAGATGTGCATTTTATCAGTACTAATTTAATCCTGAAGAACCAACTTCGGGATAGGCATTATTCCTATTTCACTTAAAAACAATAAAAACTCAGAAGACTAATATTATATACATCTGATGAAAAAAAAAAAACCTGAGAACTCACTGGGTGTGGTTCATGCCTGGAATTCCGGCACTAGGGTGGTTGAAAGTGGAAGACTATGTGAGGCCAACCACAGAATGAATTTAACCCCACTCGGGGATATAGAGAACCTGACTTAAAATAAAATTGAAAACTCATAAGGGATCACAGAACTATGGTAGAGAGGGCAGAGCTTAAATGTAGCCTGACTACAAAACCTACTATGGGGTGTACATCCCCCTCACCTGGATTTTAACTTCTGCCAATTGGTATACACCTAGGATTGACCCTGGCAGTGCTTGAGGTCCAGGATATGTGCTCACTTTGGTGAGCAGGTACTCGACTCTGCATTGTATTGCTCCAAGAACATGTATGCAGCTTAATAAACATTTGAAAAAAGATTTGTTCATGAAATCTTTTTTTCTTGTTCCTCTCCATCAAGTAAGAAGGAGACAATTTGATCACATAAAAATTTATTTGGTAGAACTTCTTGGTTGTTGGGGATTTGATTTCCATATGTACTTCAGTAAAATATTTATTTCTTTTCCTTTCACTCCAAGATAAAAAAAAAAAAAACTTCAGTGTACCATAGGAGAAATGATGGAGGGAGAGTTTTAGTAACAAGTAGAGCTTCAAGAGGCTTTCCCATTATAAAATAGTACAAAAAGAAAGGCATAGGGACTCCACAGGATGAGCAGTCTGTAATCCCAGCTAATTGAGAGGAGGAAATTGAGACCAGCACATTTCCAGACCAGTCTGAGTAAAAACATAAGACCCTATCTGAAAAATAATTAAAAATAACTAAAGCTAAATGCTGGTGGGTGGGAGAGGGGTATCCGGAGGGGAAAAACTGGGAGAAATGAGGGAAGGGGTGACATTGTTCAAAAGGAAATGTACTCATTACCCAGCTTATGTAACTACGACCCCTTTGTAGTCACCTTTACAATAAAAAAAAAAAATTTTTTTTAAGCTGAGGACATGGCTTAAGTGGTGAAGTATCTTTTCCCTGATTCAGTTTGAATCCAGGGATTCAAACTGAAGTACTGCCAAACGGAAAACCATGACCTGAAGAGGAGAGAGAAGGAAAGGAAAGTCTCAGTCCCCACATCATGAGTAGCTAGGATTACAGGCATGTGCCTGTCTGCGGGAAAATTTTTTTTTAGTATTTATGGCTTATAAAGACAACAAAACCAAGATACAAGATGATGGATATGCCAATTTGCTTGACAACAGAAACCATTTCACTATGTATGTCAAAATATTCACATGCCATGCCTGATGTAAAATGGACCTGCATTTCAGAAACACACCCCAGGGTGCTATAATGACTTCACACAAGTGCCTCGGATAATTTACATTTTATAAGGAAATGGCAACATCTGTCAAGTACTGTGATAATACAAACTCAAAGTCGTTCACCATTCTCAACCTCAGCTGGGGCAATCTTTTTTGATGTTTTATCTTTGTGAGACTGAGTTTTGGGTAGTTATTGTGATATGAGTATCAATTGAAAACCAGTGGGGACAAAAGATACACTCTATGGTTTGAGGCATGACAGATATACACCTATTATTAAATAACCATGACAAGTTTAACATGAAATAAAAATATTTAAAATTTCCCTTTAAAACAGCTCTTCTATTAGGACATAGAGGTGTGTTGACTTGTGAGACCCTAATTAAAGAGAATGTAGCTGTTTCTTTTGACATGGCGTACCATGAATCAAGATACTGTGAAAATTTATTCTCTATATGATTCAACCTAAGGTTCTAGGCCAAATCATTTTACTATGCACATCCTAATTATGTATATATGTCATTATGTATATAATGAAATTCTAAACAGTTTTCAAAATATTAAAGCTAAGGATCCAGGCCTAACCATTTCACTATATGCCATAATGTATATGCATAATTATGTATATATTTAATTTGGGATTTTAAAGTTTTCCAAATATTAATGATACATCAGTAACAACTCTTTGAAGAAATTACACTTGGCTTACCAATAAGGGGTTTATTTCACTTTTATCTTTACTCTACCCTTACTGGGAATTGAACCCAAAGCCTCATATATGCCAAGAAAACTCTCTATCAGGTAAGTCACATCACATCTAAGTTTGATTTTTTTTTAAATGGCATTGAAACTAAAGGAGGTAAGGATATAACTCAACTAGACTCAGTTCTATTTGTTTCTACTTCAAATTTGAGACACACAAGATTTTTCACATCAGGAAGGTTTTGGCCTCAGTTCCATCCAGATTACTCTTTCTTCTTGTGACTCATCTGTAAAGATTCTGCTACAGAGCTATTGAGCTCATGTATATAAAATGTGTGGCCTCTATACACCATTTCTCCTCTTTTCATAACTTCTAGCCACTTGAAAGGAAACCCAATTTCATCAGTATAGGTGTTTCAAATTATAACATTGGCACATGACTACCCAAAAGATTTAGACAGGGAGTTCCATCCCTCAGGAACTTTTAGGATGATTCTACTAAATGTAGTGAAGGAAGGAAAATTCAGAGAAAATGTATTGCAGCTGTATTTGAAGAGATCAAAAGAATGAATAAATTTGAGCAAAAGTATGGGTGGATTATCCATGGCCTAAGATGAAAAAAACAAGTAGACTAATAGTCCTAGCAAGTAGGCCCTCCCCCACCCTGCCCAAGTGGTGAAATAAAGGCAGATACTACTAGTCTTCATTAGTTGTCTGTCAATTATCTCCTCCTATTATTGCTTCTTAGAATTTCGCACTTGTGAAGTTGAAGTGAAGGATTTCATTTGGTGTCATCTGGGTTTTCTTCATTTATGGGTAGTGGATGACAGTCAGTCATTATGATGAAGAAGGTGCCAGAACAAAGCAATGCAATGTGTAGAATGGGAGCCTTGCATGAAGGTAAGGGAAATATGGAGTCCAAAAAAAGCCTGCAGAAATGAAATTTTAGCCCCCAAGTTTATCTAATCTGCCTTAGTATGCCTACTTAGTCAATATAACTACGAACGTTTCCCTAGACAAGTTCTAAAACCTGAGCTTTTCACTTCTGTATTTACCTCCATAGTTAACTCTGATTTCCACGGAGCATAAAACCTATTGTTTGTAAACAGATCCAAGGATTTCCAAATAGATACAAAACATGTTGTTTACATATGATATAGTAAACATGGGCCCAACATTTTTAAGATATAAGTATACACACACATAGACTGGTATGACATATATAATTATGTGATGGTATGATACATCCATATACATATCATGCCATCACATCACATTACTCATGATTCTAATTATAAAGTACAGTTTACTTTGAGTATTATCTGAGGGCTTTCCACTCTGTGTTACTTTGTGAATTGTGAGAATCCCCCCTCCTTGCTTCTCCCTATCCCCATTTCCAGAGGATACACTTGCAGAGTGACTTGTTTTGAAATAATAGGAACAATAGAGCAGAGCAAAATACTAAATTAGGAATATAGATGAGAGATGATGCAGAAATTCTCCTAGGGCTTGGTTTAGCCTCTTACAAAGATGGCTTACACCAAGACTTTTTTCCTTTAAAATCTAGAGGATCCCTTGAAACACACAAAAGTACTCATAACAAAAAGACACACAAGATTTTTCACATCAGGAAGGTTTTGGCCTCAGTTCCATCCAGATTACTCTTTCTTCTTGTGACTCATCTGTAAAGATTCTGCTACAGAGCTATTGAGCTCATGTATGTAAAATGTGTGGCCTCTATACACCATTTCTCCTCTTTTCATAACTTCTAGCCACTTGAAAAGGAAACCCAATTTCATCAGTATAGGTGTTTCAAATTATAACAGGGAGTTCCATCCCTCAGGTAAATTCTAACCAATATTTAAAGAAGAATTAAACCTGCAATCCTCAAATTCTTTAAAAAAAATGGAAAAGAATCGAGCATCTCCCATCTTCTTCTATGAAGCGAGCCTTACCCGGATACCAGAGTCAGATAAAGACATCACATGAAAAGAAAATTATAAGCCAAATCCCTTATGAGTCCCAAAATTATCAACCGAATATTAACAAATTGGATCCAGCTGCACATTACAAAGACTATTTATATTCATGACAACCAAATGGAATTCATCCCAGGAAATTAAGAGTGGTACAACATAAGAAAACCACTCTACAATATCACTGATAGACAATAGAGCAAAGTGGGGGGGAGCCCAAAATTATTTCAGCTGACCTAAAAAAGTCATTTGACAAATCCAGTACTTTTAACATGATCTCTATCAAAGTACCAACAGCCTGCAGAAATAGAAAACACAGCATATGAAGTTGCAAGAGATCCAAAACAGTAAAGACAATATTGGAAAAAAAGCAAGTTGGAAACTCACACTTCCAAGCATCAAGGCTTACAACAAAGCTATCGCAGTTAGAACAGTATGGTACCCAATGGGACAGTCAAGATAGCCTTCAAACTAATCCTCACATAGTATGCTGTGGGGGTTGATACTAGCTGGTGCTCTACCACTTGAACCACAGACCCACTTCTGTTTGCTTGTTTGTATGTTCGTCGTTTAATTGAAAATAAAGTCTCAAGAACTTTCCTTCCTGAGCTGGCTTCAAACTTGGATCCTCAGATCTCAGCCTTCTGAGTAGCTAGGATTAGGGTGAACCACTGGCACCAGGCCTCAACTGATCATTCACAAGTACACCAGGATCATTCAATAAAGAAAAGATAGTCTTAAAAAAAAAGTCCCCCCTAGGGCCGGGAGTTTGGCCTAGTGATAGAGTGCTTGCCTAGCATGCATGAAGATCCGGGCTCAATTCCTCAGTACCACATACATAGCAAAAAGCCGGAAGTGGTGCTGAGGCTCAAGTGGTAGAGCTCTAGCCTTGAGAAAGTCCAAGGACAGTGCTCAAGCCCTGAGCCCAAGCCCAGGACTGGCAAAAAAAAAAAAAGTCCCTCTGGAAAAACTGGATGTACATGTGCAAAAGAATAAAGTTGGCCCTTCTACCTATACCATATACAGTACAAAAACATCTTCATGGTACTAGATTTGCAATGACTTCAGAGATGTGACACCAAAACTACAGACAATAAAGAAAAAGAAGATAGACTAGACAATCAAAAGAACATTATTAACAATCATACCAAGGAACATTCTTAATATAAACAGATCATCCATAGAGTGGGAGGCATATATGTAAATAATATTTTGACAAAGAATTAGCTTCCAGTGTTCAGGACATAAAGAATTCTTACAACTTAATAACAAATGAAACAACCCAACTCAAATGTGAGTGAAGGACTAAGAAGATGCATGTACTGTCTGTGAACACATGTGAAGATGCTTTATCTCAGTAGCCTCCAGAGAGAAGCAAATCAAAATATTACCCACTCCCTTTAGGATGGGAGCTATCAAGCAAACAAAAACCTAATGTTAGTGAAGATGTGGGAAAAATCTGAGCCTTTCCTTCTCTCAAAAAAAAAAAAAATGCTGGAAGAAGCCTGACACTGTTCACATCTGGTTCAAGCCAGCTCAGAGAGGAAAGTCTGTGAGACTCTCAGGAGCCACTAACCACCAAAAAGCTAGAGTGGTGCAGTGGCTCAAGTGATAGAATGCAAATATCGAGTAGAAAAAGCTAACAACCCAGGCCAACTTCAAGCTCTAGTACGTGTGTGTGTGTGTGTGTGTGTGTGTGTGTGTGTGTGTGTGTACAAACACACAGTGTTGATGGAGCTCCCCAGGAGAGATCTGAAGATTGTGGTTCAGTCAGCCCAGATCCAGAAGAAGAGGCAAGGTTCAAGTGGTAAAGCAATAAAATTCCAAGTGAAGCTGCAACACAGTGACACAGTGATCACCTACTCCAGGACCTCAAAGCCTGGCTGTGCAAGTGTTAACTCTCCGCCCTTAGATTCATTGCTTTATTGGTGACTGAGTCTCCAAATGTGTCCATTTCCAGAAGAGCAGTTTGTAATCCTCCACTTAGCCACTTGCTGGTGGTCCTCGCTCTTGTCATTGCTATTACAATTGCTGCTGTAACATAGCAGGATGTGTGGAACCCATCATTCTTTTAATTAAGAGTGGGTCTGGGTAAAAAGCAAGCTTGGTAGTTCAGCATCTTTAAGCCTCACCTAATCTTCTCTTTGGCACTTCTACACGGAATGGCTTCAATGACTTAGCAGCCTTTTTATCCTTCCAGCACCTGCTGCCTTCTCTGCTTATCTCCTGCACTTGAAGGGACTGACTGCAGCTCTCTGGATTTGGTCTCCTCTAGCTCTGATTGTGACCACACCTGCCAATGAAGAATGCATATGCTCTGTTCTTAATATATGGATGAGAAGACTTAACAAAGGAGCCACCTGTGATAGCTGTCTCCATCTCTGGGCTTAGAGAGCAGATGGGCCTGGATTTCTCTTTTCTGCCCCACCCCCTCTGTTGAGCCTGGGTGATTTCTACATCCTTTCTTGGATCATTTATGTGGCACAGTCATCATACACACTGTGTCATGGTCCATTACCTTCAGTTCGAAACTTCACAGGCAAACTCGAAAATCCCTACCCACTGAAGTGGGAAAACATGGCCTGTCTACAGGACAAGAAGTAGGTGGCTGTTTAGCCCCTCTGTGTTTTGGAGCCTAAAACAGACAATTTGGGGATAGCACAAGCCATAGGACACCTCTGCTCCATATCTGGGAGCTAATCAGAAGCTAAACAGAAAACAAAAGACAGAAAATAGAACCTACTGGAGGCGGTAGAGGATCTTGTACATTCTACTGCTCGTGTTTTGCTTCCTTTCTTTTGAATGTGGGAAACACGGGTTTGGAGTAGGGCCTTTAAGACAATTACTATTATTTTATTGTAGAGGTTATGTACACAGGGGTTACAATTTCTTAAACCTAGTAATGAGTGCATTTCTCTCTGAACCCTGTCACTCCTTCCTCATTTCCTTTCAGCCCTCCCAACACTCCTCTCCCCAAGCTTTAGTTCATTACCAGTGTCATGTCTAGTGAGAATCACTGCTGAACAGGTACAGCCCTTCTCCCACTGTTTCTGTGCTTTGCCTTAACTTAGAAGGTATTTCTCCATTTGGCCACAACTCGAGCCCTTTTTTCTTGGGTCTGTTTTGAGATGCATTCTCTTTTTTTGCTGGCATGGATCATGACCCTCCCATGGGTACACTTCCCAGGAGAGCTGGCATAGAGGCGTGTGCCACAACATCACCTCCGTATTCCCTGAAATGAGCTCTCATACTCTTGCCTGAGCTCCTGAACCAAGAGTCTCCCAATTCCAGCCTCTCAAGTAGCTACGATGATTGGCATGTGCCACTGTGTGCTTTACTTTTCCATGTTTTACATAGAAAGATACTCAAGATGAGTTACATTTTGAGGCCCAGAGGAAGGTCTGATATGACTTTATTCCATCTCGGCCTGGTTTTTCTCATCTCTAGTCTCCCAGTTGTCTTTCCTCTCATGCTGTGGCCTCAGTGTGCAAGTCTCCAGTCTTCACTTAGGACCCTTCTCTCCTCCCTCCTCCTTCCCTCTTCTCTCCTCATTCTCCAGAATTTTTTTTTTTTTTGCCACTCCTGGGGCTTGAACTCAGGGCCTGAGCACTACTCTTGAGCTTTCTCAAGGCTAGAGCACTACAACTTGAGCCATAGCACCATTTCCAGTTTTTTCTATGTATGCGGTAGTGAGGAATCAAACCCGGGTCTTTGTGCATGCTAATCAGGCACTCTACCTCTAGGGCAAATTCTCAGCTCTCTCCAGAATTTTTTCAAGGCAGAAAACATTGAAAGTTCTTCAGCTTCAACCTGAGCTACAACATTTGTAGCTACTCCATTTTTATTTTTATTTTTTGTAGCTTTTTCTAATTTTGATGGCCTAAGGCAATCTGGCTTGATAAGATTAAATACTTTTGGATGGATATCAAACTGAGTTCTGCTTTTCTTAAGATTACATTGGAAAGTGTAGTTTTGCTTGAAGAATATTTTTAATGCTATTAGTCTTATAAAAGTGTTGGGTTGTTTTTTTTTTTTTTTCAGGCAATTTAACACCAGCTTTCCCTCAGACTATTGGCAAAGTCAAGCTTTCCAGCTGAGGAATGGCAATAACTCCAATTAATATAAAAAGCAAAACCTGTGGCAATCCAACATGAAAATCACAAATGGAAAGGCCCAGAAAGTTGCTGACTACCTTTTGATAACCAATCTTTAACAGTATTTGCTTCTCTCTAACGTGTCAGGGAATTTGAACTTTCTTGTAACAACATTTGAAATTTGACTTGTGATTTTAGTAGCTTAAAAAAAGACTCCTCTTTCTCAGTACTTAAGCAAAAAGGAAACTGCGGCCAGGTACCGTGGATCATGCCCATTAGACTCACAGCTACGTGGGAGGCAGAAATGGGAGGTTTGTGTTCAAGGCAAGCCAGAGCAAAAGACTCATTTCAGGAAACAAACTTGGCACTGTGTTTCACAAATATAATGCCAGCTATTTGAGAGATGCAGGTAGGGAGGGTCATAAGCTGAGGCTGGTCCTGAGTAAAAATATGAGACCTTACTAAAAAACAAAAACAAAGCTTGGCACAGTGGCTCACGTCTGTAATCCTAGCTACTCAGGAGGCTGAGATCTGAGGATTGCAGTTCAAAGCCAGCCCGGGCCCTAAAGTCTGTGAGACTCTTATCTCCAATTAACCACTTCCAAAAACTGGAAGTAGCTCCATGGCTTAAGGGGTAGGGTGGTAGCCTTGAACTGAATAGCTCAGGAACAGCAACCGAGCCCAGAGTTCAAGCCCGATGACTGGGAAAAAAAAAAAAACCTAAAGTGAAAAGAAGGCTGGAGTATAAAGGATAAGGGAAAATTATCCTGTCTAGCAAGTGTGAGGCTCTGAGTTCAAATGAAAGAAAAGGAAATAAAGTAAAAGAAAGAGGAGGAAGGAAGGAAAGAAGGGAGGAAGGGAGAGAGAGAGAGGGAAGGGAAAATAGGGCAGAAAGGAGAGGGGAAAAAGGGAGGAAGGAGGGAGGGCTGGGAGTTTGGCCTAGTCATAGAGTGCTTGCCTAGCATGCATGAAGACCCCGAGTCGATTTCTCGGCACTACATACATAGCAAAAAGCTGGAAGTGATGCTGTGGCCCAAATGGTAGAGCTCTACTCTTGAGGAATGCCCAAGAATAGGTCCTGAGTTCAAGCCAGAACTGGCAAAAAAAAAGGGGGGGGGAGAATAAGAGGTAAGTTGATATATTTATAATTTTGCTTCACCTGGAGCCTGGTCTAGCTTGAAAAAGCTTAGTGATAAAGCCTAGATCAAGGTCAGCCTAGAATAAGAGCAGAAGTTTGAAGTCCATGTTGGTGCCCTCTTGATCTTGCAGGTGAAGCTGGAGATTAGGAAGAACCAAAGGGACCTAAGGCCAGTCCTCTAGCTTGGGACATTGCTAAGCAAGCATCCCAATCCCTTCCTCTGCTTTTGAGATGCTTTTCAGCTAAAGTAGGGACAGAACTGTCTAGTTGTGTTAGTATACTTACCACTGTGTCAATATGATTTAACATGCCAGGATACAGGCCCAGTGACTGAACAAACAAATGTAGAAATGAAAGCAAGAGTTCAGTGAATTTAAGGAAAGTAGTGGCTTAATGGTCTGAGTTTTCAAAGGGGCACTAAGTAATGGGGAAGGGTTTAACGTTGGGATGCACTTATTCATATCATATACTCATGTCTAGCCAGGCATGCTAGCTCCCACCTTTAATCTTTAGCTATTAGGGAGACTGAGGTCAAGGGCATTGTAGTTCAAGGTCAGCTAGAACCAAAACACACACACACACACACACACACACACACACACACACACGCACGCACGCACGCACGCACGCACAAAACGTCAGACTCTTTGTCAGCCAACACAGTGCTGAGTGTAATGATACATAGTTGTCAACTCAGTTGTGGCCAGAAGTATAAATAGGAAGATCCTAGATCCAAGCACATGGAGGCAAAAAGCCAGTTATTTCCAAAAAAAGAACCAAAGGAAAAAGGGCTCAGGGCTCAAGTAGTAGAGGGCCCATATAGCAAGTACAAGGCCTCAAACCAGAGTACTGTCCCCAAATAAATAAATAAAACTCCACCTTTGAACCCCAGGATCTGGGTTACAAAATATCTGCCAATATATTATGTAAATGAGCCACTTGGTGATTTACTGTGAAAGGAAGCAAACTCAGCATACCTCAGATGACTCTCAAACCTCGTGCCTTTTTATGTACTCCAGATCTCATTGTAATGAGACCTCAAATGGTCTCAATGACATGGCCACAAACAAATTGCAGTTTTATGAGATTATATTTGGTGGTAGAAAAAGAGGAACATACATGCACACAAGGAAAAGCTTGGCATTCAGAGAAGCTAGGAAGAACACAAGAACTTACTTAGCACTGGAGCATAATAGCTTTTAAATCACATTGTCAGGGAGCTGAGCCAGTGGGCTCTATGGCAGAGCACTTGCTTGCTGTATGATGCACTGGGTCAGTCTCTGCCACTTAGAATTTAAAATGGATGAACAGATGATGATCTCAAATGGCCTGAGCAAGACTGTGCCTCAGAGGAGAATGAGGACAACACAGGCACCAGCTGCATTTTGAGGACAGAGATTGAAGGAGAACTCTAGAAATCCACAAGGAAGTGGCAGGAGCCCAAAAGTGCATAAAGAATCAGAAAAGCAACATAGAGAAAAGAATAAATTACCATTTCAACCCTGGTATATGATAAGAAGACTGGGGTAGGAGGGTCATTTGGCAGGAAATGATAAAACAGGAAAAGACCAGTAACTGCTATAACCACTGCAGACTGTCATGCTGACCTCAGGGGAATTACACAGGCTTCACAGGCTTCAAATCTAGTGTGAGGAGCTGACCGGACTGGGAGCATTTTTATTTTCCAAAGTAGCTCATTTCATGTCCCTCCAGCCCTAGAATCTAATACCCTATGACAGATATGTCTATACTCCATCCTGCCTTAGGGGCCAGAAGTAAGTCTCCTGATGGCCCACAGGCCTTAGGCAAGTGAGCATCTCACAGCATACCAACTCTTCAACAATTATACAACTTCAGGACTGGCCGTGGCCAGAGCTTACCATCACACCATATTTGCTCCATAGGAACTAGGGATATTACTCTTCCTTGTCTATGGCCTTGGGGCTGACTCTGCTGGTTCAAAGAGCCCTACTGTCACCATACTTATCCATGGGGACTTTGAAAAGTCCAGTTAAAGTCGTGTATCTCTACAACTACTGTAAATACCAGTGCACCAGCACTTTCCCTGCTGGGTGTAGGGATGTTCTAATCCATGTCTTACAGCTTCAGGACCTTGTGCCTCAGAGCCACACTCTGCTCATCTCCACTCACATAAAGGCACAGGGAATGGCTGTACTTCAGCTTACACTGCCAGGAACTTGTGTTCTAGTTCCACAAGCCACTCATCCTCTAAAGGTCTCTACAGTCATGTCCTTTTACCACAGCTCTTGGTGCCAAAATCCCAGCACCGCCCAGCTTGTTCTTTCCTCTCCGGAGAAGATGCTACAGAGCTCCAGCACCTCCAGGAAGGATGCTGCCATTCTTACCATCATTATTAGCCCCAGGAGCCTCTGGCCTGGCAGAAAAATCCTCCACCCCAGAATGCTATTGCTAGCAAAACTGTTCTCCAGAAATGAAGTAGAAATAAGGAAAAAGAAGCCAAGGAATTCACAGATCAGCCTTACAAGAAATGCTTAAGGGAATCCCAAAGCAAGGGAAACAAAGAAATGAAAACCACTCCCCAAAATAAATAAATAAATTCCATACAGTTTTACAAAACTCATTTGAAGAAGAGATATGTAAAGAGAATAAGAAGAGAGTCCAGCAGCTAACTATAAATGACAAAATTATAATGATTACAATATACCAAGGGGGGAAAACCCCAAGACCCAACTGTATATTGGCTAAAAAAATATACCTCAATCTACCCATGAAACTACATATAGTTTGAAAGTGAAGGTTTGGGGGGAAATGCATAAATGCTATATTATTTTTAAATATAAATATGATACTATTTTTAAAAGCAAATAAGAATATCTGTACTCATATGTAAAACATGTCCTAAAATTTTTTTGTATATTTACAAAAAATCAAGTCAGCAAAATACAGGAACTGTGAAAAATATCCAGACATATGTATCCACAAAAAGAGACAATATAAGACCACCCAAGTGTATAAAGCAAATTATTATATCTAAATGGTTAGATTGAGTCTAGTACAACAATAATTGAGAATTTCAACACATATTTCTCAAGGAAGATCACCCAGACAGAAAAATCAACAAAGAAACATCTGTGTTGAGCAAATAGATTATCAGACATTTACAGAACACTTCATCCAAGAGCTGTAGGATACATATCCTTTTCATCATTGAAGGAACATCTCTAGAATAGATTACATGGTAGTCCACAAATCAAATCTTACCATAGCTTATCAGACAACACAGGATAAAACCACAATTCAACCACAGGAAGAATGGAAAATATGCAAATACATGGAAACTGAAGAAATATGCGGTTAAATAACCATGGAATAACAGAATAAATTTTAGAAGAAATTTGAAAAAAAAATCTTGGCATGAATGCCAACCAAAATGCAACCTATTAAAATTGGCAAGAGTGGCGGGCATAGTGACACACACCTGTAATCCCAGCACTTGAGAGGCTGGGGCAGGGGGATTGCCAATTTGAGCTAGCTGGGGTTACCTAGCAAGACTTTATCTCCAAAACCAAACAAAGAACAATGATAAAATCCCCCAATCAAAGCCATTGAATAGAGCAACAGCAATACTGAGAAGAAAATCCAAGCAATCAAAGAATATATTTAAAAAAATAGAGACTTCAAATAAATAGCCTAACACTATATCTCAAAGACTAAGATAAGCAAGAACATAATCCAGTCATAACACTCAAATGTATATATGTAAAGAGGGAACTAGCAAACTGGAATGGAAGACAGGTTGGAAAGATAGAATGGGGTAACACTGATCAAGCACTGTACATACAAACAAACATGTGGAATTACAACCCCTTTAACAACTACTTAAAAAAACCATTGAAATCCCAACCCCATCATGCATTTCCAAGAAGACAGTGGTAAAGTGTTTACCACAACAATCCCCCTTAGCATGTGTGGATTGGTGGGCTGAGCAGCTCACACCTAATTTTTGATTGTATGGCTTAAATTAGATATGGGAGTTATTATTCCATGTTGGAACCAGTCCTGTAAAATTGGCTTATGTGTTCTTCATTTGATTTTAGTGGCACATTATTTGGATAATTATATTTATTATGAGTATATTTTTGTGTGTATATTCATGGACATACGTAAATTAATCTATATTTTTTAAAGTTAAAAAAGCAGGAACAAATCAAACTAGGATTAGAATAAGATCAGAAACACATCCAGGGGATTGGCTGAAATAGGATCTTGCCAATTTTTTGCCCAAACTGACTTCTAACATGATCCTCCCTATCAAGATTAACAGGGATGAATCATTGTGCCTGGCTTGTGATATTTTTCCCTCTAAGGCGGGATTTGTTGACTATCTCAGCACTCCTCAGCTTGTATTATAGGTGTGTGCCACCACCCCAAGTTTATATAAATATGCTGAATTATCATGGTAGACCTCAATTTACAAAAAAAATAAAAGCTCAACTTGTTTACAGTAGTTGATGACCACATATAGCACCACAACAGTAAAAATAAACTCAGGCCCTCGCCACCTCCTTTTGCTGAATAATCAGAGAATGAGTACTCATTCCTTCTAAGGTCATGTTTCCTATTAAAAACAAAAAGCACAGTCTAAAACATGAGTTTTTACTACAGTTTGTCAATTGAGGAACAGTAAAGCCAGCATCTGATTGTCCTATGATTCTAAAACGAAAAGGCACTGTCACAAAGTCAATACTTCCTTTTTATTTTAGTTAGTGTTAGGATTAGTGTTAGTGTTGGGTGACACTAGGATTTGAAAGGGTTCCATGCTTAGTCAGCAGGCATGAAGCAGCTACCACAAACATGGCCTTTTTTGGCATTTCTATGTTTTATTTTCGCCAATGTTGGGGCTTCAGATCAGGTCCTCTGACTTGCTCTGCTTGCTTGTTCATGGTTGGCACTCTAGTTTTGGGCTGGTTAGAGATGGAGTTTCACAGGCTTTTCCGCCTAGACTAGTTCTGAATTATGATCCTCTGGACCTCAACTTCTTGAGTAACTAGACATGGCCAAGCAGTGCCCAACACTCCATTTTCTAACTCCGCCAGGCTAGCCTGGACCATAGTCCTCTGTTTTTCCTGCCACAGCTTGGGATGGCAAGTGTACACCACCACACTTAGCCTTTTCTGTTTCCTTGGAATCTCACCAACGTTTGGCTCAGGCTGGCCTGAGACCACGATCCTCCCAATCTGAGCAGCCCACATGGCAGGGATGGGGCACGTATAGGACAATGTTCTTGAGAACATTTTTTTTTTTTACCTGAGTTGGCCTTGAATCACAATCCTCCTGATGTTAGCCTCCTGAAGGGCTAGGATTACAGATGCGAACTACTGTGCCCAGCTACAGAGTAGATATTTTCTAAGAAACTATATTTAGTCCACTTCCTTTCTGACCTATAGGAGAAAGAAAAATAATAATACTTTCAGAAGCTCTTAGTACTACTTTTGACATTCCCTACCATTAGATGACAGGTGACAGGTCTATCTACAGATAATTTCCCATGTCTCACAGTTTTTAGTCAGATGTGGTGACTTCAGATTCTTTTCATCCTAGCCATAGCCAGGAAGTCATTTCTCAGGCAGTTTAACTTTTGAAAGCACCATAATTTTGCTCCACTGCAAACATCACCTTGATATGGACTTTTTATCTTCCTTATTTTAATTATTTTTGAGCCATTTTTCCTCCTCTTTCCAACTAGGGATTGGCAGCTCTAATGTTATCATGTCATAGCATGTTTTTTTTTTTTTTGGCTTAATAATGACATCATTTAACTGCATACCTCAAGCAATGAAATTTGTGAAACTCTTTATCTTAAACCAAAGAAAAAGCTACTTTTCTTGCTGGGCTAGCACTCACCTCTGTGACACATCTCTGCTGTTGGGAACAGCTGACAGTTTCTGTTAATTTAGCTTCACTCCCTAGTTCAACTTCCCAGATGGAAAGCTGGAGTGATGTTTGAATAACAGCAAGCTATATCTGATGTGGCAGCAACGGACAACTCTGACACGGAGCTCGGCTGTGGCCGCTACCCAGAATTCCTCATTTCTCCTTGAGAAGCAATTACAATTTCACAGGCTGGAATTAAAATTCCCTGTAGTATGCAATAGAGCAACTGACACTGTCAAAGTGATTTCAAGCTGCTAATCTCTTGCTGGGATACGAGTGAAAATAGAGTTCCTCTTCATGGAAACCCAGGTCTGACAACTTCAAAACTCAGAATCCTTGATGTGTTTTAATTCGCACCAAGGTCAGCCTGTATTACTTGTCCCAACAAAACTTGCCAGACCACTACTTAGGGGAAGATGAAGGTGTTTTCGTAATGATGGATCTCAAGGAAGGCTGAGGGAAGAAGTGTTCAGACTGAGAATAAAAATAACAGTACTGGGCCCTGGCTTTTTAGGAAGGAAGACGGGGAGGGAAGGGGAGAAATAAGGAACAGCATCTGAGTTCTCATCTGGGAAGGACACAGGATGACTCTCAGAGCATTGAGCATGAGGCCTGAGTTCAGATCCAGTTTCTCTCCTCACTCATGGTGGAATTCCTTTCAGTGAACTCACAGCTACTGGAAACTCACCTTCTTCCTCAAATGGGTTCACACAACCCAGCTTACACACTTGTGTTGGATCAGATGTGTAAAGTGCTTTGGCTGTTGGAGATTTAGATGATTTGTCCCATAGTGCCTAGAAAGGAATGGGCGGGGGGAGGGAAGAGGAGAGGAGAGGCTCTCTCGGTGGTACATACTTAGTCAAGTTCAATTAAATAGGAGCTATTATTCACAAATAGGAATCATGGATTTCCCAAGATTATTTACCTGATTGTCTCCTTTTCTTTCCATTCTTTTCCTTCTTTCCTGTCCGCCTTCCTTCCTTTCTTTTACTTTGTGTGTGTGTGTGTGTGTGTGTGTGTGTGTGTGTGTGTGCAAACACACACACGTGTGCACAAGCGCCAGTCCTAGGGTTTGAAATCAAGGCCTGGGCACTGTCCCTGAGCCTTTGTGCTCAAAATTAGCACTCTACCAACTTGAGCCACTTCCAGCTTTTTTTTTTTTAAGTGATTAATTGGAGATGAGTTTCATGGACTTTCCTGCCTAGGCTGGCCTTGCACTGTGATCCTCAGATCTAAGCCTCCTTAGTAGCTAAGATTATGGGCATGAGCCACGGTGATTGCTCACCCAGTTATTTTTTGAAGCATACAATTTTTGAAGAAACATCTTTTTCCCTGAATAAAAACCTATAGCACTTGCCATGGACAGATTACCATTGAAAACAACAAGAAAATACAAAGTTTTCACTAATATATTCTACTTAGGCAGCATTGCTTGAAGAAGGCTTTTGTCTTAAGAGCCACTTGCTCCCAGCAAAGCAGAGCTACCTACACTGTACCTTCCCCAGGCCCAGTTCATTTCTGTTCTCCTGATTGTTCCTATTTACAGTATTGAATCTTCCTACACTGAAAAATGTGGAAAATCATGTCTACCACAGAAGTGAGTCAGATTTGCCATGTTTTCTTCTCCCATGCATCCCCAGTTCAGTTTGAGCTCAGAAGATAAATCATACAAGCAGCACCTTCTATGTGTCATGAAGGAGTGTGCAGAAGCTATGAATAAGATTTGTGGGAATCCAACCACACTCCCTCATTCCTGAATTTCATGATGACCAGGGGCTCTCATGGAGCACAACTAGTAGATGTCAAACCACGCATGACTCTCTTCTTCCTCCTGAGCAAGTGCACTGGGCCGTGATGCTGAACCAACCTCCACCACCCCTCCTTCCATCTTGTCATGACACCTGCCCTGGGATCGCTTTGCTCTGAGTCCATTAATCACATGGGATATTTTCTGTACAGCTACTGAACAATTTCTTTCCATTTGCTTTGCTTTCTCTGAGTTTTTCTAAATCTTCCAACTAGACCCATGTCTGAGCAAGCCCATGCATTCTTAATCAGAGTGTCCATCACTCACTCCAAAATGAATCCAGGCAGCTTAATTTTGCAAAAGGAGGAAAGCATTTTTGAGATTGGATAAAAACTACTTTCAGAAGAGAGAATGAGAGAAACAGAGAGAGAGAGAAGAAGAAACAGAGACAGAGAGACAGAGAGAGGAGAGATACTATAATTGCCCTGCAAGAAGAAATAAAAGTTGGGTGCTGGTGGCTCATGTCTGTAATCCGGGCTACTTGTAAGAGAATGAAAGATCAAAAAGTTCAAGGTCAGCCTACACAAAGAAGATTCTTCTGAACTCAATTCTGAACTCATAGCCAGGCTCAGTGGTGTATGCCTATCAACCCTGACTATATAGAAGGCTGAACTTACGTTCATAGGGTCATAGCGCCAGGCAAACCCCAGGCAGAAAAGTCCAAGAAAGGGAAGCTGAATGTAGTGGCACTGCCTGCCATTTCAACAAAGATGGGAAGTGTAAAAGAAGTGGATTGTGGTTCAAGTTGCACACTAAGCAGTGAGACCTGCCTTCAAAATAACTAGTAAAATAACAAGGCTAGAGACATGGCTTAGTGGTATTGGGCCAGCCTAGGAAGCTCAAGGCCCTGTGATGTTCAAATCCAGGTATGCAAGGGCCTGCAAAGACCAGAAAGTTACTGTGATTAGGTATTAAATGGAAAGTAGCCCTTAGATTCATCTTTTATGTGGAAGTGTTGCTCAGTAGATGAGACAATGTCTGAGGCCATTGATTTTGGATGGTATAGAAGTGAGCTGCCTTCTACTTTACAAGTCTTTTTAAATTTTTCCTGCCTGATTTTATGTCATTCTGCCCATCGACCTTTGAAGGCTTGTTTGTAATGGGGAAGGTGTTGCTCTGACAGTTTTGGCCACCCCTCTGCAGCATCTGACAGTTCTAATTGTTAAGTGGAATCATGGTGCCAATAATAATCTAGCATGTATTAAAATTCAGCCTGATTTTGTAAATTTAATTAAACCTCAACATGAGTTTTTCCTGAATAAGGAGTCTAGCCCTGCCTTAATATAATCACATTATTAAAAAAAACTTCTTTAATGAATCAATGAAAGCAAATGTAGATAAAACATGTATGCTTATCAAATTTAGTATTTTATAATGTGAGAAGTCATTCATTCTGTATTGTCAACTCAGGCACCATTTCCACTCATCAGAGAGAGAGAGAGAGAGAGAGAGAGAGAGAGAGAGAGAGAGAGAGAGAGAGAGAGAGAGAGAGAGAGAGAGAGAGAGAGAGAGAGAGAGAGAGAGAGAGAGAGAGAGAATGCTAAGGGCAGACCTCAGTGTTTGCAAGGAATGAAGTATAGCCCGGAGCTTGTTTCCACCCAGGTCCTTCCTCCTAATAATTAAGGTAAAATTTACATCACCCAAGCAATTTTTGAGTAAACAATCTGGTGGCACTTAATAAATCCCCAAGGCTCCACAAATACCATCTCTTATTTCCAATCTGAGACAACTCTATACCCACCAAGCAGTAACTAATCCCCTTCACGTTCCTCCTGTCTTCTAATTTTGGGCAACTTCTATTCAAATTTTTGGCCCTAAGAATTTGCCTATTTTGTTAGTGGAGTCATAGGATGTAGTTACAGCAAGGTTGTAGGGTCATTGTTAGGCGCATGCTTAATTGTGTAAGAAATGTTCAGTTTTCTGTCCCTGAAGCATTATGCATTCCCATCAGCTGTGGAAGTTTCTGGGATGCCACCTCCTTGCCAGCAGTTGTTATTAATTCTTTGCTTTAGCTTTTGCCACCCTATTGGTTGTGGGTGGTCCCTCATTGTGCATTTATGCCATTTATGACACAGCATTGTGTGATACAGTGCACATAGACCTATGAATTCTAGCAAGCAGTCCGTCCCCTCCCCCCCAAACTTGCAACCCTTCTTCTCTACAGCTCATACTCCTAAACAGATAAGAAGCCAGGTTCCTGTTGCTAAGGAATACTTATTACTGCCAGGGTCAGAAAGATGACACACATTTAATATAAAAGTGTCTGAAGACATTTTATTAGCAAAAATCAAAGTAACCCACAGTAGAGCATGGTCCTGTTTCACAGATCACACCAGCCAGCCAAAAGACCCCCAGTAGTCCCTTCAACCCATCTAGATGGGAATTTCCATCTGAAGTGACAGCTGTGACAACAGATCACAAAAACAGATAATGGAAAGCACAGAACTACTCTGAAGACAGCCAGAGTAGTCCTCCACCCTGCAAAGTTTTTTCCAGTGTGTTGCAGACTTTGAGCAATCATGGTACAAATCATTCTATCACTCACTCACTTATTGAACTCGGTGATACAGTGCACGAAGACTGTGTTTTTTAAAATATAATTCTATGTAAAACACAACAAAAAAGGAAACTCATAGAATGAAAAGTTCTACAAATAATAAGTTCCATCTGTCAAAATCCACATATCCAAGCAAGGAAGTAGCTAAAGTTTCAGAGCAAACCGTTCCTTCATTCACCCTGTGGATAATTATCCTGCCTAGTAAACCATACACAGACCAAGGCCCTAGAAGTAGTCTGGAAGCTGCTCTATGCCACGTATAGTCTTTTTCTCCTAGTAGATGGCCCATTTATTCATTTCTCAAAATGCCAGTTGGTGCTTATTATTAGAGGTTGCATGATTTATAGAAGATTTATAGCCAGGCAAGTTATTTAAATGGTCTTACAAAAGGGAGATGTGAGCTTGATTGGAATCTTGGGGTCATGATTTCAGTCAAGATGAAGTTGGAAGTACCCCAAACTTTATATTGCTAAAAAGCAAACAAAAATGGTTGAGAGGGAAAAGCTATGCAAGGGTAGAGGTATCTGCACCCACTTTTAACAAATGACCAAATTATCTGTCCTCTTCAGAAAAACAGTAATTGAAAACTAAAGAAATTGCTATGGATGTGACTTATTCATGACATTTCAATTGCTAGACTAATTGAAAGAGATTATCAAATGAGTGGGCATTTCCACATGTTAAAGTCGATTTTTATTCCTCACCTTTGACCCTGCATTTTAATTAGTCAGCCAGCATGACCAATTATTGGAAACAATATTGCCAACGTGCTACCTAGATAATCTAGGAATAGACAATTCCCTGCTCTAATTCAATCACAGCCAACTTCAGTATTCTAGAAAATGATGAAACTCAAGCTCCTACCCATGCTTGCCAAAATACCAATACATTCAGCCTTGGGGACCTGAGATGGCTTATCTAGAGTCTTAGCGCAGTTTGTTCCCCTGCACGTTACCTGTAAGACTACATTGCAAGACCCTCAGTGGATGCCTGATACCCCAAACTATCAAATTCTCTAGGTACCATGTTTTTCCTATACCCCTTGTAGGATTATACCTGACAGATTTGTCATATAGCACCAGTTTTAATCTCTCTTCCAGGTTTTGTGCCTGAGTGCCTCCTTTGTCTTATATTTGCACTTTGGATCCATTGTTAAAACAAATAAGGGTCATGAACACAAGTACTAAGGTATGTCCTGGACACACCATCTGATAACCCAGAGTGACTGGTGGGTGGCTATTGTATACAGGGGTAATTATGGTAGACAAAAGGGTGATTAATGCCCCAAGCAGGCTAGAGTGGATGGTGTGAGATCTTATCGGGCTACTCTGAACAGTGTGAAATTTGAAACCTAAGATTTATTTCTAAAATTTTCCAATTAATATTTTTGCATGATAGTTGATGCTGTGTGACTGAAGCTGGGCAAAATAAAGTTGGTAGATAAAGAAGGACGTCTGCAAATCTCTGGATGCTAGATGGATACTGTCATTTTGTCTGTCTTGGACATTTTCACACCTATTGATACAAAATAGGCCAGAAAGTACTGGAAAAAATGCTTTAGTATCTGAAATAGTTAAGGTTTATTCTCATTCCATACTTAATAAACATGAAGGCAGGATATAAATGGTTATGTGGACATTGAATACTTAATTTTGGACATTGATATGTAGTCAGAATTTTGCAAGTATGTGTAAACAACAACTACACTGCTATGTTTTGTTCTGTATTTCCTAATAGTAGAAATATCAACATTGTAGCGCCTAGTGGGAGAGTGCTTGTCTAGCATGCATGAAGACCCGGGTTCGATTCCTCAGTGCCAAATACACAGAAAAAAGCCAGAAGTGGTGTTGTGACTCAAGTGGTAGAGTTCTAGCCTTGAGAAAGCCAAAGGACAGAGCTCAGGCCCTGAGCTCAAGGCCCAAGACTGCCAAAAAAAATATTAACTTTGTAATATATAGTTGATATCATTTGGGGTTTCTTAATTAAATCACATCTATCATTAAAAACTAAAATGCTCATTGGCCAGGAACCATTCTTTTACTAATCTGTAAAGTCATTGCCCCATCCAAAATTGCTCAAATAATTTTACTTAATAAGCACTAATCTTATAATGTGAATGAATGTAATATTTGCACTTTAAAATCGCCTCAGGGATAACTTTGAAATTACCAATGGAAATTTGCTTTGAATTGCATGATTCACTTTTCTAAGCAGAACGCTTATTTTTTTTTTTTAAGTTAACCAGATTTCTTAACCTTCTTTAAACATCAGCATTTGTGGATTAAGGTTACTAAAGAATAATTCTGATATTGACATTTGTCATTACTGTGCAACCAATTGAAGAGAAGTAGCTTACGTAAGATCAATTAACCCACCTACCACTCTTTTCCTTTTTAGAGAGAGTCTTGTTATATACCTCAGCAAAGCTTTGTCTCAAAATCACAATCCTCTTCCTTCCTCCTTCCAAGTGCTGGGTTTACAAGCATACACTATTATGTATAGCTTTCTCCACTACTCTTTTTGTCTTTTGACTTTGTCAAGAATCTGTTGTTTCTTGTGTTTATGTCTTTCCATTTTTTAAGCAACACTGGCATTTACAAAATGATTATTTCTACGTTTTTCTATTTGTCACTAGTTTTCTCCTAAGATGTTCCAATGTTTCTCTAGAGCAATTTTCTAATGTAATGAGCCATGAAACATTAAGAAAAACAGACACCATAAGTTTACTGCCCATTCATGGGAGGATGGCACCTTGGGAATGAGATCAGGACTGTCACCATTCTTGAAGACCTATGAAAGCTGTCAGCTATTTCCTGTCTCCCTGAATGGTGACTTACTTTGGCCACTCTACTTAATACTAGAAATTAGATAAGGGAAAGAACTAGAATAAAGAGGAGGAGAGGAAAGACTAGAAGACATTCCAACTTAATTTCAACAAATTACTTTTTATAATTTTTCAAGAACTTTAAGACAGCATATAAGAGCCCTTGAAGAATATTCCAGTAAGTCTAAATCCGTACCATTATCAGCATCCATACTTATATAAAATCTCTTGAAGAAGACGTGTAATCATTTCTCATTTTTGAATCTTCTTACTAAAAAGAATGACAAAACAACATGTAATCTTTCATTTTACCAGGCACTTTACCAGATTTCTCTCATTAAATACTATCTTTTGTTTTTTGGGTTTTGTTTTTTTGGTCAGTCGTGAGGCCTGGGCATTGTCCCTGAGCTCTTCAACTCAAGGCTAGCACTCTATCACAGTGCCACTTCCAAACACCCTCCCCCACTTTTTTTTTTTTTTTTTAGCATTACCAAAATTTGCTCCCAGACCTGATTGTACACACCTGTAATCCCAGACCTAGGGAGGTTCAGACAGAAGGGTTGTGAGTTCAAAGCCAGCCTGAGCATATAGTAAGACTGCATCTTAAAAAAGAAATGGAAATAGTTAATTCGTAGTGATAGGAGATAGGATTTGCTAATAATGAGACAAAAGACAAATTAAGATGATGTTACCCATCAGTTTCCTGAGAGTCTGTTGTTGTAACTGGTTAGAAATCATGATTAGGCAAGTAGAAGTTCTAGTGTTGACAGTCAAGATCTAGAGGTTGAATTGAAAGATCTAAAGACAAACTGCGAGCTCTGAGAGGTAGTGGACAAATGAGAAAAGGTTTAGGAGCTAGCAACTTAGGACTATAGGAACTCGGAATCTGAATGCTCTGAGCTTTCAGCATGTGGTACTGGTCCGTGGCAGCAATTGTCTTTGGATTCTAGCATCAGCATCAGCAGCTTGGTGTTATAGCTCTCCAGGATGTTGGGGGCTCTTGGCCCTTGACAGCATCTAGTGTTACAACTCTTGGGCTTAATGTATTGGAATACTTGGGCTTTGACAGCAGCTAAGGTTAAATTTCTCAATCCTAAGGTGTCCAGACACTTGAGCTAGGCAGCTCTCTGGATTAGGGCTCGAGTTTCCATTATTGCTTTTAACCACCTCTGCTCCCCATCAGGGGTTAAGTCTCTAAAACTCTCAAGAAACTTTTATTGGGCCTAATATTGTAATACCAAGGGAATAGTCATCCCCACGATGACTTGAAAGTTGAACTGAATAACCTGGTTACCAAAGGCCAGAAAGGACTTTGGCAAATGTGTTTGCACCACTCAAGACCCAGCTTCTTATGCAAATGAAGGACCATACACTAAGCATGTCACACTCATTCATGCAAATAAAGGATTGGGTTTGGACCAATGACAGGCCTTCTTCTGGGCAACCAGGGGAAGCTGTCTCTTTCAGGCTCAAGCTTAGAATACCTGAAAGGTAAACAAGGTCACCTGGAGTTCACCAAGACTTGAGTTGGTATAGGCCTTTAAAAAAACCACTCTGAAGTGGTCATGCCTGGAACATGTCTTCAGCCACGGTTGTTATGGTCCTTGGAAGCTGGTGGAGTGCTTGTCAGTGTCTAAGGCAGCTGGATGGCCATGAGGGAAGTTGAGCCAGATGTCAATAAAGGGAATCCTTAGAGGACAGCTCTCTGACCAGGTAATAGCTTGTCAATAAGCTCCCTTGGCTTTTTTTTTTCTTGTGACATTTTCAATCATTCATAGAAAGTGTCAAAAGACTAAAAATCTCCTGCTTTTAGCTGGGTGGCTGCCTGTCTCCACAGCTTTTCCATCATCCTCACAAGATTCTATTTGTTGAGAAGCAGGGCATGAAAATTAGCCCTGGACTTTGCCTTGAATCTGTTAAATCCAGGTCTACCATGGTGAGTGCCAGCACCAGGCAGAAATCAAAGGCCTCCCTAACCTAGCCAGAACTCACAGATATAGCCTCCAGTCTTCACCTAGCATCAGATGAAGGTCTGTCTCTTGAGGGATAGATTTGCATTTTTCCAGCATTAGAATGGGCCTGGGAGCATACCTGCTTTACTCGTCTCCTGCTAAAGTATGCACAGATAATTGTAGCTGGGAGGCTCAGGTATGACCCAGTGATAACTGGTCTTCGTAAACAAGGGATTCTCTCTACTATCTCTCATTTCTCTACCTTAGCATCATAGCCTCTCTAGAGCCAGTACCTCAGATGAAGCCTCTTAGCAGAAAAATGCACTCTTGTAAAAAGAACTTTTGTTTTGACCTGTACCACTAGCTGTTGCATGGGCTTAGATGCTATGCTGAGATGATTTAGGTTCCCAAAGCTATGAAAATCATACCATACCTAGCTTAGCAGCAGCCTTGATAACAAAGGGACAGCCTTCATCAACACTATCCAAGCTTTGGCAGCACAGCATGTGGCAGGGCTCCATTCACTGGGAATGAAACAGAGTTGTAAACTCAGGACTTTTCCTTAGAATTCAATGCCAAAAAAAACCTATGGGAAGACTAATGACTCCAAGCCCAGAAGAGTGCCTTATAAAGAACCTCTCTGATAACCCCAGTGGCAGGAGAAATATGCAACTCATCTTTAACAGACTCTTTTCAGGTCAGCATCACCTGAGGATGGTTGTAGTAATCATGGTTTGTAAGTTCACTTTAGCCTTACGACAGCTCATAGCAGCGAATGACTTGATCCTAGCCTAGTGTTGTGCCAGTACTGGTGGAGCATGTGTATAGGATTGCTTTGTAAAATTGGTGCCTTCATGATGATTCTGCCCAAAGTCAGAAAGAATCCTTACATTCCTGACCACAGGCTGGTGACTCTGGGTAAGATGTCTACATGTACACCAGTCCTAGGGACAGGCTTTGGGGGGACAGACGCTTCTTAGATATTGAAATGCTCATGCTCATGATTTCCTGCATATCAACTACAGATTTGGTACAGATTTGGACTTTGGTCACTTTCTAGTGATGAAACAATAACAAAATACCGGTGCCAGATCTGTGCCAAACTTGCCCTTTCACAAATAACAGAGGTTTGACTACAGAACTAGAGAAAATAAACGGTCTACTTAGAATTTCTGACAAGACAGGTACAGACAAGACTATGAAGATTGAAAGAACTAATCTTTCATTGCTTAAATACCTACCACACATCAAGAACTTTCAAGAAATTATGATCTCACTCACCGGTCAACAACAATGGCCCAGAAAGTAACCAGTGTCAGTGAACTTTTAAACAGAGAACTTTTGATAGCTGTTTTAAGAAAACTTGTGACTTCAAGAAATCACAGTTTCAATATTCTAACAGAAATTTTACACAAAGATAAAGGCAGTGCTCAAAAAATAAATCAAATGAAAATCCTTGAGCTAAAGAATATGAACAGATTACAAGAATTGGATAGCTCAAACAGAATTGGAACATACACAAAGGAGGCAAAAGAACAAAGAAAGAAAGGGAATGAAGAAAACCTACAGAAACGTTAGGACAGCTTTAAGGTATCAAATATTCATGATATTGGGACTCAAGAGGAATTTGAGAACACCAATAGAGAGATCATAACAGAAAAATTCCCAAAGTAGAGAAAGATATAAACATTTAGGCATAGGAAAGTCAACCATTCAATTCAACTAAATCTATTCCAAGGCATGTTATGGTAGTATTCTCAGATGTAACAGATAAACAGACAATTCTCAAGGCAGCAAGAGGAAAGAAAAAGACTCATAAGGGTGTCACAGTTCTCCTGATTGCCAACTTCTCAGCAGAACCCTTATAGGCCAGTACAGAATGGCACGGGATTTTCATAAGGAAAAAAAATTGCCAGTGAAGTATACTGTATACAACAAAGCTATTGTATATCAATGGAAGGATAGACAGTCCCACTCAAACAAAAGCTGAAAGAATACAAGAAATGCGACAGAGAGTTCTTCAAACTGGAGGCAAGAACTACTAATGAGTAAGAAGAGAACAGCAGGGATACAAAACTTACTTGTGTGAGTAGCTGTGCTGATGAATTTAGGATGCTCTAACATTGCTTGCATGGTGCACAACTCATTTACCTCAGTAGTATGAAGTCTAAGAAGAAAAACACAAAAATAATGACAATATTAATATGATAAAAGACAGGCAATGTAAACATATATAAAGGGTCACCGAAAGTTCAAGTGTGGGAGAAGTGGAGTGAGTTTATAGCTTTGTTTTTTATTAGTATATGTTCTCTATGGGTTTTTAGTACGTTTTTTTCCCTCTTATTTTTATGATCATGTTATGCTATTTCAAAACAGCTTGTAAAAATCAAAAGATGTTTTTGTGTAAGCCTCATGGTAACCGTAAAGCAAAAATCTGTAATAAACAAACCAAAAATAATAAGCAAAGAATCAGAACAGACTACTAAAGTAAACTACTTAGCTACTGAGAAGAATATAATAGACTGAGGGGAAAATGGAAAAGGAACTACACTCAACTAAAGAACAAGTTACAAAGAGACTAAAGAAACAGTTTTCTTATCATCAAATTGCCTTAAATATCAATGGATTAAACTTTTCTATTGAAAGACATAACAAAACAACACCACACACACACACACACACACACACACACACACACACACACACACACACACACCCAAAAACACACACTCCAAACACACACAGACCCAAAATTTAAGACCCAACTATCTGCATAGCCTGCCATTGAAGTGCTGGAATAAGATGTCCCATCCACGTGCAAACCTGAAGAGAGCAGAAATGCTCACAAATAATTACATAAGATAGATTTAAAAATCAAAAGCAGTAAAAAAAGAAACAGGAGAACACTGAGTACCACTCAGTGGGGACAATTCAGCAAGAGTAACAGTTCTAAACCCATGTGCCAAATATAGGAACACCTACATGAAGAATAGTCCTCAAGGGATATATAGACTCCACTACAGTAATGATTGAAGACTTCAATGCCCCATTTTTAACAATGGAAAGATCCAGAATGATCCAACAACAGTAGGGTTAAATTGTGCTGTAGACAAAATGAACCTAATAATAGACATCCACAAAACACCTCACCTAACAACTACTGAACGTACAATCTTTCCATTAGCACATAGAACATTCTACAAGATGAATCACCTGATAGGCCACGAAATAAGTCTTAAAAATATAATAATAAACAGAACTCACATCAAGGATCTTTTTCTGAACACAATGAAGACAAGCGATGAAAAAAAAAGAAAGAAAACGTTGGGAACTATACAAATACATAGAAATTAAGTAACTTAGTCTTGAACAACCAGTAGGTCAAGAAAAAAAATAAAAGAAATTATTTTCTTCCTTGAAACAAATGAAAATGGATACAATATACTAAACACTAAGGAATACAACAAAAGTAGTTCTAATGGGAAAGTTTGCAACTTTTAATATCTATATCAAATAAAAAAGAGAAACATTGGAAATAAACAACCTTTAGGTTTGTTTCAAGGAATTAGAAACACAACAACAAGCCAAACCTAAAACTAGGAGATGAAAAGAAATAATAAATATCAGGTAAACAATAGAGACTGAAAAAAATATAAAAGATCAAAAAAATCATCTGGCTCTTCAAAGACATAAAGAAAACTGACAAACCCTTGGCCTAGTCTAAGAAAAAGAGAAAACTTAAAATGAAATATGAAATGGAAACATTGCAAGTGATACAAATATCATTAGGGAATATTATAAACAATTACACACTAACCAATCTGACAACTTAGATTAGATCACATCTTAGACACATATTTGACCAAGAAAGAATATAAAGAACCCAATAGCGTACCAGTAACAAGTAATAACAAGTAATTGAATCAGTAGTGTCTCTGATTAAAGAAAATCTAGGAACCAACTTTTTTGCTGAATCTAATATCAATTCTTACATTATTCAAAAAAATTGAAGAATGAACTATTCCAAACACTTTCTGTGACATCAGTATTACTCTGATACCCAAATCAAATAGGAATACAATAACAGAAAGAAGATGATAAGTTAGGGTTTTTGTTGTTGTTGTTGTTGTGGCAGTACAGAGGCTTGAACTTAGAGCCTGGGTTTAAGCTGTCCCAAAGCTATTTCACTCAAGGCTGGTACTCTACCACTTGAGCCACACCTCAACTTCCAGCTTTTAGGATGGTTTATTGGTGATAAGAATCCTACAGTTTTGCCTGCCCGGGCTGGATTTGATCACAGTCTTCATATATGAGCCTCCAAAGTAATTAGGGATACAGACAAAAGCCAGTGGTGCCTGACTAGTCTTTCATTTTTTGATGAACATAAATATAAAATTCCCTCAACAAAGAGCACAGTGGGTCATGTCTATAATCTCAGCTATCTAGAAGGTAGATATTGGGAGAACTTTAATTCAAGGTCATACCTTGAAAGTACCTTATGAAATAATGATGTGCTGACATATGTTTGTCAGACCAACTACAGAAGGCTTAAAAATAGGAGAAATGAGATCCAGGCTGAACTGAGAACAAATCCATCAAGACTCCCTCATGAAAAGTAATTAAAGAGAAAAGGGCTAGGACATGGCAAATTGGTAGGGCATCTCCCTAGCAAGCATGAGGTCTTGAGTTCAAGTCTGGATAGTGCCAAAAAAAATTCTCAATACGACTGAACTGAATCCAACAACACATCAAAATTACTCACCATGTTCAAGTAGGAGGAAAATATGGTTTCATGTATGTAAATCAACGTGTTAAATTGTGAAAGAAATTAGACCCCCCCACACCTCTCTTTAGTTACAAAAACCAACTGAAGATGGATTAGACATAAAGATAACATCTGAAGTGAGGATACTACAAAAGGAAAACATCTCGATAGGTAGAAAATGGAATCAGCAAAGATATTTAGATAGCATCTTTGAAACAAGAGCAAAAATAGACAAATGTAGTTTGTAAATCTAAAAACTGCTCTGCCTGGCAATGAAAAGAATCATCAGAGTGAAGGACAGCCTACAGAATGGGTGAAATATTGGCAAACTATAAATTAAACAGGATAAATACCCAGGATATAGAAGAAACTCAAAAATCTCAACAGCGTAAATTACATAATTAAAAATAAATGGCAGCCCTAAACATGTATTTCTCAAGAGAAGAAATGCCAGTGGCTAAAAGGTATGTGAAAATATATTCAGAGCCATGATGATCCCAGGATTTGTACTTGCTCTGCACTTATGTGGCCTGATTGCTGTCATTCTACCATGTGAGTCATGGCTCCAGCCAGATTTTTGATCGTTAATTGGAGGTGGAATTTCAGGTTTTTCTGCCTGAGCTCACTTTGAACCATGACTCTCCAATTTCAGTCTCCTGAGTTGCTAGGATTACAGGCGTATTTATCTACCAGCATTGGTTAAGACTGGCTCTCCCTACACTGAAAAGAAGCCATTTGCTAGTGCCTCATGCCAGTAACCCTAACTATTCAGGAGGCTGAGACCTGAGGTCCCCATTCACAGCCAGCCCAGCAAAAGCCCATGAGGCTCTTACCTCTGATAAACTACTAAAAACAAGTCAGAAGTGGAGCTCAAATGGTAGAATGATAGCTTTGAGTAAAATAAGCTCAGGGACAGCCCCTGGGCCTTGAGTTCAAGCTCCAGGGCTGTCAGAAAAAGAAAAAATAATGGAAACAATAACAAGGCCCTCTTGCTAGGATTTGGAAAAAAGCAAATCCCAGCACACATGTTGGTGGGAATATAATTTAGCATAGCCATTATGGAAATTAGTGTGGGGTTTTCTGAACCATCTAAAAGTAGAACTGCCTTATGATCTAGCATCCTGCTGTTGGGGATATGTCCATAGAAAATGAAATCCATATATCAGAGACACATCTGTTCTTTCTAGGGTATTGCCACACTACTTACAAAGTGCTCATCAGTTGATGAATAGATGCAGAAAGTACAGTATGTGTATATAATGAAAAACTATTCAGCCATAACAAAAGAATTCCTGACGTTTGTGCCTACATGGATGGGACTACGAATCAATTCTTGATGTGAAATAAACCATGCTCAGAAAAACAAGTACCACATGTTCTCAATCATATGTAGAATATTTCAGATTACTCTCAGAGAAATTCAGAGTGGAAGGCTGGGAAAGATTTATCTATGGCTGATAACTTTCAGTTAAATAGAAATTGAAACAAACTGCTGTGTGGTAGCACAGCAGATAGACTATAAAAAAGTGATTGTGAACTAACAGAAGAAAAAGTCTTGAATAGTTTTCCATAAAGTATTGAGTGTACACATAGATAGTATGTGTGGATTTAAGGATGGAATCATAGAATATGTTATTTATATGTACATTTTTATGTCCTTATTTACTAAACATGGTAGTGTGCTAGCCTAGCACTATAGGGCCTATTTTCAATCCCCAGCACCACACCACACAATAGAGGTGAAAGGTAGTGTCATTCATTATTTTTCCATTGTCATCCAACAGGCTTTAACAAAAAAGTGAGCTAGTAAAAAGTAATGTTTGATTGTACTGGGGTTTGAACTCAGTGTTTGCTTGCTAGGTAAACATCACTACTTGAGCCACTTCCAAGCACTTTTGTTTATTTTTTCAGATATAAGCTCACATTTTTTGCACAGTTAGTCTCAGTCTGTGATCCTTCTTTCTTTTCTTTTTTTTTTTTTTTTTTGCCAGTCCTGGGCTTGAGCTCAAGGCCTGAGCACTGTCCTTGGACTTTCTCAAGGCTAGAGCTGTACCGCTTGAGCCTCAGCACCATTTCCGGCTTTTTTCTATGTATGTGGTACCATGGAATCGATCCTGGGTCGTCATGCATGCTAGGCAAGCACTCTACCACTAGGCCAAACTCCCAGCCCCTCAGTCTGTGATCCTTCTATGTAACTTTCCTGTGTAGTTGGAATTACATTATCCGAATAGTTTGTCCCTCAGATACACACATCTACTGTCACATTTCTAGATTGTCTCAGTTTGCTATTTAATCCCTACTTCTTAGCCTCCACTGTTACTCATTTTGTGGATATCTTCTGGCTACCTCCTTTAGTTGGGTTGCATCAAATCTAGCTAGAACTACAGAGAGCTTAAGCAGATGGAAATGCAGTATGTAAATGGGCTGGTTTGGCAGCCCACTTAGGTCTTCAGAAACCCATATCCATTCTAGCACTCTGGCCAGTGTTCTTAGGATGCCTCCCTGGTTTCAAGATGGTTTTCTATCCCTAGTGGCATATTTGTGTTTCAGACTGGAAAAAGAGGAAGTCAAAAGCATTTGTAGTTGAGGTGGCCACTTTTGAAGAGCTTTCCCAGAATCCCCAGCACGGGATTAGAGACATATCACAAGGCTTCCTGTCTGTGCAAGGAAGACTGGAAAATGTAGTTCTTAGTTTAAAAAGGTGAGCATGTATCTACCAGAATAGCCTTGTTGTTCTATTGGTTAAAACAACAGCAACAAAGCCAGAATCACAAGGGGCATGGCTCTAGCTTAGCCCTGTGCAGCAAGTGTGAGGCCCTAAATGTCAACCCACTACCACCAAATAATACAGTTGAACACACATGTTGTTCAACCCAGGCTTGCAGCCACCTTTTTTCTCTCTAGAGCCCTTGTGCACTATCATCTTCCTGCACCATCATTGCTACAGACAATTACTACTGTGCTCTACTCTGGAGACCTCTAGGGAGCCAAATCACACGCCCAGTTCATTCATGTGGGGATCTCTCTAGCACACTGGTTCTCAAACTTGTCTGTACATTGGAATCACCCAGGAAATTATCACTGCTACTCAAGCCTGGATGGCTCCTCTTCAGAAAATGATTGATCTGAGTCTTGGCCTGGGAGTTTCAAAGCAAATTCTCAGGAGAATCGCTCAGCCATGTTCCAGGGCCTGTGGGCTACCAGTGAGACTCTGCCAAGAATGGCCTTAAACTTGCCACGGGCAACTTGGTGACCTGGGTCAGAATGAGAAGAACCACACTAGACACTTTCCTCCTTAGCAGAAGCTCTCTGGTGCAGCATGGGAGTCCTGCTTGTTCTTACCGCCTAGAATGTTAAAGTTGATGCCACTTAGGCCCACTGACTGACAGACGGCAAAAAGGAAGCTATTCAAAGCCAAAGATTAAGAAAAGGGAATAATTTAATCTCCACAGGCTTGTAAAACACTAGTAATTGCCATCTAGATTTGGGAAGGTCTTTGCAAGGGATTTTCTCTCTGGTGGCATTTGTACATCTTCCAGGCCTTCTTAGTGTGAGGCCTTGCTCAACAGCTGGATGGATTTTCACCTTTTAACTAGAGGAAGTGGTAGATAAGAGTGTGGGCAGGGGATGGGGCGAGGCTTCTCAGAGTCAGAGTTTAATGGCTTTTCTCTCTGGAAATAGCCCATGGATTGTTCAGATTCTTACTGGAATTTTTGTTTCCAATGTGTGCCAGTGTGCATGCAGACAGGGGAAGACAGGAAAGAGAGAGGAGTCTTGCTATGTATTTCTTGAACCTATGATCTTTTGCCTCAGCCTCCTAAATCAGAAATATCCCCTACCACCACTACACTTGTCTGAGTTCAAACTATCCAGATAATTCTGGATGGGTGAGTGTGTTGTATTAAGTGTTGCCTACTTTTAATTTAAAAGATTTTTCACTAATAATAATTTAATAACATTGTTTTGCTTTTAGGTTTGAGCAAGACAACTCACTTATAATCAAAATGCATTCATTTTAAAGGAGTTGTTAGCAATGTGTGTGTGTGTGTGTATGAGTGTGTATGTGTACACGTATGTACATACACTGGGACTGGGCCTTGAACTCAGGGTTTTGAGCTTAGAATTCTTACTTGGCTTTTTCTGCTCTCAACTGGTGTTCAACTATTTGACGCGTATCTCCACTTCTGGCTTTTTGTTGGTTGTTTGTAGATACTCATCTCAAAGACTCATCTACCTTGATTAGGATTACAAGTGTGAACCACTGGCACCTGGCTCTGACTCCGCCTTTTGTCTGAATTTAAGAAGGATTTGCAAGCCCAATATTACCTCACCATGGGCACTGTAGCAATAGCAGAAACATAGGTATGTAAATGCCAAAAGTTACCTGAGGACCAACTCTTCTAGCCTGACTGTGTGGCTATGGGGGAGGAGGGTCTTTTGAGCTGATACAGGGAAGTGATCGGCCTTCAAGATTTACAGCCCCTTCTCTTCTTTTCAAAGATGTTGAGTTAGAGTCTTGCCCTGTAGCCCTGGCTGTTCTCAAACTACCTCTGTCTCTCAAGTGCTGGGATGACAAACGCGTGCTAATATACCTAGCTGTTTTGAATATGACATCTGGGAAAGTTTAGGCATGATGATAGAGAAAATGGCTGACCCCTTTATGCCCACAGTGGCCTCTGTGCCTTCCCTGATCTACACTGGAGTGTTAGTCTCTAGTGCTACTTGTTGTAAGCCAAGATTTATTTCTTTTTAACAGTAAAAAAAATTGTTTTAAAAGCCAACATGGAGTGTATGCATTGAGATTATGAGATCTGCAGAATCTCGGGGGTCCAGATCTGTGTTTCAGGTTGCCCTGAAGCTTGGTAGTTCAAAATTTTCTCTTTCAGAATTCTCTTCTGCATCCATTAGGATCAATCATCTAATGGGTCAGAGAGTCTTAAAATGTCTTGAAATACCAGTTCTTGTCACAAGTACTGCAAGAAGACTATGGAAATCAATGCCATTTCTGATGTGTGATAGCCACACCCTTCAGCAAAGAGGCAAAGGCTACGTATATCCCTATGATCAAATGGAAATATGTCTGTTGGAAATTGTTGATATGGAAGTGGTTCCTCTGGAGAAGATATAGGGTGGAAAGGGTGGCAGAGTCGCCAATGACAGGACTTGATTTATATTTCCAGGAACCTCTTTTTTTTCCTTTTTTCTTTTTTTAATTGTAATTAATAGAAGGGTTACATTTATATTCACCAGATAGAAGGTGCATTATTTCACAAACATTGATACCCTTTCTCATGTCATGGTCCCTATTTCCCTCCTCCCTCCCGCCCCACCCCGCTCATCTTGATTTCCCCCCTTCCCTATCCAATTTTAAATAAACCAGGAACCTCTTAAGGTTACACTTAATGAACCATCAGATGGTGTATTTTAGTTTGAAATGGACATGACATCATGCAAGAAGAAGCAAGCACAAGAATGTTACCCCCAAAAGATGATTTAACTCACCATTTGCACACCTATAGACATATCAGTATACGCTTTACAGTAGTCAAACTGGATACCAGTGGCTCCTGCCTGTCATCCTAGCTACTTAGGAGGCTGAGATCTGAAGATGACAGTTCTAAGCCAGCCCAGCCAGGAAACTACATGAGACTCTTATCTCCAATTAACTGCTAAGAAGCCAGAAGTGGAATTTTGGCTAAAGTGGTAGAGTGCTAGCCCTAAACAAAAAAGCTCAAGAATAACACCCAGCCCCTGAGTTCAAATGCCACGACCAGCACATGAACACAAGCAAGTTAGTTAAATGTCCAATGGTTAAATAAAATATGACGTCTAAAAATAAAACTTTATTTACTCCTGAAAAGGAAGGGAGTGGGGGATAATGAGTGAAGGCAAAATGATGTACTTTGGTGTTTTGGTGTTTGACACAGGGCTGGCCTAAAGCAGCACTGTTCCTTCTTGCTGGAAATGGCATAGAATTTGATAGATTTGGAGAAATGTATTTCTGCCTTTCATATTTAGACTAGAGGTTGAATTTGGTTTGCACAACTTTGAAGTCCAATGGGGAGAAGCTGGATATGATGGAACATGCCTGCACCCCAGCTATGCAGAAGACTGTGATTCAGATAGCAGTTTCAGGTCAGACCCAAAACAAAACAAAACCATTTGTGAAGTCAGGCACCAATGGCTTATGCCTATAATCCTAGCCACTCTGGAGACTGAGGATGATGGTTCAAAGCCAGATAGTCCCTATGAGACTCTTATCTCCAACTAACCACTCAAAAATTAGAAGTGGCACTGTGGCTCAAATGGTATTGTGCTAGCCTTGAGCACAAAAAGGCTCAGAGACAGTGCCCAAGCCCTCAGTTCAAGCCCTACAACCCCAAAAAAAAGTTTGTGAGAGCCTGTCTCAAAGAAAAAAAGTGGGTGTCTGTGATAGCACCAAGCCCTGAGTTCAAATCCCATTACCATCACCACCAAAATAGGAAAAAAGAGATAAGAAAATACGAGAGTAGGACAGAAGTGATTTGAAGAGATGCTAGGCTGTACTGTATTAGTTTGTTAGCGTTGCCATAAGAAGTTACCCCAAACAGGGGGCTGGGAGTTTGGCCTAGTGGTAGAGTGCTTGCCTAGCATGCGCAAATTCCTTGGCACCACATATACATAGAAAAAGACAAAAATGGTGCTGTGGCTCAAATGGTAGAGCTCTAGCCTTGAGAAAGCCCAAGGACAATTTTCAGGCCCTGGGTTCAAGGCTCAGGATAGGCAAAAAAAAAAAAAAGAAGTTACTCCCAAATAGCCAGACCAAACAAAGTAGAACAATAGAACAATGGATTCTCTCACAGCTGGAAACCAGAAGTCTGAAACTAAGGTGTTGCAAGTTATTGACCCATGCATTCTTCCCTAAGAAACAACCTCCTGTGCCTCTCCCAGGGTCTCATGGCACTAGACATTCCCCAAACTGGGCTGTGGAAGTTCAGTCCATGTTTCTGGCCTCCTATCACCTTCTTTCCTGTATCTGAGTCTCTCTGATTTCTACTGATCTTGTTGAAAGACAGCTGTCCCCTACTCTAGAGTGGCTCATCTGTTCAGCTGATTAAGAACTTGCACATAGCTCTTTGAGGACTGTTCCTCAATGAATAGTATCTGACTGTACTTTTTTCAGATACTTCAGCAAGAAAATTGGCAATGTGCTATGACATCTTGGGTGCCCTATTAGCCAAGTTCTGTTGTACATGTCTGTCCTCTTGGCCCAGAATTTACCCAGAGTGGCCCAGGAACTAAGTCTCATGTTTCTGCCTCCCCATGGGCTGTGCTCCTTCCCACCTTCTCACCAAGTTGCAAACCCTGCTTCTGAGCATGAGCATCTGGAGAAGTTAGGCATTCAGAACAGTTATACACATTCACAGACCAAAAGTTCCCAATTGCCAATCCAGTGTCCCTGCTCAAAGAGTGCTTTGAGAGTCACTGTGCTATAAGACATAGGAGAAGAGCTTGAGAGTTAGATGGCGAAGCTTCCCACATTCCTGGCAGCCTTTACAGGCTATTTCCAAAGAAATTTTATCAGCCTGTCAACATTCTCACCAATCCCTCTTACCTTCCCAGTGTTGTAGGCCTGACAAAGTGCAGACAAATGTGCTACTCACAGCCCCTCTGCCAGGAGCTATCTAGGCCATTTTTCATGTCTTATGGCCAAAGAAGATGATGGCAGCAACTACTAGGCAGCTGAGCTGTGGGCCCCAGCTCTGTCAATTTTTATTTTAATCCTCCTTTATTCACAGTTGGATTTCATTTAGGCTTGGCCTTCTTTCCTGTTCAGATGCCAGGTCTGCAGCCCACACCAGCGGGCAGGACTGCCCTGCACTCTCATGGAGAGCAGTCTGGCTTCCGTGTGCACTCCATCTTCTTGAGCAGCTCCCAGTCAGTCCTCCAGCAGCTGTTCAAGACCTAGCAGCAAGGAATTCTGCCTTGCTTTTTTGTTTCATGCACTAGAAATAGATTACTGTATTTCTCACATTTATTTTGTGTGTGTGTGTGTGTGTGTGTGTGTGTGTGTGTGTGTGTGTGTGTGTGTGTATACATGCTAGTACTGGAGCTTGAACTCAGGGCCTATGGAATGTCCTTTAGCTGTTTTTGCCCAAGGCTGGCACTCTTCCATTTGAACCATACCTCCACTTCTGGCTTTTTTGGTTACTAATTAGAGATGAGAGTTTCACAGACTTTCTTGAACCTCAGTCTTCAGATCTCACTTTGAGTAGCTAGGAGATTACAGGCATGAGCTACCTGTACTAGTCTGTTTCGTGTTCTTGACGAGGAGAAATGGACAGCATTGTAGATTTCCAGTATGATAACCCCCTTGGAGAGACTTTTAAAGGGAATTAATAAGGTATTTTGGATCTAGTCTACTCAAGTCAGAAAATGCCTTCGTTAGTAAGCAACTTATCTCGGGTCATATGTGAAGTCTCATGGGGTGGGAGTGAGGGGGCTGTAGCTAAGGCGACATATCTGAAGATTACATTTTTGAAGTTAGCTGGGACAGGAAAATCTGCAAGTCTTATCTCCAATTAACCAGCAAAAAAAAAAAAAAAGGAAAGTGGAGGTGTGTGGTAGAGTGCCAACCTTGAATGAAAAAGCTAAGAAATAATGCCCATGAAATAAGGAAGTCAGGTCTGCTTGGCACCATATTGGCCTGGCATCTCAGGCTATCCTGAGCAATCTGGCTGCTGCCTAATGTGTACCCTGGCACTATGCTCAGTGACAATGTCCTCCTCTTCCTAGTGTCTTCTTTTACAGTTATGTTGCTAATGCTTGTTGTTTCTAATTTTTTTTTTCTAAATCAGAAAGATTACAGCTCCCTTATCCTCAGCAAGCAGATAGAAAACCTTAAGTCCAATATTTGGAGATTTCTCAACCCTGGGAGCCAGAACACGAGTTCTGGCTCTTTTCAACCTAGGCTGAAATAAGGGAGGGTAGTTGTCAGCTAGTATCAAAAGCAGAAGTGGTGTCCAGGTTATCTCAGCTTTCCTGAGAAGTCACAGCAATCTTCAATAGGGAACAGTGGGTGGAGTCCCCTTAACCAAAAATGCCCGGACCAGAAATAGGGTGGGCTATTTGCATATCATGAGTAGATTTTAAGGATATGATACAAGATGCATGCTGCACATACCTTGTTACCCATGTCTACCTTTATTATCTTGTCTTTAGCACACCTGTGTTTTTGACTATCACAGGATGTCAAGCATGGAATTTTATACTTGGGCCCAAACAGTTTCAGATTTGATCTATTTCCAAATTTGGATTGCAGGTTGGGGATGCTCAGCCTGAGCTGAAATTACTTTCTAGTAGATACTTAGAATCTTAGATACTTAGATACTTAGAATGCTTCTACTGACAAGCATTGACTTCTAACCTAGGCCTGCAAAAGTCCAGAGGGGAACTAAAACTAAAGAAAAAGCTTGGCATCCTCTTCTACTTTTTACATCTGTCTCCTTTTTCCTGATTCTCTCTCTGTAACCACCTTGGATCTAAGAAAATAAAAATCAGGGTGGGACAGATAAGCTTCTAGGGACAAGATCCCTCTCCCCTCACTGTCCCAGACAACAATATCTTCCCTATCTTGCCCAGAGGACTCCCTTCAAAGCATGATAGCCAGAAAACTTCCCTGGAACCTCTCAGTGAGGCTCAATAAGACACACCTGTGGTAGGGATTGTTTAATAATTATACCCGGCTTTCAACCTGGTTCCATTTTTTTTCCTCTGTACTCTGAATAATGGGTCCATAAGTCCACTTTGCTTCTTCCTGTAGTGCGTCTGTGCCACATAACAGGTTTCTTGTTGCCTTTCATTATTCTCCTTATGTGGCACAATGAGGCCAGGGACCAGATCTGGTATGTTATAATCCTGTAGTTGGTCCCCTGGCCTAAGCCTGTTACAAAACTTAAATCAAGCAAGCACTATAAAATGGTGGTATCAGCCAGGCACCTGTGGCTCACATCTGTAATCCTAGCTACTCAGGAGACTGACATCTGAGGATTGTGGTTCAAAGCCAGCGCAGGTGGAAAAGTTGAGAGACTCTTACATCCAATAAATGACTGAAAATGCTGAAAGTAGAGCTTAAGCGATACAGCATTAGCTCTAAGCACAAAGAGGCTCAGGGACAGTGCTGAGGCCCTGAGTTCAAGCTCCAGGACTGGGGGAAAAAGTGATATATAGCTTCTTGAAGTTTCCTAATACTTTCAGCCAGGTTTTGCCAAGGTCTCTCTCCCTGTTTATTGCAAATTACTAATTGTCCTAAGCAATCTTTGGTCTATTCTGAGTCATGTACTTGTACAGGAAAGTGTTTATTGAAATTCCCAAACCTTTCCAATCACATATTCTGATGACCTGAACTTATATCTTCCTTCCTTCAATCTCTTTCAAGCATTGTTCCTCCATTGCTCCTGTTTCATCTTGTTTCCAACATTTGTATCCCAACATCTGGCACTCTTCTTCCAGATCGACTATGAACAAGCCAGCACTTCCCAGTTAGAGGGAGGCTGGAGAGTTGTCTGATATTGGTCAGGTGTTGGCAAATGTTTTCTGTAAAGATCCAGACAGTAAATATTTTAGACGTTGCAAGTCACATGGGCTCTGTGGGAGCTATTCAAATCTGTTCTCGAGAGTGCCAGAGGAGCTGGAATCCATAAGTAAATGAATGGGTGGGTCATCCAATAAAACTTTGTTTACAAAAACCAGGTTGGATTTGGCTACTGGGTAGTTTGCCAACTCCGGGCTTAGACAAAATGTGGTCTAAGAGCAGGGCACCCTGTGTCTCCAGTGAAAGTCCTGGGTCTGTAGGCAAGGTGACAGTAAGTAGTGAGCCTGTGGCTGGCATATTGGGTCAGTACTAACCACAGAACCACTCAAAGCTCTTGTGACAGTACAGAAACTGTGCTTTTGGGTTATTCTTAAGACTACAGGTGAGGAATTTTCCCTTTGACTATTATTGGCTAAAGATTAGTGACACTGACCAGTGATTTTAGCCAAAGGGTTTTACTAATTCTATAACTCACCAAATTATACAACTTTCAACTGTTCTGTCTCGTACAACTTGATGGAAGGACCAGTAGAGGGCTGAACTAGTCAGAGGGTGCTGTGAGCCAGACCACCTGCACTGGGTATATGTTAATTTGTTTGGAAATATTTATCTATGCACACATAGACAGGGCTCTTGATGAGCAACTATATTTGTACTGCACTTACATGCTCCCCCCCCACCCCGCCTTTAATGCAATCAGTGCACATTATAGAGGCATGAATATGCAAATGTTGAATAAAGCTTGAATTTTTTAATTAAAAAAAAGTGAAATCAGGGGAATTACAAGCATGCAATTTAACATTTTAAATACGAAATGAAATGTTCTCCTTCATTCCCATTCATCATGGTGGATTTTGTTGATATTCACCATGGAACTTGATTATTTTATCCTGATCTGTTTTTAAAGGAGTTGGTTTGGGTTGGGATATAATCTAATAGAGGAAGAATAGAAGACAGGAGGATTTCCTTTACAAATGCATATGTCCAGGATATCTAAGCACTAAGCCTCCTAAAGTTTAGGCGCTCCCTGGGGAGTAGAGACTCAGTATAGCTTCAGCAGTACCCCAACCTACCTCCTTTCCTATTTCTTTTTCTCACTAATGTATACTTTAATGTTAAATTCAGTGAACTGATCGTTAGTCTACACCTTTTCTCCCTTGCCCCTAAATATTTGAGAGAACACCTACCAAAGCCTCCATGAGAGACTCAGACATGGCCTTACCCCTTCTCCCCCTTGAAGCCTAGAGGTAGGTTTTAAATTAAACAAGGACACTCGGGCAGAAGTATTTCAAATAAACTGCCACATCATTAGAAAGTATAATTACTATTGATATCATGAGCAGCCACTGAGCCAGCTGCTTATACCATGGAAGATTCTAAACTCCAAAGAGCCTGGCCTGGGTCTTTGTAATTTAATTATGGACATCACTGAATCCCACACGAGGAAATGTTTAATAAGTAATCAGCCAATTGCAATGCGGACTCTTTAATCCCAAACCAGGACCGAGGCCTCCTTGCACCATGGAGCCTGAAGATTGAGAAGTGTTTACCCTTTTACCAAGGAGAGTCCGGGGGAGCCTGCGTTTAGTCCTGGGGGAGAATAATGCAACTGTTATAAACTGCTGGGTTGCATCAATTTAAAAGTAATTTTTTCTGAATTAAGAGAAAATTAAGTGGGGAAAACACTTCCTTTTAGAAATTTAATTCCCAACTGAGTATTTCTTTGTTGATACCCCTCACAAACACATGAGCAAGAAGCTGCTTTGTGTATCAAACACATTGACTAGGTCAGAAAAAGACTCATTTTTATCTGTTATTCTCTTTCTTTCCTTTCTCTCTCCTTCCTTTCTTCCTTCTCTTCCTTCTTTTCTTCCTCTTTTTCTTTCTTTTGTTTTCTTTTTTCTTTCTTCCTTCTTTTTTTTTTTTTTTTGTCGGTGGCGGAGCTTGAATCTGGGCCTGGGTGTTGTCCCTGAGCTCCTCAGCTCAAGGCTACTTCCCTACCCCTTGAGCCACAGTGCCACTTCCGGTTTTTGAGTGGTTAATTGGAGATAAGAGTCTTACAAACTTTAGTGCCCAGCCTGGCTTGAACCACGATCCTCAGACCTCAGCCTCCTGAATAGCTAGGGTTACAGGCGTGAGCCACTGTGCTTAGACTTTCTTGCTGCTTTTTGTTTTGTTTTGTTTTGTTTTTTTCTTGGGTTCCTTTCTTCTCTTTTTTAGGCTTAAATTCAGGGCTTAGCACTATCCCTTACCATATTTGCTCAAGGCTAGAACTCTACCACTTGAGCCACAGCTATACCTCCTGGCTTTTGGGTGGTTAACTGGAGATAAGAGTCTCATGGATTTTTCTGTTTGGGTTGGTTTTGAACCTTGCTCCCCAGATCTCAGGCTCCTGAGTATCTAGGATTATAGTATGCTAAAAGTATTTTTTGTTGTTGGTGGTGGCAATCATGGGGCTTGAACTCAGGGTTTGGGCATACTCCCTGCGCTTTTCTGCTCAAGGCTAATGCCCTACCACTTTAAGGCATAGCACCACTGCTAGTTTTCTGGTTGTTAACTGAAAATAAGAGTCCCATAGACATTCCAGCCCAGGCTGGATTTGAACTGCAATCTTCAGCTCTCAGCCTCCTGAGTAGCTAGGATTACAGGTTTGAGCCACCAGCACCACTCTAAAAGTCATTCTTTAAACATTTTTTTCTTCTCCTTTCCTTCTTTCTTTATCCTCTTCTCTTTATCACCTTTTGGGGACGGAACCTATGGCCTTGTTGGGCAAAAATTCTACCACTGAGCTATACTCCAGTTCTCCAGAAGGACTATTTTTTAATAAGTCCTCATATGTGTGTGTGTGTTGGCTCAAGTGGTAGAGTGCTAGCCTTAAGCAAAAGATGCTCAGGGATAGTGCCTAAATTCAAGCCCTGGTAGTAGCACGCGTGTGCTTCTTTTGCTCAAGGCTAGCACTCTACCACTTGAGCCACCACTCCACTTCTGGCTTTTTGCTGGTTAATTGGAGTTAAGAGTTTTACAGAATTTCCTGCCCTGGCTAGCTTCAAACCTTTATCCTTAGATCTTAGCCTCTTGAGTAGCTAGGATTACAGATGTGGGCCACTGGCCCACATAAATGAGAAAGATGAGCTGTTTGAAGAACTATATTATACGAAACATACTATACAGTTGCATACCATGCTCTGTTCACACAATTCTCTACCTACTTTGGTCTGGGCCACTCTGTTAGTGTTAAGAAGACATTGCATGTACAAACACACTCATGTTGCAATGAAACAAAAAGTTCTTGTGTTGGATGTGCAGAAAGATCCCAAGTCTCATATTTACTACTACTGCTACTACTACTACTACTACTACTACTATTATTATTATTATTATTGTAGTAGTACTTGTGTTTGAATTTAGGCTTTATGCTCGCTCAGTTTACTTACTTAGCTGGCATGCTGCCATCTGAACCATGCCTCCAAATTTGCTTTTTCTAGTTACATAGGAGACATAGTCTCTAGGATTTTTCTATACACTCTGGCTTGGACCTGTATTTCTTCTAATCTCAGTTTCCTGAATAACTAGGATTATAGGCATGAATCATTGGTCCTTAGCTTTAATGATCCTTTTAATCTAGAAAATGAGGAATTCTATGTGCAAGCCATTGCAGATACACCATCACTCTCTCCCTCTGCCACCACAGGTTGGTTGAGGTCTGTTTCCAGGTGTGTACTCAGTCATCCTCAAGCTCTTAGGGCTTCTTGGGAGCAGGTATTTCACTTGGGCCCACAATCTGGACATGGGTTGATCCCAGGTATGTGTAAAGCAGTATGCTTCTGCATGACAACACAGCAAGGAGCGCTAGAGATGCTCTGTCAACCTGCATCACTCTTAGTTTATCTACAGCTGATGCCTTTGAGTCATCTTATGGAGAATCAGGGCAACCTGAATACATTTCTCCCTTGCAGTACAGATGGAGACCAGGAAACCTAGCAGATGCACTGAAGCTAATCAGGCAGAGGCACAGCAGGGTAACAAAAAGCCAGAATTCACATGCCTTCGTGAACCTTAATTAAAGAGCTCCGTGCCTCCTTTTGTTTTATTGGCTGCCAGTGTTTGGGCTCCTATTGTGACAGTTTTTTCCCCCTTAAGTAACTATCATTTTGCTGTAATAATCTAATGAAGAGTGAGAAGAGGCCCATGTCTATGACAGAGCAATGATGGTTGTGGCTGACGAAGGATTAAGTTGCTACTGGCTGTACCATTATAAACCTACAAGAAGAGCAAGCACGAGAGAGGCTGGAGAGAGGGTAGAAGGGATGCAGGATACTTCTGCATGCATCCTGCCCTGGTTTATACAAAAGTCAACAATTACCAAATGTCCTTAAAGCAAGAGAGAGCTGAATTATTGAGCAGGCTCTTAACAGCAGGCAAGTGAAAAGACATCTGCAGATTTGTGTTTCACACCCCAGTAATAAATACAGTGTTGAGAGAAGAAATCTGTCCCAGCAAACTCAGGGGATGGGGACAGGCATTGCTTTCACTCTTTGGGCACTGCAGAGATTGGAGGTAAAGGTTGCTGGCTGGGTCTCAGGGCCTTCTGAATGAGCTAGAAAGGTGGTATGTGAGGAGATGACGATGCTCATAAATAGCCAGGCTCCCTGGAGTTGAGAGCTTAACCTATATTGCCCCCCCAACCCCCAGCTGCTCCGGAGGAGCCAAAAAAAATTGGTTTCTGTGGAGAAGAGGTGATAAACATATATCCATGCCAAATTTATATTTTGCAAGATGCAAAGGTTTCTAGGATGGATAGTTGTGATGGTTACAACCACAAAGTGAGTGCATTTCACATTATGGAACGATGCATTGAAAACCAGTGGAAATAGTAAATTGTGGTGTGGTTTTTGCTACAATTTTAGTCTCTAGGGCAAGTCTTAGTGGCACATGCCTATAATCCCAACCATTTGGATGGTGAAATGAGGAAGATCCCTGGAAAACAAACTAATGCTAAAAGTGCTCAAATGGTAGTACACTTGTCCCACAGTCACAAGACCCTGAATTCCAATTTCAGTGTCACCAAAAAAACAAAGGTACTACAGTCAGGAAATGAAGGGTATCAGCATGTCCTCTAGGGTAAGCACCTAGGAGGCCAGAGTGAGCGCCTGTTTCTTTCCCTTTCTCTGTCTAGTTCTTTGAAGAGTCGTGAACAGCACTTGAATGTATTCAGTACGTGTTTCCAGTGCTTAGTTTTATGGATGTCCAGTATCAGATGCATGGCTGAAAGGCAATGAAAGGAGCTATTGCAGCCTCTTCTGGCCACTTCTCATAGCTATGGCAGATAGATATCTCAGAGAAATGATCCTCAAGGAGGAAGGACTTCTTTTGGCTCACAAGTTCACAGGTTTCTGTCCATGGGCTGGCTCCATTGCTGAGGGCCTGAAGCAAAGGCCCTGCAGAGAATACATGGTGGAGCAAAGCAGCTCACCTCACAGCAAACAGGAAACAGAGAGAATTAATTATGCCTATGCTGCTGTGCCTTCTCCTTGACTCACATTCACTTGTTTCTCTGGGGTGTGAACTCAGGGCCTGCTCCTTGCTAGTCAGCTCTTCTACTACTTGCTTGGGCCTCATTCCTAGCATCTTCACTTTCACTTTTGAAGACTAGGTTCCCAGCTTTGTGTCCAGATTTGGTCGTAGACAATGATCCTCCTATCTATTCATCTCATGTAACTAGTATGTCAAGTATTTAGCACGATGCCTACTTTATTTGCTGAGATATGGTAGGATCTGACTAACTTGTTGCCTGGAGTTGGCATCAAAATTGGCAGACCTGTCAATCTCTGCCTATTGAGTAGTAGTGATTACAGGCACGAACCACTGTGCCTAGTACACTTTCCGACATTTTTTATTCATCCAGGTCCCCATCGTATCGAGTGGGTAAATGCCAGATCTCCTTCCTCCCATTTCCTTAGTTAATCTTCTTTGGAAAGGGGCTCAGTAGTGTAATTTGCTAATGGCATAGACCCTCCTCAGTCTAATCAAGTTGACAATTGACATTACCCATCATACAGCCTAAGAGCTTGCAGGGAAAGGTGGTTGAGTATCTTTAGAAAAAGCGTGAGTATCAGAATGGGAAGACCTCAGTTTTATTGTAAGTCCACATTTAAAATTCAGAAGTTTGTTGGCTAAGACAGTTAACCCTTTCTTCTTTCACTTCCCAGGATAATCGTATTGGTTGGGTGAAGGGCTGCTCATGAGTCAAAGTCTGGAGGACTTGTCCCCTTATATCTTATCCCTTCTAGATCTACATAGATTCCTCTGTCTGTAAGATGGACTCAAATTCTTCTTTTTGTCACCTCCTCCAATTGTGAGGATTTGAGAGATCCAGAGATGTACAAATGGAAGATATTTAGGTAGTCTTGAGGGAGTGATGTTATCCCTATGTTAAAACAACAACAAGAAGTAAAACCCAACAACAACAATAAAAAAACAAAAACCAATAAACAACACCACCTACTCTTAATTCAGTGCCCCCAGTGTGGCTCTGCAGAACTGTGCTCACTCACATGTCACTAAGAGCCTGCAATCACAGTAGCCCAGGCTCAGTGACCTTAGTCGGACATCCTGCAGTGCCTGCTTGACTTGCAGATCTCTGCTCTTGTCCCCCAGCTCTTGGACCATCTGGCTTTCTATCCTGGATTGTGATACTGACCTGTGGTCTGCCATGTTTCTGTGACCTGGTGAACTCTTCCCCACATGCTTCTCTATAGAACACAGTGGTCCCAGAATATGACAGAAATGAGTCTTGACATGTGTGAGTTGAGGCCTGGTGTTCAGTCAATTACAATTAGTTAGTTATTAAGTCAGACCCAGAAAGTCATGTATTGCTTTTAGTGTAATCTCACATCTCACAAGAGACCAGCTGACAAACCCTGAGGATTTATGCAGCCTTCATGTGGAGAAGCCCCCATGTATTTTCTTCTAGGACAGAAAGATTAGAGGAAGAATCAGTGGCTTCTTTCTCCTCATTTGCTAATAGGCTTTTCTATAAAGTACACTTCAGTCCTCCATGTCCATAGCTTATGATCTGTGGATACAAATAACTGGATCGGTAGTGTCTGGAAGGCCAGGTGTGTGTGTACACACCTGTAATCCCAGCACTCAGGAGGGGGAGGTAGGAAGATCACCAATTTGAGACCAGTGTGGACCACACAGGAAGAAGCTGTCTTTAAAAAAAATGAAATAAAATTGTCCCTGTATTAAGCATATACATATGCAAATCTTTCCTCTTTATATAGTGTATATTTCATTTGGTATTCTAAGTGATCTAGTAATGACTTAAACTGTACAGGAGGATATGCGCAGACATGCACATACTATACATTTTATTCAGGAACATAAGCATCCTTAGATTTTGGTATCCTCAGAAGTTCCAGTACATAATTCCCCATGGATACCAATGGATGCATGTATTTATTTTCTAAAAACTGTAAGACATTGTATCATCTTTAGCTTAATTGCTTGTGGGCCAGAGTGTGAGACTCAAGAAAGAAATATTGATATTGAATAGGTGGAGATCAATTCCATTTTAAATTGAACTGACTGAAGACACCTTGATTTTCTCTGAAATTAAATCTTGAACCATACATAATTTGCTCCTCATGAATTTTGGAACTATTTTGCAGGCTTGAAATACGGAGTGAAAAGTGTAAGTATAAATTGGTTGTTTGGACCGAAGATACAAATTGGCTGGTTGTGATTATTCTCAGATTCTGAAAACATTTGGTCTGTAGTCATGTCTTAATTTAGCTTTATTGTGCATATTTTCTGAACTTCCAGAATTCATCAAATTTGCTAAGATGCACTTTGGGTATTGTTTGATCTACTTTCTGTTACTATTACAGAATGGTGGAGACTACTAGTTTATCCAGATAAGAAGCTTATTTTAACCCACAATTCTGGTGACTGCATTGTCCAAGATCAGGCAGTTATATCTGGCAAGAGAGGGAATCAATTCATAACATAAACTGAAAGACAAACAGTAGTGTAGAGAAGAGTGAGAATCAGCCCAACGTAGCTATCCTGTTCCCAGAAGAAAAGCACTGAGAATTCTGACTCATGACCCAGATACCTTCCATCAGACCCATCTTTCAATCCTGAGGAATTAAGTTTCCAACACTCAAATTCCAAGTGCCATATTGAAACCACATCTGCACCCTGTTGTATTCTCTTCCATTTTCACATGGTATTTCTTTCTTTCTTTCTTTTTCTGGGGGGGGGTATTTTATTGTCAGGATAATCTGTAGAGGGGTTACAGTTACATTCATCAGGGAGTAGGTACATTACTTCTCGAACCTTGATATCCCTTCTTGTGTTTTCGTGCCCCTTTCCCTCTCCCTTCCCTTCCCAGTCATCTTGTTTTCCCTCTTCCCTTCCCTATTTCAAATAAACAGATATTTCACATGGTATTTCTTATGTGGGTTAGGATTCATGGTTATTGCTATTATTGATGCAATATTTGAACCAAAGAAGCCTGCCGAGTCTGCTCTGAGGCATGGAGAGGAAGTGGCAGAGTGAGCTGCCACAGCCCTGGAAGTTTTTCTTTCTCATTCTCATGATGTAACCAAAGACAGAAATGACTGTCACCGCAGAAGCCAGTGAGAGCCATACAGAATGCCAAGGTCACCCCTGACCATGTAAAACATGAGTAGCAGAGAGAGGAACTCGAAGAGAAAGTCAGCACACCTACAACCAGCTCAGAAATGGCTTCCGAGTAGATGGAAGCAGGAGGCATTAACCCTGCTTCTGGAGTTTCTATTCAGCAGTTTTCCATTTGAAACCCAGGCCTATTGTATCTGAACCAAACACCTTTCTAACCCGTGAAATGACTTAATTTGCTTATTTCATTAGCTGTAAACTCTAAGCTAGTGAAAGAATAACATCATTATTTCTCATTTAGGTCTTCGGAACACTTATTAATTTATTTATTTAGAAGATAGTGCCTCCCTGTATACCTCAAGCTGGCCTTGAACTCATCCTTCTGTCTCAGCCCTCCTGCTGGAACTAGAGGCCTGTCCCACCAAGCCCAGCTTTGGTTTAGGTCCTTTGATGCACACTTTGTTTTAGATGTGCTTGGGGTAATAAGGTATAATAAAGTGACCACTGAAATGGAATGAATGGAGTCCAGCTGAGACACAGGCCTCTCCTCCCTTCATCCCTTCCTGTTCCACATTAATGTTTATCTGACCCTCCTGCCACATGCAGCCTAGCCTCTTGGGAAATAAAAATCCTCAGGCTAATGAAGTGTCAGTGCTGGCAGGGTTGTGGTCCTTTGGCTTTTCTTTTTCCTGATTGATTGAAAGCTTTTCTCTTTTCTAATGGCCACAGTTGTCTGCCTTTCCTTTGGCAGACAGCTCTGGAGCACTTTAGGACTAAGGTGACTTCTTGACTACCGCCCTTGAACAGCTGAGAGGACACACAACCCAGGGTTTACACATTCTGTGGGGGCTTTGAGGACCTTAAGACAACCTGCATATATCTCAAAAGTGGTTTGGGAGCCCAGGATGGGTCAGCTTAGGGGGTGGTGTGAGGTTGCAGGCCCTCCCCGCGCAGAGCTGGCTTGTGATATTGATCTCACTACAGATCACCCTGAGGGATGTGTGTGCATGTCCTTTTGTTTTATGAGGAATAGCCCCATTTTTAATCATCTTCTTTATAAACATCTTGGACTCAAGGCTCCCTTAAGAGTTTCTGAGACCAGGTGTTAGTAGCTCATACCTGTAATCCTAGCTACTCATGAAGCTGAAATCTAAGGATCATCATTCAAAGCCACACTGGGCAGGAAAGTCTGTAAGATCCTCATTTCTAATTAATACAAAAAAAAAACCCAGAAAAGTAAAGTGCTAGCCTTGAACATGAAAGCACAAGGATTGTTCCCAGAGCTTGAGTTAAAGCCCTAAAACTGGCACAAAAAGAAAGAAGAAAAGAAAGGAGGAAAGAAGGGCAGAAAAAAGAGAAGGGTGAAAGAGGGAGGGAGGGAAGAAGGGAGGGAGGGAGGGAGGGAGGAAGGAAGGAAGGAAGGAAGGAAGGAAAGAAAGGAAAAGAAAAGGAAGGAAGGAAGGAAGAAGAAATAGAACTTCCTGGGTATTCAATAAAAGAGTCTCACGGCTAGAGACCCAAAGCAAGAGTGAGGAAATAGACATGGGGTAACTATTACAATGCTTACACAGTTAGGCTTCTGAAATTTAATGAGCCAGATTTGAGGAAGTGACAATCTTCCCATAGCAAAAGTTAAATCTGAAGTTTTTGAGAATCCTGGGGAGATAATAGGAAAGTCTCCTGGGCATGAAATTGGAGTTTTAGACCCAGGGCCCAAACTCCAGGAGCTCCATATGTCAGACCTGACATTTCACTCCATATGCCAAATAAAGAGACCTGGCAAATGGCAGAGAAAGATTTCTTACATGGCATAGGAATGCCACAGAAAGACAGCACCTCAGCCTGTCTTCAGCTATGTGTGATACATAGACTTTTGCCTATAGGCTACACAGGGAGAACTGGGGACAGAAGTGAGATTCTGTACATAGCTAAAATAGCCCCAGTCATAGGGGAGCAAGTAGAGCAAGCGTAAGGCCTGAATTCAAACCCCAGTACCACCAGAACAAAGGACAAAAAGAGCATCATTTCATCTCATTAAATTTTAAGGTTCACTTATTATACAGCAAGAGATAAGTAAAACAAACATACCAGATATTGTCCTTTGATTTAGGATTTGATGAATTTCCAAGGATTAAAAAGGAAACCTGAAGGCACTGGGCAAATCTATATCTAAGCTGATCTTTCTTTTCCTTCTTAAGTCCAACAGATAGTTCTGTGTATCTATTGGGAGGGTTGGGGTTTTTTGCTTGTTTTTCTTTTCTTTATCAAGCCTCTCAGCTGAAAGCTTATTAGGCTGGCTGGAGAAAGTAAAGCTAAGTCAGGCAAGAGTCTTAGGAAATCATAGAAGACCTGCAAGGAAAAGTAAGATTCCATCTGGTGGCTAACGCAGTGCGCTTTGCATGTGAAATAAGAGTGATCACAGCTCAAATAAGCAATTCTGAAATGTCCTGAAAAGCTCTGGGTCTGAGCAGTTCTTCCTCATCTAGCACATTATTGTCACCTGTAACATTGGGGCCCGTGGTTAGCTCTATGCGAAAGGTCCCCTCAGTGATCAGTTTGAGGAGCTAATGCAAATGCTTTCTGCATAGACGTGTCTGTGACTTAGATGCTCTCAATTAAAGAATGCCAGTGCTTTATTGTGACTGAAGGAAGCCTGGCAGGTTCTGCATCCCCAGTTCCGAAGATCTGTTACACTGCCCAGTTCAGCCAGGGAGTTAATGTTTCTGTAAAAATTCTTCGCATTCATTGCTAAACACAAGACCAGTAAGTGACACATGGATGCTTAATATTGTTGAAAGAAATAAAAGATACAATTTGAAACATAAATGATATAAACAGAAGTCTTTGTACAGTGAACCCAATTACCTTTTTTTCTCTACCAGGCAGACTTCACTAGGCTTGAGCCACAGTACTTTTTTTTTTTCTTCTCGGTGATGGGACTTGAACTCTGGACCTGAGCACTGTCTCTGAGCTCTTTAGCTCAAGGCTACTGTTTGAGCCACCTCACCACTTCTGGTTTTCTAATGGTTAATTGGAGATAACAGTCTCACAGGCTGGCTTTGAATCACAATCCTCAGATCTCAGCCTTCTGAGTAGCTAGGATTACAGGCGTGAGCCACTGAGCCCTGCTGAACCATAGTTCAGCCACTGGAATAGTCTAGAAGACAGACCCACAAGCAAGCAGTTTAATCACCATGTGAAAAACCTATCTAGTGCGCTCAGAGGGCATTGTGAGCAAGCATGAAACTACCTGTTTCTATTCCTGATCCTATTTCTACAAGGAATGTGAAGGAATTTCTCTTAGGAGGAGCTGCTTTGGGTAAGAGGGAGAACAAGACCATTGAAGAGACTGCAATGCCTGGGGAGGGGTGTAGGGCTGCCTCCTTCAGTATCTTGTCCTGGTACCTGTCAGCCTGAGCAGCTAGAGACAGTTAGGGCATTCTTAGCACAGTGGTTCTTCTATTCCACTTGCACACATACTCCCATCTGCAAAGATTCTGCATAGTACTTTCTTATAGATTTCCTGTAACTTATGAAAGAAGATAGATCCAAAAATATAGTGATAATCTGGGTTTAAACCCTTACTTTAAAAAAAAAAAAAACTGTGATAGAAGCCAGGTACTTGCAGCTCATGTCTGCAATCCTAGCTGCTCAGGAGGCTGAGATCTGAGGGTTGTGTTTCAAAGCTAGTCCAAGCAGGAGAGTCTGTGAGACTCTTATCTTCAATTAAGCACCAAAATAACCCAGAAGTTGAGCTATGATTCAAGTGGTAGAACATCAGCCTTGAGTGAAAAAGCTCAGGGACAGTACCCCAGCCCTGAATTCAGGCCTGAGTACACACACACACACACACACACACACACACACACACACACACACACACACACACACACGCCAGTGAGGCTCCATTTCCAATTAACCAGAAAAATGCCAAAATGCCAGACTTGAGGCATGGCTCAGGTGGTAACAGCATCAGCTGTTAGCAAGTGAGCCAGTGAGAGTTTGAGGGCCTGAATTCAAGTAGTTCAATAGGCAGCAAGAGAAAGGATTATTTTGTTTAGAATATATGTGGGTGTGAATTACCCTTTTATAATTAATATTCACTAAAAACATAACAGGAGAGGAAAACAGGCTCTCCTGGGGAGCTGGCTATAAGCAGGTGAACGGAGAGGGTAAGTGAAGGTAGATGTGGTAAATGAGTTCACATGCTGCACCTTGTATATCCCATGGTAAATCCAATGGATTCCAATGGCCCTTTCCCCCTTTTCCTAAAACAGTTTCAGCAGATTTCATTGTTCTACTCTGATACATGCAAACCACCATCTGCTTTGATTATATTAATCTTCTTTCACCTTAGCTTCCTTCCTCACCTGTCCAGCCCCTCCTCCTAGAACCTACCCCCTAATGTCTATCTTCCTCTAAGTCCAGTTCCTGATCCATCAACAGTTTTCATTGAGGTTCGTCATGCTGTTTTTTTTAATATAATTGCAATGTATTTCAAAAGTATTCACCCTCTACTCACTCTTTCCCTTTTCCCTTCCCTCTCTCTTCCCAGCAGTCCCTTGGATGAATCCATGAATGGTCTATGTATATCCAAAATATAATTATGAATACAGATTCATGTATTATACATATTACATGAAAATATATGTATATACTGCATGAGATGCATATTACATGTACTTATGTACATGACCACGAAGAAGTGTGTCTTTTAGGTTGGGTTTCCATATATGAGTGAAAGCATATGACATATGTGAGACAAGCCCACTCAATTTCAATGTCTTCTAATTCCATCCATTTTTCTGTAAATAATTGTCCTTCCTTCCTTCCTTCCTTCCTTCCTTCCTTCCTTCCTTCCTTCCTTCCTGCTTTGCTGGTCCTGGAGCTTGAACTCAGGGCCTGGGGACTGTCCCTGAACTTTTGTTGCTCAGGGCTAGCATTCCACCATTTGAGTTTCACAGACTTTTTCTGCCTACAATTGATTTCAAACTGTGATCCTCAGATCTCAGTCTCCTGGGGAGCTAGGAATATAGATGTGTGTCACAAATATCTGGCATGATTTTCTTTTTCTTTATGGCTGCATAATATTTGAGGAGGGGGGAGAATGAGAGAGAATAAATCATTTTCCTTCTTTCATTGTCAGGCATATGTTATGGTATAGTTTATGCAGGCTTGATCAGCTTCAACGAACTCTTTATATTTGAAGAGTCTTATATAAGAATATATTTTTTTCAACAAGCTTCTCAGAATTTGGCAGTTACATCAGAGGTTGGGGTGGGGGAAATGCCAGCTTTATCTTATATTAGGGAACCTAAGTATTAAGCTCTTGCATGATTTTGTCAAGCCCCCTGCAAATGTCATTTAAGGAGTCACTGACTTTACAATAAGTTCCTCAAATGTCTTGCCAAGGCAACCCCTTTCCAGTAACAATGGATGGTGATTGCTTTGCGCTTTCCATTGATTGCCGCGCAGGCAGCTGGGTGCCTGTTGGCTGCTCCTGTCAGAAAGTCCGAATGAACACATGGATGCATGTTGCCCTGCCCCACCCCACTGCAGGTCCCACATGTGGTCCGCTCACTGTGCTTTCCCGGTACTGAATCTTTTCTGTGGCCTTCTTGTGCCATGATTAGGATAAAATCCCCAATCAACTCAAGTCTGCAGTGCATGTCCTATGAGTCTGTGATTCCGAAGTGGGGGCGCGATTTACCCACTTCTGCAGGGTGGTTTTCATAGAGAAGTTGCACTATCTTTCTCCATGGCCAGTATCTCAGCACTTGAGAACCTGGAGGAAGGTCACGTGAGTAAGTACAACTTAAATGCTCTCTGTCTCTGTCTCTGTCTCTCTGCCACTCATTCTCACTCTAGGCTCTATTTCATTGGTGTATACTCCCACTCCTTGGCTTGTGCATGTGTTGGTTCAATATCTTCTTCTGTTCACATAGCATTCATTTGTTTGTCTGTGTTTTTCTTCCTCTTCAATCATTTAGGGGAAAGGCTCTACTATGACAATACTAAGATCTTCACTTAAGAATTGAATCCTATGTCCTTAACCCATTAAATCTGCAATGGCCCTGATTCCAAAAAAAAAGTTCACGCTCAAAGATCCAGATAGGATGTCATGACGTTCTTTCAGAATGAATGAATCAGAAACAAACCCAAATCACTTGAGATCTATTTTCTATGTTCAAAAATAAAGCTGAATCCTCCAACCAGAGATGTTTTAAGGGAGCTGTCACTGCTATACCCAATGATATAACAGAGGCTTTTGCAAAAGGATACAGCATTATTGGTTAAAGAGAGTGTTCACTGGGGCGGGGGAGGGGGGAGTGGAATTCTGGTTCCATATAATAACTTATACCCCATGAATTTTCATTAGCTTTTCCCTTTTTTCAGTTGAAGTTGCAACGTTGTTGTATCTATCAACCTTTCAAATACTTCTGAGACCTTCTACCTTTAGCCTCTGTGTATCCCCACTAGCCAAATGGTTTTATTGAACAGTTTTTTTATTGTAATTAATAAAAGGGTTACATGATATTTGCCAGATAGAAGGTGCATTAATTCACATATATTGATACCCTTTCACATGTCTTGGTCCCCATTACCCTCCCCTCCACCCCCCCCCAACAGTTTTTTTTTTTTTAATCATTTTTGTTAGAACATGTTCAGAGGCCACCTACTGAAAGAGAATGTACCACACTTGCCTGTAGTCCTATCAGAGGATCAAGGCTCAAAGCCAGCCTGGGTAGAAAGTCCATGAGAGTCCATCTCCAAAACAACCAGAAAAAACAAACAAACAAACAAACAAACAAAAACTAGCCTGGAGAAATGCCTCAGTGCTAAAGTACCAGCCAAGTAGCATATGTCTCTGAGTTCAAACTCTGGTATGTGCAAAAAAATAATCAAAAGAAACACTAGTGTATCCATTTTGTTGCACATGACAGAACATTCCACCCCACTTCTGAACACAGGTGCTTCTCTACAAGTTTAATTAAGGGAGGGGGAGAAAGGGAGAGAGTTGAGAAGCAAGTGGAGTGGAGAGAGAGGAAGATTAGCTTAGTCATCAGGATGAGCCAAATGCCTCCGGAGGGAACTGCTTCCACATCTGGACTGTCTAAATTATTTGTCAAGCAGTTCCACAGAAGGAATGCTTCTGTGGAAAGAGATAGTCCCCAGCGGGGGTGGCCTGTAGGTACTGTCAACTGAGAAGGTACAGAAAGAGACATCATCTATTAGATAGTTTACACAGAAGCTTTAGGAAAATATTGAATTAACATTTCTACTTTGTTTTTTGTTGTGTTGTTGTTGCTGTTTTTGTTGTTGTTGTTTTTGTTTTTGCCACTTCTCACACAGATACCCTTCTCATGTTTTTGTAACCATTTCCCTCCTCTTACCCCTCCCAATCATCTTTTTCCCCCCTTTCCTTTCCTATTTCAAATAAACATATGTAATATACCAGGTAACAAAGTCAGATACAGTAACAATATGAGATTAACCATAGGGGCAAAAAAAGAAAAGAGAAGTGACATAGTACATTAAGAACAACAATCACACAGGAAAATGAGATTAAAACCACCACTTCCAACCTTGGCGCGTAGCTCACACCTGCAGTCCTAGCTACTCAGGAGGCAGGAGGCTGAGATCTAAGGATCAAGGTTCAAAGCCAGCTCCAGCACAAAAGGACCTGAGACTCTTATCCCCAATTAACTTCTAGAAAACGGGAAATGGGGCTTGGCTCAAGGGTAGAGTGAAAACTATGAGCTGAAGAGCTCAAATAAGCCCCATGACCCACAAAAAAAAAAAAAAAGAAAAGAAAAGAAAAGAAAGAAAGAAAGAAAAAAGAAAAAGAAAACCACCACTTCCAGCTGCCTGGAGGCTTACCAATTGCTATCTACAATTGGAACACATTATCTACAATTTCTGGGGTTTTGAACCATTTGTAGATAAGGAGAAACTGCTGGATTTAGCTCATACATATACTCAAACACAGCCTCACACTCCGGATCTTATTGCACATATTTTGCAACCTTTTCCTCTTCACACTATGACCAATGTTTCCTTAAGTTGTTAAATTTCCCATTTAAAGGGCCGTATACTGTTTCAATGTGTGATTGCAACATAATTTAGCTAATCTTATTGGGTATTTGGCTGTTCCTCTAGCTTTTCTGCTGGAGATCAATGCTACTTTCAGCAATCTTTAGGTGAAACTTATCACACTCTTATCAAACAGCTGCTTTGCCATGTGCTTTCCCATATTTTTGTTGTTTTCTTGCCATACCTGCTTTCACTTAACAACAGCTATCTCATTGTACTCCTGTACAATTTTAAGGAAGCTCTTGTTTACTTTGTACCCATGCATGAAGCCAGGGCATTTTATTTCTAAAAAGAACTCCTTAAACTTATTAGCATGAATTTGAAAATGAACAAAACTCACCATAGACATGTATTTGTTAGCTGTGGGTTTTGTAACAAAATACCATATCCCCAGGCTGACCAAAACAATGGAAATGCATTTCATTATAGGTCTGGAGGCTGGTAAACCAAGATCAAGATTCCAGATGATTGAATTTCTTGTAAAGGCTCCCTTCCTGGCTATTGATATCTGCCATCTTTGTGTGTTCTCGATATGGCCTTGAGAACTCTGGTCCTACCCAATCAGGATCCTGGCCTTTATAGCCTCTTTCGCGTAAATGTATCCTTATAGATCTTCCAAATAAAGCCATGCTGAAGTATATTATACATGCATGAAAATAGTATAGTGAAACTCACTGTAAACGATTAAAAAAAAGGAAGGAGGAGAGTAGATGTTCAGAAAGAGTAATATGGATGGAGTGAATTATTGGATTCTATTATATTCTTGTATGTTAACATCACAGTAATCTCCCTTGTCCAGTTAATTTATGCTAATAAAAATCTTAAACACTTCTCCTACAATATACCCACATTATGGGCTAGTACTTCTTCAGTAAACTTGGGGGAGTCACAAGCATTCAGTCTGTAACAAAATAAGGTTTGGAAGCTTAATTGAAAGGATCTATTTTTGTTTAGTGTTTTTTTTAATTTTTTCAAACACATTTATTTATGTTATCTTAATTTATCTGAAGCATGTCATATGCTCTTTAAATCTTGCTCTTGTTATTAATCCCCCTCACCCCAAATAATACATGGATGTAATTTTCAAGGTCAAATAACAATAATGGCCTGATAGCAATTAAAATAGCCCTGAAGTCTCTGTTTTCTTCTGATGATTGGCTGATGGTCATACATTTCCTGCAGTTGCTCAACTTCTTTGTCCTGTGGCCCTGCTGGCTTTTTCAAGGCCAGGCAAAAGTCTCTCTTTCAAGGCTTTACCTGAAGAAGTGGGATTCTTCTGGGTTTTTGTTTACATGGAAGTCAACAACTGTGGGATCTTAACTGTACCTGCTATCCTTCCATCTTGCTCTGCTCCATAAGGTAGAAGAAAGTGACAGCCTTCCCCCATCCTTAAGGGAAGGGACTATACTGGGACTGGGTACCTTAGAGTCACCTGTTTTAACCTAGAACACTGTACCTTGGCCAGCCAGATGTACAATAGACTTCTGATTTTCATACCTAGCTTTAAAAACAATTATATCTCTTTGCTCACTCCTCGAGTTAGTGGCACCATATTTGTAAAAACATATCTTTGTATTATGTTACTACTCTTCTGTTTGCGGTAGACATTTTGTCATGTTTTGTGGATGCACACTCTCCTTTTAGCATGATTGTGGTGATAGAATTAGCCACCTAACGATTCCCATGTGCACTTCTCTAGGGTTTTCCTCCCTCCCTACTCCCTACCCCAGCTTCTAATCTTTCTGCTCTGATATCTCCAGCTGCCCCAGTTCCAGATCCTTTGCATACAGCCTCATGGGGGATGGTTTCTTTCTGGAAGCATTTAGAGTCTGTTCATTTCAAGAGTTCTGAAATAGGATAGCAAGTCTTGTATATTTTTAAAAAGTATTTACTGGATGGGCATTTTTTCAATTTGGAGCTTCAGCTTCATTTACTTCAGCTTTAGAAAATTATTGTTGTTATTATTATTTCATTCTCCATAATCTTTTCTGTTTTATTTTTCTGGGTATCTTTTCCTTTAAAAGAAACTATGTATTTATGTCTTTCAAATAGTTGTATAAGGGGGTTACCATTCAACAAATCAGGTTATAGTATAATGCATCTTGATTAAGTCATCCCTTTCATCATTTTCCCTCATTCCTCCCAATTCACCCTTTTGCCTCGGTTTTCTTAGCTTAATTGGATATGTATTGAAGATATGACTACATTCTCCCCCTTTCCTCTCTTCATTGTCTACCTCTCTCCCCTGAATGCCTCCTACCCCCGCATCTTTCAAGTGCCAGTTTTCTGGTGTTCATTTTGTTGGCTTGTGAGTTCCATTAAGGAATTACACCATTTGAATTCTCTACTGCATATACCACACTTTGGTCAATACATTTGTGTACATTTGCATACAACCTTGTATGCATAAGCTTCTGCATAAGAGAGAAAACATGCATGTGTTGTCTTACTTCAGTTAACATAATTTTTTCCAGGTCCATCCATTTCTTTGCAAATGATGTAATATCATTCCTCCTAATGGATGAGCAGAATTCCATTATGCATGTAGCTTGATCCATTTATTTATTGAAGGCCATGTGAGCTTTATTCTTACCTTGGTTATGATAAATATTGCAGTGATGAACATGGTTGTGCTGGTGGTTTTACTCTGTCCTAATGTGTAATCTTTTGGATAAATACCCAATAGTAATATGACTGGATCATAGGGTTAATTTTCCAAACTGCTTTCCAGAATGATTGAATAAGTTTTCATTTCCATCAATAGTGTTTTAGGATGAAACTGTTAATTTTCTTGTCTTTGCCTTTTATTGCTCTCTTTAGCATTGTTCTAATTTTACCTTAACTTCCAGTTGCTTTATTGATTCTGAATTGGGCTTTCCTATTTTTAATTTCCAGGAGCTCTTCATTGCTGAACATTATTATTTTTTAAAAATAGCATCTTGGGGCCTGGAGTTTGACCTAGTGGTAGAGTGTTTGCCTAGCATGCACAAAGACCCATGTTCATTCCTCAGTACCACATACATAGAAAAAGTCAGAAGTGGTGCTATGGCTCAAGTGGTAGAGCTCTACCTCTAAGAAAGCCCAAGAGCAGTGCTCAAGCATCTTATTTTTTTTTTCTTGCCAGTTCTGGGGCTTGAACTCAGGGCCTGGGCACTTGTTGCTCAAGGCTAGCACTCTGCCACTTGAGCCACAGTGCCACTTCTGACTTTTTCTGTGTATGTGGTTCTGGGGAACTGAACCCAGGACTTCACTCCCAACATGGGAGTTACTTTTTTTAATGGAGGTTTCCTTCAGTACTTCTAGAGGTGGAGACCAGGGTCAACTTGCTTCCCATACAGAATTCCATATAATTTCCTTATGTTAATTACCTTTTCCACATGTAATGGTTTCTCATGAAATGGCTGGCTCTGCTGTTTTTTTGAACTTTCTGAGGAGACACAGTGGCTTATTTCTCAGCATCATTGTTCTTACCAACACTCAAAGTAGAATCCTTTGATGTTTGCCATTCTTCCATTTGCTTTCTTGCTTTATACATTGTAGTTGTTGCCTCTGGTTTTATTAAAGGTAACTTCTGTCTTTATGAATCTTTTCTGTCTGGAAGTGTCTTGGAGGGCTGTTTTCAAAAGAGGGAGCACATAAAAATACTTACTCTTTCATCTTAAAAGCATCCAAGGTCACTTTCTAGTAATTTTCTACTTCTCTGGCAGCATGGGGCAGATATAAGAATTCCCTTGTGAAAATAATGTAATCTAAAGTGAAGAGAGGGACTAAATAAGTCACACAACAAACCAATCAATATAGACAAAAACGGAGAAAATTTAAATCCCATCAAGGATTTTTCAGAAATAAAGAAAATGAGTAAATGGTCTATTTGAATTATGAAATTTCCTCCTTGACAATGTCCATTGCTTGTAACTAGTTGGGCAAAATTAGAATTTACTGAAACATTATGTCTTGATTACAATATCAGAATTCTACACCAAGCCATACAATGTGATTTGAAGTTTTAAAAACACTGTCAGGCTGAATCTGTACAAGCTATTTAGAAAACCCCAAAAACCTTACCAAAACTTTTCTGACCAGGAGGAAAGTGATTAGGAATAATCATATAGGTTTAAACTGAGGCTGACCACGTTTTGTGAAAATATTAAGAGAAAAGTGAACTTTCATGGTTAAGGGGTCCTCCAGGGTTCAAAGCATCATTTTGTCCAGGTGCCAGTAGCTCATGCCTATAATTCAACCTACTCAGAGGCTAAGATCTTAGGAGCAAGGTTTGAAACCAGCTGAGGCAGGAAAGTCCATGAGACTCTTATCTACAATTAACAAACAAAAAGACAGAAGTAGTCTGCTTAAGCCTTGAGTAAAAGAGCTAAGGGACTGTACTGAGGCCCTGAGATCATGTCCCAGAAGTAGTGCTTGTACATATGTGCATACATGCCTGCACACACACACACACACACACACACAATGATTCTGGTAGCTGCTTTCATGGTTTATGAAGGAATAGTGTTTTTTGAAAAGCCTTAGTCATTTCTGTGTTTGCTCTTTACTGGACTTGAAACAGTATGGTTTGCATTAGCAACAGTTCTGCAAATTGGGTAGAAAAGATTTAAAACAATTCTCTGGCTTATATGAAAAATGAAGCCATGATTCCTGGTTTGTCAGAGCTCCTCGTGGGAGTCCTGGTGTAAAAGGATCTTTTACACGCCTGGCTAGAACATTAAGCCAAGCAACATCTGACTTTTTTTTTTTTTTACAGTAAACATTATGTAGACAGCACTGGAGTTTTCCTTAGCCTCCTTCCTAGGTACAACAGACTGATTCATTACATATACACATTAGTACAGAGGGAAACATTGCCAACAGATTAAAAACACTTCTTTAGGGAGAGCTGGTGGTAGTTACTGTGTAAGCATTTTAGTTAGAATCAGTGTTATCCATTGTGCATTGTCTCTCAAACATTGTCTTGTGATACCAGAAAATTCCTGGTAAGTTTACAGGCACACTTAGGCAGAGCAGTGTCCCCACTGCCACCTATTCAAATCATTCATTTATGATATTACCCCCTGATAAAGCCTTTTAGAAGAAACATTCTAACTTCTTTGTAATCCAGGAGAAATTCTGTGGTCATACTTTTTTCCAGTTTGCATAGGTTCTTTCATTTACCTTTATTTACAATTATGGTTATTTAGTTCCTAGGACTCTCCCACTCCAGTAATATGGTTTTAAACTCCAAGCCTCTCTTTTGCTAGGCTGGCACTTGACCTCTTGAGCCACACCTGCAGCCCTGCTTTTTGGCTGGTTATTTTGGAGATGGAGTCTAGCAAATGTTTCAGCCCAGGCTGGCATCAAACTATGATCCTCTAGATCTCAGTCTCCTAAATAGCAAGGATGATAAATGTGAGCCACCAATGTCCTGACCAGTATTTTTTGTTTTTGTTGGAGATGGAGTCTAGCAAATGTTTCATCCCAGGCTGGTCTCAAACTATGATCCTCTAAATCTCAGTCTCCTAAGTAACTAGGATTATAAATGTGAGCTACCAGTGCACTGATCAGTATTTTTTGGTTTTGGTTTTGGTTTTTGCTTTTTAAAAAAGCTCTTCTGCTTAAATAGCAGCAAAAGTCAAGGTTCCCTTCTTACTTATTTCTTAGGTTAAATTTATGATTTAAAATGAAATATTTAGAATAATATTTTTCCCAAAACATCTCCATCAACACTTTAGTCAGAAAGTTCCCCAACACTAAGGAGAAACCATGACCCTGCATTCCTTAGAAATTGTGATTTTGATTATTATTTTGCTTTTCTGAAAATAAATTTTAAAAAAAGCTCTCTCAAGGAAAATGCATGTGTGTATGGGTCCATGTAGTCACACTTTCTCCTCTGTCTGTCTGTCTGTCTTGTCTGTCTGTCTGTCTGTCTGTCTGTCTGTCTCCTTAGGCCTTGAGCAATTTCACTTAAAAAAAAAAAGCATGGTCTACAGGAAAAAATCAACATTCCTTAAGCTTGCATCCCAGGCCTTCCATATCCATCCTCCCCTCCCCCACAATGTGATTGTAAAGGAATCATTTCCTTGAGACAAGGGAGTTGGGACTTGGTGAGTGTGTCTGCAACCTGAGCCAAAGCAGTGTGGAAGGGCACAGGCTCCAAGCTTCATGCACAGGAAGATATTAGGAGATGGTGTGTAAAGTACTAAAGTTAAGGTCTGTAGATAACGCACACAACCTTTGATGGGGTGCTTTCTACAGGAGGTTAGCGTTTCAGCACAATCCTAGGCTATTACCACATGCTACTGGTCCCATTTCCAAGAATAATTCATGAGATTCCCTGTGATTGAATAGCTGAAACATTCTAGAAGATCCAGAGCAGCAGAGAACAGAAGCCTCACCCACCACCAAAGGAAACAGATCCCATAGTCCTATAGTCCATTTCTCAGTTTGGGACATTTTCTGCTCACAATGAGGGTATACAGCTCTAACTTTCCTCTTTCCTGGTGCCTCTTTCTCTGAATTTTTAAAATTCTTAGCAGAAGAACATTCATGATATCCCTCCGTAGACTGGTGTTTGGTTGGCTTGGCATCTGCTGCAATTGGCTCCTCTGAAAAATAGGTTTCCTGCCTTCCACTTATTTCTCTACTTGATTTTTCCAGTCACACTCAATGTCTTGGCTGAGGTAGCCTGAAGAGAGTGTGACACACATGTCCTTTTCTCTTGAACTGGGGTCTCCCCCATCTACATATTTACAATAACATAGGTCTATGGCCCAAAGACTCCATCCTTCCATAAAATTATCTCTCTTCCTTTGTACTCAAAGGGGATAAAAAGGAAAAGATGCAGAGATTGTGGTTAGGGAGAATATAAGGAGAAAGAAAGGAACGTGTAGATGTTTGAATTTGCATGTACCTCTTATCTCCATTGAAGCTACTTTTAGTTCCAGAGCACCTTTCAAGAGTCATCCATTCACCCAGGTGAACACATAACTTTCACACTGAAACCCTCTTCACTTTTGAAACATCATGAAGTAGGAGACGGTGGCAGCAATTGAACTACAAATCCTTCAATTATCCTCCTCTGGTTTCTTGAGATGTTCTTTCTTTCCTAAAAGGATCATATACAGATTTCATGCATCCTCTGGCAATATTCTGGCTGAAGACAAGCAACAGGGATGACAAGAATATTCATTTTATTATTTTTTTTATTGTCGGGGTAATGTACAGAGTGATTACAGTTACATTCGCTAGGTAACAGGTGCATTACTTCTCACACATTGATACCCCTTCTCATGGTTTTTGTCCCCATTCCCTCCCCACCCCCTCCCAATCATCTTGTTTCTCCCCTTCCCTTTCCTATTTCAAATAAACAAATAAGCATATATATATATATATATATATATGTAATATACCAGGTAACAAAGTCAGATACAATAACAATATGAGATTAACCAAAGGGCAAAAAAGAGAAGAGAAATAACATAGTACATTATGAACAACATTCACACAAGATAAAGCTCTTGTTTCCATATCCTAGAGATCCTTACAATTTCATCCTGCCCTCTGTAGAGCCCTGTTTCCATGTGGTTGCCTTTCCATGCAAGGTCAAGATGAACAGACAGCACCAAGCACATTGTAGGAAGGATATTCGATTTCACTAGGGCCAGGAGCTTAGAAGTAAGTTATTAGAGTTTTGTTTACTATGCCCTCTGGACTGGATCCTTAATTAGGTGGAACTGATAAGCTTGATAAATTTTGAACTATTGCTTTCTGTTTGCCAATAACAAAATATTACTGGGTAGGATGTTAGTTATTTTCCACATCAAACTCTTTCTATTTTCCTGAAGTTATCATTTGCTTCCATTTCAATGGGCCTTTTGTTTAGACAGAGAACAATGTCCTTTATACCCCTCCCTTTTTTTTTTCTTAACATAACTAAAGCACTTGGGTGACTAATACACAATTTCACTACACTTTCCTCTGAACTCCATTGTTTATAGTTCCTTCACTTCAGGGATCTATGCTTTTCTTCCTCAGGTAGCAATTGGATCAAGCTAAGGGTCATTTCTCCCCATCCTCCTGCCTCCAGTTCTTATTAGCACTTCCTAGCTTGCATTTTATACCTGCCTGCCTTCCTTCTTTCCTTCTTTTCTTCTTGCCATCCCCTCCCTCCCTTCCCCCTTCCTTACTTCCTTCTTTTCATGTTTCTTCATTTATTTTTACTTCCCTTCCTCCTTCCCCTCTCTCCCTCCTTTTCTTTTTCCTTTCCTTCCTTCCTTCCCTTCCTCCCTCCTTTCCTCTACCTCCTCCTCTTCCTCCTGCTCCGCCTGCTCCTCCTTGTCCTCATTCTACTCTCTAAGTTTGCACAGACCCTATTTTCAACAATGTCATGATGCTAGATTCCTATTTTTAAATATTTGGAGGTTGGGCACTATTTTTAGAAACTCCAAGCCACCAAGGGCAATAACAGCATCAGTAAAACAAAGAAAGCAAATATGTTAACAAAGCAATTTACATAAGTTTTGTACATATTTTAAAATAGATATGACACATTGGAATATTTTCTTAGCAATGTCCTGAAACCATAATTACATGTTAATGAAATATTTAGGCATGTTTTATCAGGCCCACAATACTGATTTTACAATTCTTTGTACACTGCGAATTTAGATGTCTAATATCTCAATTATCCAAGAGCCAAAACACTCTGAATATAGAAAGGTCCTTCACCTTACCCCTCCAGAGTAGTATTTGTAATGAAGTCTGGTTCATCTGTTGCACTTTAGGAAAGTATCTTCCTGTTAACTCCATTTATCCAAACATATCCAGGAAGAGTATTCTAAATAAGCAAATCTAAGAAATAAACCATACATACTCTTAGAGGTAAAGAGAAATACTGATATGGTCAAAAAAATTACAGGAGGTTGAATATATCTTGAAAGAAGTAAATCAGCAACTACTCTCGGATGAAGTTCATGAGTGGCAATAAATTGTCTTCAGAACAGAAGGGTGTACAGCTAGACCATTTCCAATGAGACGGTGCTTGAAACATATTTGAAAATCTTCCTTCCAGGATTCATATCAGAAATCTCACATTCTAGAGAACTCTTTGTTTTAGAAGGCTTTCTGTGGCCATTACCACAGTTCTACGGGGCTAGAACAATTTGAGGGAGGGAGAGAGAAGGTTGAAGTAAAGAACATGTAGTAAGAAAATAAAGCAAAGATTCAGTTGGCAGATATGTAGGGAAATGTAAAAGATCCTATGACATGATTTTTGCCATATACTCTCTTGAATTCTTTTTTTCATTTGTTGCTTTTATTAATTTTTTAATAAATAAAATGTATTAAGGTTTGTATAGCAATTCTTTTATTTACATCTCACACATAGCTGGGATGGCATGCTTTTCCACACCTAAATCTCTTGAATTCTTTAAAAGACATTCCACCCTAAAGCAATAATTATAATACCATTTTGCTAGAGGTATGACATGTCATAAGCATGCAATAAGTGTGACAGTAATGGCACAATGACAGATGGGCAAATGGAGTTCTGTTGAAGCAAAGTTGGGTTCGGGTGAAAGGGTTAGGTGATATGGTTTCAGTTAGATGAGAAGAAGAATAGGTTTGGAATTTTAATTCACAGAATAGTGACTGAAATAATATTAATACATTAGGTACTTCAAAATTGCTAAGCAAAATTTAACTGCAGAATAAAGTTAGTACATGAAGTGATATTTATGTTAACATAGTTTTAACTTAATCATTTGGGAGAATAAATGTTCAAACATCAATCTAACCTATGCACATACACTTTTATTCTTTTTTAATTAAAAATGAAATAAAATTATTAGAGACAAGAGAGAACATGTTATGATGAAAACAGAATCACAGGATATATTTATAGATGTGTACCAGTCTAGTAACAATGCTTCAAAGCCATGATTCAAAACTGAGAGAGGGCTGGTCACTGTTGGCTCACACCTGTAATCCTAGCTACACAGGAGCCTGAGATCTGAGGATCAGATCTCACAAAAGTCTGTGAGACTCTCATCTCTAAGTAACCACCAGAAAG